>NC_041390.1:91788290-91817331 GCF_002162155.2 Triticum dicoccoides
TCTTTCTAGTTCGCATGCATATATACACCATCTATAGGTCTCTCTCGCACACTATGTATGATACTCTAGCTAGTCCAAGCTAGATATCTTGGGTGCACTCATCGTACACACACAGATTCCTTGGCTCTTTGCCTGTAACTCTCTCACGCACCACTATGTCGTCTCGGAGCTCTTCCCCCCTCTCTCAAACTCTCCATCCACCTGGGTCACACATACACATGCATATGTCACTCGCACTCGATAGGCCCATCTAAAACTCTATCTCTCCCCCTCGTTCTCTCTCCATCTCACACGCGCACACACACAATCTCATGCCCAGCTAGCCAAGTATGATGGTCTCTCACTCAATTGTAGGCACACGCAGTCCCCCCTATATGTATATGACTAGCTAATCTTAGTCCCCATCACAAACATGTGCATGGTCTATCTCGATTTCTCTCGGGGCATCTTTCTATCGCGCACGCACTCCCTCGATCTCCCACCCATATAGTCCCCTCACGATCTCGACGGGATCTCTCTATCACAAACACACCCTTTGTCCCTCCCCATGCGTCCATGCCATCCATGTGTCCCTCTCGACCTTTGTTCCTTGTTGGCCACACCTCTATTGGACATATGCTACAGGGGTGTCTCTCCCATTGCAAACAATCACACACTAGCTATCTTTGTGTATCACCTCGCCTCGCTTTTCCATCTCGGAGATGCATGCGTGATATGTTCACATAAGAAACGAAAAAACACACACTCTCTCTAATTTATCGTTTGTTGTCAATTTCTCTTTCACACACATACTCTTTTTGCACACTTACTCATTCTCCTTCACACGCACTTGATCTGTCTCGACTGAGGCACTCTCCTCGGTCCATAGCATATATAGATTTATTGAAAAGTCAAACATCACAAAGTTTGACCATGTACATGGAGAAAAAAATTACATCTAGTACGGCAAACATATACCATTAGATTCACCATGAGATGTAGTTTTGTATGATGTATCTTTGGTATTGTAGATATAAATAAGATTTGCGTAAACCTAATCAAAGTTTCCAAAGTTTGACTTCTAAAAAATTTACATGCACTGCATTATCGAGCGGATGGAATATCTCTTTCCCCCTCTCAGCTATCTGACGCACCACTCAGCCTTATCGGGGCTCCTCAATCTCTCTCAAACTTTATTGGTCACTTTAGTTCGTGACCTGACCCTCATGCCTTGATGGCCGGTACTGCCTGGTGTGGACGTGAGATGTAAAATATTTCTGCCTGGCCAGGCTTGTGTGGTGCTGAAGCGTTTGGTTCATGCCTGGGCCAGGCAAAGTATCAACGTCCCATCAATCAATCCATGCATCAATTATTTAATGCTAATATCCATCCGTGTTGCTGTTAGCCTCATGGCCACACGACCAGGCACGACCAGGCGTTCGAAATCGGTCGCCTGGGCCAGGCTACTTGCAGTGTCTGGAGTTCAGCTAGGCTAATTAAAGTGCAAGGGAACCCAGGCCAGGCGGGCTTTCTTTTTCACAGGGTAGCAACCAAACAAGCGTGCATGAAATCCAGCCACAACCCCAGGCCAGGCAAAAGATGCTCAGGACGCAAGCCAAACTGGCCTCATATCTCCCTGGTTGACACATACACATGTCTCGCTCGCGCTATACATATAGACCCATCCAACACTCTCCGCCCTTGTTCTCTCTCCATGTGACATGCACCCCGCTAAGTACCATAATCCCTCAATCCATCATAGGCGCAAGCACTCCCCCCTCCTAAGTATGATTATCTCTTACTAGCCATCAGGAACACACGTATTGTCTCCTTCCATCCATACGTCTATCTCGATATCTCTCGGGGCATCTTCTATCGCGCACACACCTTGTCACTCGATCTCCCACCCATGTAGTCCCATCACGATCTCCAGGGGATCTCTCTATGACAAACATACATTCTCTCCTCCCCATGTCTGCATTTTCTCCGTACGTCTCTCTCGACCTCTCTCCCTTGTTTGTCAGACCCCTCTTGGCCACGTGCTAGGGGTCTTGCTCTCTCGGTTCCAAACAACCACACACTATCTCCTCACCTTGCCTCCATTGTCGAAGATGCATGTGTGATATGTTTGCATAAGACACGCACGCTTTTTCTCTACTTTTATCATGTGTTGTCTATGTCTCTTTCACACATGCACACACACACTTTTTTCACTCACTCACTCACTCACTCTCTCTCTCTCTTGTTAGGGACTCTGTCACGTCCATAAACATATGGATGTTTTGAAAAGTCAAACCTCAGAAACGTTTGACCAGGTATATGTGGAGAAAAACATTTACATCTGGAACGATCATTAGATTCATCACAACATGTACTTACTTCATACTATCATTTATCTTTGGTATTGTAGATATAAGTAATTTCTTTATAAACTTGGTCAAAGTTTCAAAAGTTTGACTTAAAAAAATGTTGGAACTACATTATCAAACAGAGGGAGTAACTCTTTCTCTCTCTGCTATCTCTCACGGGCCTCCCCTCTCACTTGAACTCTCTATACCGACGGATTATACGCTCACTATGTCAGCGTATAGCTCCGTATATTGTTTAGTTGACCGGTCAACCAATCCACATGCTGCCTTGTCAGCTCGTGTTCTGTATCTTCGTGTGCTGGCTCATGTGGTAGTGGGTGAAAATAAGTAAACTAGAGGCCCGTCTGTCACGCGGTGAAGTAAACAAAGTTGAAACCACTCGGGGTAGCACCCCGCATGCTAGTAAATTGAGGGCGCATTGAGGACAAACTTCTTGCGCGCGAAGGACGCACTCGCGCACAATTCACCACTGCGCGGTGGCATGCACAGAAGGACACACTCGTGCACACCCAGCACACAACACACACCAGCACATGTGTACACCGGCGTCGCTGCCGGTTGAGATGGACGGCGAGGCAGCCAACAAGCGGAGGCGGCTCGAGCCAAAACCGCATCCGGCGAGCCTGTACTTCATCAGCAGCCTCCCCGGTGATACGCTGCTCGTCATCATCGGCCTCCTCCCCACCAAATCTGCCATGCGGACTGCCCTGCTCTCCCGACGGTGGCGCCCCCTCTGGCGCTGCGTCCCCCTCAACCTCACCGTCGTCAGCTGCCTCTGCGACGAGGATTGCAAACGCATGGCCGCAGTCTCCAAGATCCTTTCATTGCACCCTGGGCTAGCCAAACGCCTTGATATCCGCATGTTCAGTACCAACTGCAAGCTCCAACGCAAGTTCAACGAGTGGTTCTTATCCCCCACCCTAGATCAGCTCGAGGAGCTCAGCTTTGAAGCTGGACGATGTCGCTCTCTGCCGTCGTCCGCGCTCCGCCTCATGCCAACGCTGCGCCGCGCTAGCTTCAGCTCCTGCTATCTTCCCCAGATCAATGCCGCGCCCGCTCTTCTTCTCCCTCAACTCAAGCAGCTCGACCTCTTCGATGTTGTCATCTCGAAGAAGGCTATGGAGCACCTGCTCCGCAGCTGTACTGCGCTCGAGTACCTTCGTCTTGAGCAGATCCATGGGTTCATTAGCCTCCACATCGCCTCGATGAATCTCCGATGGATTTATGTGTCTTGCTGGCCCCACAACAAGACATCAATTGGGAAGAGATCACTCCAGCTGTTCCATGTTATGGTCATTGAGAATGCGCCTTTCCTTGAGAGATTGCTTGTATCGGATCTAGAAGGTCCAACAAAAATCAGGGTCATTGACGCGCCGAAATTGACAGCGTTGGTGTACTCGTCTGCCAAATTCTCCGAACTCTTTATTGGATCCATAATCATTCAGGTACAACACTCATCTTCTTCTCCGTCTTCTTGAAATTCACATTTTTAAATTTCTTCTTGATGTATTTACGACCGTCTTCCAGAAAATGATTCCCACAAGCTTGACCTAGTCCATGCGCACAGTGAAGATCTTAGCACTAAAATTTATCGGCCCCAATCCGGATCAAGTTGTTGGATTCCTTACATGCTTTCCGTGCACGGAGAAGCTACTCACCGAGGTGAAACTTCTATCCTATAAGTAAACGGTAATCACAACGTAGCTCAATTTTTTCGTGATTTTCCCAAATTACGATGACAAGTGTAGTGTTCAAAACTGCATCTATGCACTGCACCGAAAGAAATGTTTTTAGTATTTTTTCTCACGTGATCACCTACATCATTTTTATGCTGTACTACTATAGTAGCCTAGGCTAGTCATAGTGGAAAGTAACTTAGACTACTCCAGTAACTCTATGGTTAACCTAAGAGCAAGTACTACCTCCGTCCTGGTTTACTCTTCCAATTTTGTAGTATCAAAATTTGACCATAGATTTAACTGACAAAATGTTAATGCATGTCACTAAGAACTATATCGTTGGATTCGTATTTGAACATAATTTCAAATAGTGTAATTTTTAGTGACATGCATTGGCATTTTCTTAGGTAAATCTATGGTCAAAATTTTATACTAAATACGAGGTAGTATTACAAAAGTGGGCTATGTAGGCCAAAACATGTGCCAAATTCACTTGTGATGCATTTGGCATCGATGACCCTCCATTGCTCACCTGGTGTCCCAATCTGGATCACCTACTTTGCTCCGGTGCCAAATTAACTCACGCAATGAAAAAAACACTGCGTGGGAGAGAGAGAGGACTTAGGCAATAAAAAACACTTGTTTGGGAGAGTGAGAGGCTAGTGTAGTTGGTTTGATTGATTTGTTTAGACATGTGGGTCTGTGTGCACAGCGGTGCCAACTCTCTCACATCGCGAGAGCGGTGCCAAAATCTTTTGATTTGACATCGATGCGTGTTATGTGGCATACTTTTGCGAAATATGGCATCGGCCACATAGTGGAAGGCAACAAATGCCCAAGCTCTTCACGTGCTCCTAGTTAAATGAGAGGAAACAGAGAGAGTGAAAAAATATCACTAGCCAGCCAACCCTATCGCATGAGCGAATGATATTGGCACCTCCTGATGACACGGCAATCTTATGCAGCCAGCTGCTCTAATATGTTCTCTTCTTTTGCAGATAAAAAAAGACCCGAAAGTGAAAAATGTGCTGCACTATAACAATCTCATCGAATGCCTTGATCTCCATCTTACAGAAATTGATTTGATCAACTATCGAGGCAGCACATCTGAGATTAAATTGGCCAGGTTCTTTGTTCTGGAGGCAAGTGTGCTCAAGGTAACGAGGTTTGGCATTCTCTGGCGCAACAATGAATGGCGTGCTGATCACCACAAGCGTCTAAGCCTAAATGACAAAGTCTTCGCAGAAGCTGAATTTGTTTTTGAAACATCAAGTGGCCAGAGACTCGAAAACTTATTTGCCCATTAGTGACTTGTCAGGGCGGTGGATTTTAGTTTGTACGATAATGCTGCTTCCACCTAAAGTAACGAAAGTTCTTACGTAAAGTTCCTAGTAATTCCCTCTTCGTAGGTGCAGCATTACTCCTAACATTTATAATATCAGTTTGAAACTTGTAATATTGCCGTGTCCTATTCCCGCGTTTTCAAAATCCTGTGAATCAAACAGGTCCTGAGTTGGTGATGATGTTGTGCCTACCATCTTTCACCAATAGCCGTCGGATCTAGATCTGACACATACAAACCAAGCTTCTCCATTTTGCAAAAAGATGCCCGCACTTGTTCTCTATTTACAAACAACTCCTTGTCTCTCACAATGAGCCTCATCTCCTCCCCACCACATCTAGGAGTAGAAGGTCATGGAAAAATCTGGCGCGATGCCCGCTGCCGGAGCCGTCCACCTCCAATCTTGGTGTTCTGTGCAATGCACGGGCATCTACACACGGGAAATTATGTCAAACATGGCTAGTTGTAAGCAGGCTAGCTCTATAGCCATGATGATAGTGACTGCAGACGGTGAGGCTGACTATGGTATGCCGAACATGGCGCCTATACTCAGGTGTCATCTCCGGCGCAGGGTCTTGTCACTTCACTGTGAGGAGCATCACGTAATAATTTGACCAACGGGTAGTACAGTGCTACTACTCCTACTACTACATTGATAGTACTACTACTAGTACTAGTAGCACCACCGTCTGGATTTAGGAGTACTACCACGTCCATCTGGATTTTAGTATTTGACTAGCAATATCTAGTAATGCATGTCACAAAAATGTACTACTCCCTCTGTAAATAAATACATGGTGTTTTATTCCTATCAGGGAGAGAACTTAATGTTTTTTTGCTACTCCTAACTAGAGTACTAATAGGATTACAAGCAATGAACTAAACACCGCATGTCATGTTTGGTAGTCTCAAGTCATTGAAAGCATGCACGGCCCACATCTCTCATTGGTTGATATGTCATGAAATAAGAAACAAGGAGGGAGTTAATGCACCGTGCCAAAGTATTTTGGGATTATTTGGTTTTCATAAGGTGACTTACACAACATTTTTGTTTACATGCATTAACATTTTATTAGTTAAATCAAAGGTCAAAACTTGGTGCAAAATGCAAAGGGGACCAATAAACCAGTAAACATCAAACTTCTCTCGTTTGGCCCCAACTAGAGGTCCGGTGAGATGACTATACTGCACCGGCACGGAGGGGGACGCAGCTTCATTAACTTACGACAATTACCTTTGGGTGAATGACACGTGGCCCCAGGGGGTGGCTGGCCCACCTATCATACAGCCAAAGACAAGTGCAGTAGAGGGCCGAGGAGTAGTACGAAATCCTACGCACCTACGCACGCTAATCAAGGGCTGAGTGATCACTCGAATCGCAAGATCAGTTGACTAGAAGCTACGCTAGACCCATGGAGGCGATGAGCGCGAGCTTCAGCCGGCTGTACCAGATGGTCCACGACGCCGGCCTGCGGCCCGGCACCAAGGAACGTCTCCAAGTAGTATTGCTTGAGGCCGCCAGGGCGAGGGGCCGCTTGGACGACAGCTTCGTGTCCTTGTTCGACGAGGTCCTCGTTGGTTTCCTCGACAAGTTCACCGTTGTCAAGAAGCTTGCGGACGACTTTGACGTAAGCCTCCAGCCGACGCGCCCAGGCTCTGCGATGCCCGCCACCCTCAACGGCCACTATGGTAACAACCTCTTCGATGCACTGGTGGCCCTGTGACTGCCCGCCGTCGCGCCGGAGAATGTCCACCTCGAGGTCGCGCTCGCCGCGCAGCGCCTGGCGCAACAAGACACCATCGACATAATCACCCACGTCTACGTGCAAATCGTCCACAAGGACTACTACATGCAAGAGGAGGACAATAGGACGCTGGCCTTCTTGGAGCGCAGGGCAACCTTGGACGACACTGTTCAGAAGCACGTTGAGCTCGCCGCCAACGCTGCTGCTCCTCACATGTCGGTTGGTGACCCAGCGCACTAGGGCGTGAGGATGTCATTGAACGTTGATGGATCCGTATGTATTTTTATCTTTCCGTCAAATCCATGTAGTAGTATATGATACTATAGTAATTATCTTACCTTTCGCATCAACTTCATAATTTTCTCGTACATACTCCATGCATGAACGGCGCCAGAACCAAACTTCTCATTACTCTAGGCAAAATCGTTATTTTCTATCTATCGGTCGCGCCATGGAGCAGAACCAAATTTTACAAGTTATGAGTTCAAAAGGAAAAGCCTGCCGTGTTCGCATCGCACCCCCACACGATTGGTCCAGCACGCCGCTCAAGCGGGAATGCGCGCGGTGTTGCATTTTCACTTACAAGTGGGACCGTAGTTGAGCAAACCGACTATCGGCAAACCCCCACCCCGCCCACCGCGCGATGGCTGAGAAAACAGGAGGGAGAAGAGATGGCTGTAGCACGGACTCCAAGAAAATTGGTGTCGGATGGGACTCGTGTGGGTGGCGTGTGCCGTACTATTAGACGTGAATGCTAGTTATGGCCCATGCCACCCCAATATATCGAGTCTATATCGAGGTATGTAGAACAAATTTCCTGCAGTCCATGCTCAGCCCTCCTCTATCTCTCTTCTCAGCCAGCCAGCGGACGCGTGGAGCTCATCATCTGTTTGCTCACATGCGGCCCCACATGTCAGTGAAAATGCAAGAGGACCCACTGAACCTGCACATCATTCACCTCGACGTGCTTGTGATGAAAAACAAATCCAATAAAGATCTTTGGTGGCCGCTTTTGGAGTTACTCAAGAGTAGTAAGATTCTATTTACAGTTTAACCCAAGATGCACATCTCGTGGCTTCAACTACCACTCTATTTTCTTTCATGACATGACCTGGATGCTGGATGTCCCACATGTCGACAAAAGGAGGAAGAACCCGACCAAATCTTCGGTTCTGCTCTCGGATTAGACTAGTTGTGCTAACTTAAAAATTTTATTGTGTACTCCCTCCGTTCCAAAATACTTGACTTCCATTTGTCCAAAAATGGATGTACCTATATACTAAGACATGTCTAGATACATATATATTTTAACAAATAGAAGGCATGTATTGTGCAATGGAGGGAGTAGAATGGATGCAAGTTTTTGTATTGGGAAGAAGAGTACATCCATATATTGATAGAGCGCAATTTAGTAGATATTCTATCACTTTTAGCTAGCACAGACGCAAGATCGAGCCTCCGCAGATCAACAATGAATGCATCAGAAGGCACTAAACCAACTTACAGGAGTAGTAAAATGTACTCTTGCGGTTCTTGTTTTCTTTGATCTTGCTTTTCTAGTCAAAATTATCGTTGAAGTTCGTGCAAAACGGAGGTGTGTTTAGGGTCGTGCGTTGGAGTTGGCCTTACAAGTGGGACCGCAGTTAAGGAAACCGACTATCGGCAAACCCCCACCTCGCCCGCCGCACGATGGCTGAAGTTAGAGAAACGACAAGTGTCACACCCTAGCTAGTTCATGCATTAGAGTGTTGCATCATGTTTATTCTTTCATCAGAAACCTGAAATGGGGATGACAGAACCCCCAGCCCCCTCTGAAACCAACTAGGGTTTACTAAAAACTTTTTCAATGAACCTGAAATGCCCTTCTAAAATGCCCATCATTTTTGTCCTGGTTCAGAACCCCTGCCAAAAGTGATGCACATTTTCCAAGGTCATCCTAGGGTCTTTGAATTAAATCGTAGATATTTGAATTTGGGCATTTAAAATTATATAAAATATTCAGATGCCCAAATATCTCCAAACTATGGACTAGGAGTAGTTTGGTGATTTTAGGACTTGCCTAAGTATTTTTAATAAATCAACAAAGTTGCAGAAGTTTTAAAAAACAGAAACAGGAAAAAAAATAGAAAAACTTACCTGGCGCCCAGCACCCGGCCCACCTGCCGGCCCAGCCCAGCGCCGCTCCAGCGAGCTGCTTGCCGGTCAGGCAGGCAGGCAGGTGCCCGACGGCGACCGTAGCGCGCGCCACGCACCTGCTCGCCGCCTCGCCGCTCCCCTCGCCCGGTGACGTCATGGATCGCTCCCTCTCTCTTCCCCGAACCTCCCAGACACCCCCTCTCCTCTCCAGCTCCTCCCCCTCACGCCCCCCCAGCCATGGCCGACGCTACCGCCGCCGTGCCTACGTTGTAGCCGTGCTCCCCGCCGCCCGTGCGTCCTCTCGTCATGTCCAGGAGCTCCGCTACTGTCCACTTCATCGAGCAAGCCGAGCCCCGAGCGCTCGCAACGCCCGAGTCCACCGCAACGACCTCGCCCGAACCGCCGTCGCCGGAGATCCCCTTCAACGCCGTCGTCGCTCCGGTCCGTCCCCGGCCGCACCAAGGGCTTCGTCGAACTCCCCGTGAGCTTAACCATCTTCCCCTCCCTTCTTTTCTTGCTCCCGAGCCGTGTAGCGACCTCCCGGAGCTCAACCGCACCCACCGCCGCGGAGCTCGTCGCCGACGTGCTCCCGGTCGTCCTCCGGCCACTCCATGGTGTCCATCATGCTCACTGCGTCACGTAGCACCTAACTAGCTACTCCCCGCACCTCACCGACCCCTCTTGCGTCAAGTTCGACTTCGGCCGAACTCCGGTGGCCGCCAAAGTCATCGCCGGCGCCAACTCCGGCCACCCCGACCCCAACGGACTCCACCAAGAGCTGCGGTTCGTCCTCAGCTCCTCTCCGGTGGCCTCCGCGGCTCATTTGGTTGCCGGAACGGCAAAAACCACTTCCGCCGCCGCGTCGGGCTCGCTGGCGGCTAAACGCCGGTGCAGCCGACCCGGGTTTGACCACGGGTGGGCCCTGATTGACTCCCCTGAGTCAATGACAGGTGGGGCCCAGCCCTGTTAACTAATTAGGATTAGTTTAAATTAATTTTAGTTTAATTAATCACACTGACACGCGGGACCCACTGTGAGGTTTGACCCAGACCGTGTCCCGTTGACCTGTTGATGTCACACTGATGTCAGGCTGACGCAGTAATTGATTTTCTGGATTTAATCTAATATAGGAAATTCCAGAATATAGTTTAAATTTCAAAAATTCATAACTTTTAATCTGTAACTCCAAATCAGACAAATTATATATAAAAAATGATCAGAAAAATCCAATCTATCCATCTGTACTATTTTCATGCATGACTAAACAAGCTAACTTGATGTTTAATGCAGAACAAGGTAAAACACTTTAAAGGGCCATGCATGAGTTTGAAATTTGAATCTTTGGTTCAAATTGGTTCAAACCCTTCTGGTCTTAGTTGCATTAGCCCAACACACTCATATTGCCATGTTTCATGCATGCATCATATTGTTGCACATTGTTTGGTGATGGTTGTGTATCGGTGTTCTTTGCAGCAGGTTCTGCCTCCGAGGAGTACCGTGATTACCCTAACGAAGAACCGTATCAGTGCATCGAACCATCAGGCAAGCAACCAACCATTTGATCATATCGATACAATCTCATGTTCTCGCTCCTGCTCTCTTTTACTGCATTAAGACAACGCGTTTCAAACTGCTGTGTGTTACGGTAGTTGAACCCATTTCCTCTGCATGACCTGTCATTGCCACAGTAACTAGATGAAACCCACTAGCATGTGTAGGAGTTGATTGAGCCATATGTATGTGTTGTTCCTACCTTGCTATGCCTGCTATGCTTAGAGTCGTGTCAGGTCTGGTTCATCGGGGTGATGGGCTAGAGTGAAATGATTATGTCGGTAATGTGAGTGGTGTGGTGAACACGATTTGGTAAAGGTATCGATGAGAGGCCATGTAGGAGTACATGGTGGGTTGTTTCATTGAAGCCGACCTTAAGCACTAAGATCTGTATGTGTGATTTAAGATTCAGCTACTACCATGCATTGGTCCCGAAACCAATGGACCCTCTCGACTTCTTATTCACCCTAGTTCTATGTCCAGGAGTTGCAAGTAGTTTCTGGTGTTTGTAGCCTGCTGGAGGCCGTGGACAGCGCTGACCGTAGGGGTGGGCTGTGATGCGGTAGGTACGTGGCACGGTGTACCGAATACCCGTTAGGTATCTCGGGAACCCTGTTCACATCGTTTGGGGCTGTGAGCGAAGCCTCGGCCGGATCTCCTCATGGATGGAACCCGAATAGGCGATAAACCTGGACTAGAGGCTTAGGTGATTAGGTAGGTCGTGGCCGACACCCACGTTGGGCTTCCGCTTGAAGGTTGTCGAGTACATGTCGTGTAAACGACGGTAAGTGGTGAGAGCGTGTATGAAGAAGTACACCCCTGCAGGGTTATCACGATCTATTCGAATAGCCGCGTCCGCGGTAAAGGACTACTTGGTTGCCTATATAGTTCATAGACAAGTAAATGGAAACTACTAAAAGCCTCAAGATAAGTGTGAGTGCCGAGGATGGCTCTTCCGTAGGAAGACGGAGGTGGATCCTCGGTAGTGTATTGAAGTGGTGAGTAGTGGACTCATGTACGCAAAACTATTTCAAGTTGGAGTCTCGTAGGATAGCCTAGCCAAGAGTCAAAGCTGGCTTGCTGCAACAACTCCACCAACCCTTCTTGATAATGTGCATGTATGTAGGATCTGATGTAAGTCTTGCTGAGTACCTTTGTACTCATGTTGCTATAATTTACATTTTTACAGAAGACGCTGCAACCCCTTCTGATGGGTTCTTCGTAGACGTTGACATCAATGAGTAGGCTAAGGCCCAGGTGGTGATCCTGAGCTTGTGAAGGACCACGTAGTATAGCTAGGCTTCCCAAGCCTCTTTTTATTTTTACTAGTTGTCTGTACTCAGACAAGCTACTTCCGCTGCTGGTTTGTATGACTGTATGACTTGAATGCTGGGTCGTGTGACCCGTACCTATGTGTATGTTATGTATGGCTCTCTGAGCCTTAAATAAAGTACTTGTGTCGTAGAGTCATGTTGTGATGCCATGTTGTATTTGCACATATCGAGCATACTGTGTGTATGTTATTGAAATGCTTGGTATGTGTGGGATCTGACTATCTAGTTGTTTATCTTTAGTAGCCTCTCTTACCGGGAAATGTCTCCTAGTGTTACCGCTGAGCCATGGTAGCTTGCTACTGCTCTGGAACACTTAGGCTGGCCGGCATGTGTCCTTCTTTGTTCCGGTGTCTGTCCCTTCGGGGAAATGTCACGCGTTGAGTACCGGAGTCCTGTTAGCCCGCTACAGCCCGGTTTACCGGAGTCCTGCTAGCCCAGTGCTACAGCCCGGACCCACTTGCTGATGACTGACACGTTCGAAGCTGGGTCATGGATGCCTGTCCCTGTAAGTCTGTGCCACTTTGGGTTTACGACTAGTCATGTCAGCCCGGGCTCCTTATCATATGGATGCTAGCGGCACTATCATATACGTGAGCCAAAAGGCGCAAACGGTCCCGGGCAAAGGTAAGGCGACACCCGTGGGGATACCGTGCGTGAGGCCGCAAAGTGATATGAGGTGTTACAAGCTAGATCGATGTGACATCGAGTCGGGGTCCTGACAGCGTTGGTATCAGAGCAGGACTGCCTGTAGGTTCTCCAAGCCAAACTGGTCGATGTTGAGTCTAGAAATTCTTTAGTTATACGTAGGGGAATTGTTTGTGGGTTGGAACGTAAGGCTCTTTTTACTCCTTTATCTTATGACATTCTGATCTGAGTCAGTCTATTCTTCCACCGGGGGTTAAGGAACTAGGATCTATTCTCTCTATCAGGATCACGTGTTACTAATCAGTAGTACCTTATAGGTCTGATGGATACAAGCCTAGTACAGTTCTACTACCACATCATGTTGTTAGGATGGACTCAGAACTTTGATATGATGATGTTGAGTGTGTATGAAATCCTTTGTCAAATGTCTCAAAATCCTTCTTGAGCATTTACAGCTGTTATGCTGCCGAAATTTTGCTAGAAATTCTAATGCCTTTGCATTATGGTTGTGCTTTCAGATGGCCACTCGCGACCTCAATCAAGTGGTTCGCTTGACTCGATGCCTAGATGTACCCGGCCATACCGCCATGTTGGTCAGGGTAATGACCGAGGCTGGATACCGTTGGTATCCCGAGTACACGGTCGAAGAGCAATTTCGAGACTTTAATCAAAGCCAGTATCTCTGCACTGTCAGGATATTTCCATCTTATCCTGGATCCACCGAGCCCCTTCACTGCTCCTATGGACTCGGGGTTACTATTGAGATGGCTGTGCAGGACGCCGCCTACTCTATGATGACCATCATGCGGGTCAGGTCTGGTCTATTTCGGGACTCTGATTTCCGATATATGCCAGGATCACTTCCGGGAGCACAAGGGTATCTCCAGGCTATCTATGCTGACCCCACTCAGGAGGATTCACGGACACGCACCACTACTGAGATGCTCGAGGATAAGGACCGTGAAAATCAGGCCTTGAGGCTAGAGCTCTTCAATACCCGTGCTGACCATTGGGCCACGTTGACTCGGTTTGCACCGGCGGTGCAAGCTGGATATTCGGATATGCGCGATCTCTATCCTGTGAGATCTGCTCTGCCAGACGTGATGGGTTGGCGTGATGTAGGAGGCATCACCCCACCTCGCGGTCCCCGCAGGCCACCGTCTGTTGGTCCAAGACCTCATCCTAGCCCCTATGGTCCTCAAGCTCCGCGGGATCGTCTGTTCCCGGATGATCATGTTGAGCTTCCAGGCTATGGAGGTGACTTCTACGAGGACTACTACGGATTGGTCTGAGTTAGTGGTAGTATCACTAGTTCGTACTAGCTGTGTCGTCTGTCGTCCTGCGTGACTCGTGGGATATGACCTAGTTTGTACCGCCTTCCGGAGGTGTAGAAAAATAATGTACAGGAGCTTGGGATGCCTTCGATGAGATGTAATCCTTTTTTCACCGTAATAGTACCTTGTTTGGTCTTGTACTAAACCTTGTATGGTGTGTATGACGATGGAATAAAGAAGCAGTTTCTGTATCTACCATGCCATACGGATGATCATCTTGCATTCCGAGTTATTCCTTACATTCTGTATCCTGTGTCGGAATCTTATCATTCTGACTAAATCATTGTCTTGTTTACCTAGGATGGTCAACACGCGCAATAACCCTACTCCTCAAGAGCAGGCCGAAGGCAGTGAAGTCAGGAATGCAAATCTGCCTCATCCTCCTTCCCTAGCCGAGGTTATGATGGAAGCCGAAAGAAACAAGCGGGAGACCAACCGTTTGTTGGAGCGTATTGAACAGAACACAACACACCATCAGAGGACTAACGTGGTGTCACTCAGTGATTTCATCAAGTTACATCCACCCACGTTCCACCACTCCGTCGAGCCTCTCGACGCTGATGACTGGCTTCACAGTATTTCTCACAAACTGCGCTCCGCGCTAGTAGCCGAGGCTGACAAGGTCACCTTTGCTGCATATCATCTTGAAGGCCCCGCCAGTCTCTGGTGGGAGAATTATGGAGCTATGCGCCCAACGGGCCATGTCACTACTTGGGCTGAATTCAGCGAGGCTTTCCGTGAACATCACATTCCGGAGGGTCTCATGGGCCGTAAACGTGAGGAATTTTGCAATTTCACCCAAGGCCGACTCTCTGTGGATGCTTATAGCAGGGAGTTTGGTAACCTCGCACGATATGCAACTGAGGAAGTTTCTACTGATGCTAAGAAACAAGCAAGGTTCCGTAAGGGACTTAGTCCTGAGCTTCGCCGTGACCTCCGTCTGCATGAGTGCACATCTTTTCAGAAGCTTGTTAACAAGGCCATCAGTGCTGAGACTGGTCAGACTGATTATGATGCAACACGCAAGCATGGCCGTGACGTGGGTTCCTCATCCGGTGCTGGTCCTCAGAAGCGCCGCGTGTGGGTGCCCAACACTGCCCTGCCACCCAGGTTCACACCAAGGCCATCCTTCCAGGCGCCTCACCCCGTTCAACAGTCTGCACCCGCCAAGCCCTATGGTGGTCCAACCAACAATGCTCCTCCACGTACCAGTTTTGTGACTTGCTTTAAGTGTGGGGAATCTGGCCACTATATGCGCGAGTGTCCCCAGACCAACCCCAACCAATCTGCTAAAGCTGTTGGCCGTGGCAAGCCGACAGGAAAAGTGTTCCACGCCAAGCCGGCCACCGCTACACGTGGCCATGTCAACTGTATCTCTGCCGAAGAAGCTCAAGAGGATCCCAACATCGTTCTTGGTACGCTCCTTGTTAATTGCCACCCGGCATCTGTTCTTTTCGATACAGGAGCATCTCATTCATTTATATCCGAGAGCTATGCTCGTCTGCATAACACCGCATTCTGTGACATGCCATCCTCTATGGTAATTCAAACTCCGGGATCCAAATGGCAAACTTCTAGAGTAAGCCATGGAAACGAAATCCAAGTCGACAGACTTGTTTTTCTCGCATCTTTGATAGCCCTTAAATCTTCGGATATTAATATCATCTTGGGTATGGACTGGATGTCAGCTCATCATGCCCAAATTGATTGCTTCTCTAGGACTGTTCAACTCACCCATCCCTCGGGGAAGATAGTCAATGTCTTGACCCGAATAGCCAAGCGACAGTTATATTCTCTTAACGCCAGCCCTTTGCCAGACCTTGAGGACGTTCCGGTAGTCTGTGACTTTCTGGATGTCTTCCCAGAGGAATTGCCAGGTGTTCCACCTGACAGGGATGTTGAGTTCGTAATAGACCTTATTCCAGGAACCGTCCCGATTGCTAGAAGACCTTATAAGATGGCACCACTAGAACTAGCCGAGCTTAAGAAACAACTCGATGAGTCCTTGAAAAAGGGTTTCATCCGACCTAGTTCATCTCCGTGGGCTTGCCCCGTCCTCTTCGTCAAGAAGAAGGATGGTACGGACCGGATGGTTGTAGATTATCGACCTGTCAATTTGGTCACAATCAAGAACAAATATCCGCTCCCCAGGATCAACGACCTGTATGATCAGCTCGCTGGATCCTCAGTCTTCTCCAAAATGGATTTGAGGTTGGGCTACCATCAAATCAAAATCAGGAACGGGGACATTCCTAAAACGGCCTTTGTCACTCGTTATGGTCAATACGAGTACACCGTCATGTCCTTCGGTTTAACCAACGCTCCAGCCACCTTTTCTCGGTTAATGAACTCAATCTTCATGGAGTATTTGGATAAATTCGTCGTGGTTTACCTCGATGATATACTCATCTACTCCAAGAGCGAGGAAGAACATGCCGAACATCTAAGGCTAGTGTTGAAGAAACTTCGAGAGCATCGCCTTTATGCCAAATTTTCTAAATGTGAATTCTGGTTGTCAGAAGTGACCTATCTGGGTCATGTAATATCTGGTAAAGGTATTGCTGTTAATCCTGAGCGAGTTCAAGCCGTCCTTAATTGGACTCCACCTGAATCGGTCAAGCAAGTTCGGAGTTTTCTGGGCTTAGCGAGCTATTGCCGTCGCTTTGTCGAGAACTTCTCCAAAGTTGCTAAACCTCTAACCGAACTCCTCAAGAAAGATAAAAAGTTCGAATGGACTCCACAATGTGAGCACAGCTTTCAGGAACTGAAAAGACGCCTAACTTCTGCTCCCGTACTGGTACCGCCAGACTTCTCTAAGGACTTTGTTATCTACTGCGATGCCTCGCGACAAGGACTAGGTTGCATTCTCATGCAAGATCGACACGTAATTGCTTACGCTTCACGGCAATTGCACCCACATGAGGAGAATTATCCTACTCATGATCTAGAGCTTGCAGTCGTAGTCTATGCACTTAAAACCTAGCGACATTACCTCCTTGGTAATCGCTGCGAAATATTCACTGATCACCAAAGTCTGAAGTACATCTTCACCCAACCGGATTTGAATCTCAGGCAAAGACATTGGGTCGAGTTGATCACAGATTTCGACTTAGGAATAACTTACACCCCAGGGAAAGCCAATGTCATGGCTGATGCGCTAAGTCGTAAATCTTATTGTAACAACCTGATGTTACAACAAAGTCAACCGCTTCTCCATGAGGAATTTCGGAAACTTAATCTCCACATTGTTCCTCAAGGATTCCTTTCCACCTTGGTGGCGAAACCTACCCTTACGGATCAGATCATCAAAGCACAGAAGGTAGATCCGGGAATTTCCCGCATCAGGAGAAACATCAAGAAAGGAGTTGCGAATTGTTTCTCCATTGATGATCAAGGGGTCATATACTTCGGGAATCGACTAGTGGTTCCCAAAGTGCGAAACCTGAGGCGATTGATCCTTAAGGAAGCTCATGAATCTCCTCTCACTATTCATCCCGGTAGTACTAAGATGTATCAGGACCTACGCCAGAGGTTCTGGTGGACTAGGATGAAGAGAGAAATTGCTCAGTATATTGCTAATTGCGACGTCTGCCGTCGTGTAAAAGCAGAGCATCAACGGCCTGCTGGCACCCTTCAACCCTTATCTATTCCTGAATGGAAATGGGATAAAATTGGTATGGATTTCATTACCGGTTTTCCCAGGACCAAGAGAGGGAATAATGCTATCTTCGTCGTCGTCGATCGTCTTTCCAAAGTGGCCCATTTCTTACCTGTTCGTGAGAGTATAACTGCTAGTCAGTTAGCAGACTTGTACATCTCCCGAATAGTGTCTCTCCATGGTGTTCCTCTGGAAATTAACTCGGATCAAGGAAGTCTTTTCACCTCTCGATTTTGGGAAAGTTTCCAAAATGCTATGGGAACCCGCCTTTCTTTTAGCACCGCTTTTCACCCTCAATCTAGTGGTCAAGTAGAACGCGTCAATCAGATCCTAGAAGACATGCTTCGAGCCTCTGTTATCTCATTCGGAATGGATTGGGAGAAGTGCCTTCCATTTGCCGAATTCGCTTACAACAACAGCTATCAATCTAGCTTGGGTAAAGCCCCTTTTGAAGTTCTCTATGGACGACGGTGTCGAACACCCCTTAACTGGTCAGAAACCGGGGAAAGACAATTCTTTGGCCCGGATATGATTCAGGAAGCAGAAGAGCAAGTTCGCATCGTTCGTGAAAAGTTGAAAACAGCCCAATCTCGTCAAAAGAGTCAATATGACTGAAAACATAAGGCTATGACTTTCGAGGTTGACGAGAAGGCTTACCTTCGGGTTACTCCTCTGAAGGGAACCCATCGTTTCGGTATCAAAGGCAAATTGGCTCCCCGTTACATTGGACCTTTTCGTATTCTCGCTAAACGAGGGGAAGTTGCCTACCAGTTGGAACTACCTCCGCATCTCTCCAGAGTCCACGATGTCTTCCACGTTTCTCAACTCAGGCGTTGCTTCTCGGATCCTATCTGTGGAGTGGACCACGAGACGCTTGATCTCCAAGATAATCTCACGTATCAAGAGCATCCCATTCGTATCCTCGATCAGGCCGAGCGTACCACTCGACGTCATAATATCAAGTTTCTCAAAGTTCAATGGTCGCACCATTCTGAGCATGAAGCAACTTGGGAAAGGGAGGATCGTCTTCGACTCGAGTACCCCGCCTTCTTCCCGGAGGAACCCAAATCTCGGGACGAGATTCTTTTGAGTGGGGGTGAGTTGTCACACCCTAGCTAGTTCATGCATTAGAGTGTTGCATCATGTTTATTCTTTCATCAGAAACCTGAAATGGGGATGACAGAACCCCCAGCCCCCTCTGAAACCAACTAGGGTTTACTAAAAACTTTTTCAATGAACCTGAAATGCCCTTCTAAAATGCCCATCATTTTTGTCCTGGTTCAGAACCCCTGCCAAAAGTGATGCACATTTTCCTAGGTCATCCTAGGGTCTTTGAATTAAATCATAGATATTTGAATTTGGGCATTTAAAATTATATAAAATATTCAGATGCCCAAATATCTCCAAACTAAAATGTTTCATGTTGGAAATAATCCAACTATGGACCAGGAGTAGTTTGGTGATTTTAGGAGTTGCCTAAGTATTTTTAATAAATCAACAAAGTTGCAGAAGTATTAAAAAACAGGAACAGGAAAAAAAAAGAAAAACTTACCTGGCGCCCAGCACCCGGCCCACCTGCCGGCCCAGCCCAGCGCCGCTCCAGCGAGCTGCTTGCCGGCCAGGCAGGCAGGCAGGTGCCCGACGGCGACCGCAGCGTGCGCCACGCACCTGCTCGCCGCCTCGCCGCTCCCCTCGCCCGGTGACATCGTGGATCGCTCCCCCTCTCTTCCCCGAACCTCCCAGACACCCCCTCTCCTCTCCAGCTCCTCCCCCTCGCGCCCCCCCAGCCATGGCCGACGCTACCGCCGCCGTGCCTACATCGTAGCCGTGCTCCCCGCCGCCCATGCGTCCTCTCGTCGTGTCCAGGAGCTCCGCCGCTGTCCACTTCATCGAGCAAGCCGAGCCCCGAGCGCTCGCAACGCCCGAGTCCACCGCAACGACCTCGCCCGAACCGCCATCGCCGGAGATCCCCTTCAACGCCGTCGTCGCTCCGGTCCGTCCCCGGCCGCACCAAGGGCTTCGTCGAAATCCCCATGAGCTTAACCATCTTCCCCTCCCTTCTTTTCTTGCTCCCGAGCCGTGCAGCGACCTCCCGGAGCTCAACCGCACTCACCGCCGCGGAGCTCGTCGCCGACGTGCTCCCGGTCGTCCTCCGGCCACTCCACTGTGTCCATCATGCTCACTGCGTCACGTAGCACCTAACTAGCTACTCCCTGCACCTCACCGACCCCTCTTGCGTCAAGTTCGACTTCGGCCGAACTCCGGTGGCCGCCAAAGTCGTCACCGGCGCCAACTCTGGCCACCCCAACCCCAACGGACCCCACCAAGAGCTGCGGTTCGTCCTCAGCTCCTCTCCGGTGGCCTCCGCGGCTCGTTTGGTTGCCGGAACGGCAAAAACCACTTCCGCCGCCGCATCGGGCTCGCCGGCGGCTAAACGCCGGTGCAGCCGACCCGGGTTTGACCACGGGTGGGCCCTGGTTGACTCCCATGAGTCAATGACAGGTGGGGCCCAGCCCTGTTAACTAATTAGGATTAGTTTAAATTAATTTTAGTTTAATTAATCACACTGACACGCGGGACCCACTGTCAGGTTTGACCCAGACCGTGTCCCGTTGACCTGCTGATGTCACACTGACGTCAGGCTGATGCAGTAATTGATTTTCTGGATTTAATCTAATATAGGAAATTCCAGAATATAGTTTAAATTTCAAAAATTCATAACTTTTAATCTGTAACTCCAAATCAGACAAATTATATATAAAAAATGATCAGAAAAATCCAATCTATCCATCTATACTATTTTCATGCATGACTAAACAAGTTAACTTGATGTTTAATGCAGAACAAGGTAAAACACTTTAAAGGGCCATGCATGAGTTTGAAATTTGAATCTTTGGTTCAAATTGGTTCAAACCCTTCTGGTCTTAGTTGCATTAGCCCAACACACTCATATTGCCATGTTTCATGCATGCATCATATTGTTGCACATTGTTTGGTGATGGTTGTGTATCGGTGTTCTTTGCGGCAGGTTCTGCCTCCGAGGAGTATCGTGATTACCCTAACGAAGAACCGTATCAGTGCATCGAACCATCAGGCAAGCAACCAACCATTTGATCATATCGATACAATCCCATGTTCTCGCTCCTGCTCTCTTTTACTGCATTAAGACAACGCGTTTCAAACTGCTGTGTGTTACGATAGTTGAACCCATTTCCTCTGCATGACCTGTCATTGCCACAGTAACTAGATGAAACCCACTAGCATGTGTAGGAGTTGATTGAGCCATATGTATGTGTTGTTCCTACCTTGCTATGCCTGCTATGCTTAGAGTCGTGTCAGGTCTCGTTCATCGGGGTGATGGGCTAGAGTGAAATGATTATGTCGGTAATGTGAGTGGTGTGGTGAACACGATTTGGTAAAGGTATCGATGAGAGGCCATGTAGGAGTACATGGTGGGTTGTTTCATTGAAGCCGACCTTAAGCACTGAGATCTGTATGTGTGATTTAAGATTCAGCTACTACCATGCATTGGGCCCGAAACCAACTGACCCTCTCGACTTCTTATTCACCCTAGTTCTATGTCCAGGAGTTGCAAGTAGTTTCTGGTGTTTGTAGCCTGCTGGAGGCCGTGGACAGTGCTGACCGTAGGGGTGGGCTGTGATGCGGTAGGTACGTGGCACGGTGTACCGAATACCCGTTAGGTATCTCGGGAACCCTGTTCACATCGTTTGGGGCTGTGAGCGAAACCTCGGCCGGATCTCCTCATGGATGGAACCCGAATAGGCGATAAACCTGGACTAGAGGCTTAGGTGATTAGGTAGGTCGTGGCCGACACCCACGTTGGGCTTCCGCTTGAAGGTTGCCGAGTACATGTCATGTAAACGACGGTAAGTGGTGAGAGCGTGTATGAAGAAGTACACCCCTGCAGGGTTATCACGATCTATTCGAATAGCCGCGTCTGCGGTAAAGAACTACTTGGTTGCCTATACAGTTCATAGACAAGTAAATGGAAACTACTAAAAGCCTCAAGATAAGTGTGAGTGCCGAGGATGGCTCTTCCGTAGGAAGACGGAGGTGGATCCTCGGTAGTGTATTGAAGTGGTGAGTAGTGGACTCGTGTACGCAAAACAATTTCAAGTTGGAGTCTCGTAGGATAGCCTAGCCAAGAGTCAAAGCTGGCTTGCTGCAACAACTCCACCAACCCTTCTTGATAATGTGCATGTATGTATGATCTGATGTAAGTCTTGCTGAGTACCTTTGTACTCATGTTGCTATAATTTACATTTTTACAGAAGACGCTGCAACCCCTTCTGATGGGTTCTTCGTAGACATTGACATCAATGAGTAGGCTAAGGCCCAGGTGGTGATCCTGAGCTTGTGAAGGACCACGTAGTATAGCTAGGCTTCCCAAGCCTCTTTTTATTTTTACTAGTTGTCTGTACTCAGACAAGCTACTTCTGCTGCTGGTTTGTATGACTGTATGACTTGAATGCTGGGTCGTGTGACCCGTACCTATGTGTATGTTATGTATGGCTCTCTGAGCCTTAAATAAAGTACTTGTGTCGTAGAGTCATGTTGTGATGCCATGTTGTATTTGCACATATCGAGCATACTGTGTGTATGTTATTGAAATGCTTGGTATGTGTGGGATCTGACTATCTAGTTGTTTATCTTTAGTAGCCTCTCTTACCGGGAAATGTCTCCTAGTGTTACCGCTGAGCCATGGTAGCTTGCTACTGCTCTGGAACACTTAGGCTGGCCGGCATGTGTCCTTCTTCGTTCCGGTGTCTGTCCCTTCGGGGAAATGTCACGCGTTGAGTACCGGAGTCCTGTTAGCCCGCTACAGCCCGGTTTACCGGAGTCCTGCTAGCCCAGTGCTACAGCCCGGACCCACTTGCTGATGACCGACACGTTCGAAGCTGGGTCATGGATGCCTGTCCCTATAAGTCTGTGCCACTTTGGGTTTACGACTAGTCATGTCAGCCCGGGCTCCTTATCATATGGATGCTAGCGGCACTATCATATACGTGAGCCAAAAGGCGCAAACGGTCCCGGGCAAAGGTAAGGCGACACCCGTGGGGATACCGTGCGTGAGGCCGCAAAGTGATATGAGGTGTTACAAGCTAGATCGATGTGACATCGAGTCAGGGTCCTGACAACAAAGTTGAAGATATTGCTCTAGCACGGAATCCAAGAAATAATATGGTGTCAGATGGATGTCGTGGTGGTGGCGTGTGCCGTACTCCTGGACGTGAATGCTTGTCCTGGCCCACCAGAAGTGCCTCCTTATTACGCACAAAAAAATGAATACTCCCTGCTAGCTGGGATCCACCTTGGTGGGAGGCTGACTTGTGGGCCTACTAAGTTGACGGGGACGGAGGGCTTTGTCAACTTAGTCAATATGCACGATTCTAGCTCCAGTGACCATACGATGTCCATCCAACGGCCGTAGTGCTTCTTCAACCTCTGGTCTTCTTGCTCTAGCGGCCCAAACCAGCGTCGGTCGTGCCTCGTGCTCCTGCCTTCCGTGGCCGGCTGCGATGCGCCGGAGGCCTCACCACCCCCTACTACTCCCACTGCTGGCCAGGCCATCCCTCTACTCACCCACACCCCCTATTATTCTGCGGCGACGTCAGCCTCACACCGCAGCGAACCAGTGAACCCTCGTACTCTTCTATGCGTGGGCATCCACTGCCGCGTCTTCCCCGGCTCCGCATTGTCCCCTTCCTAGGCCTCACCGTCCTCCAGCGCCCTGGTGCTCTCGGTGCGGCGTGGTCAACGTGGTCAAGGAACAGCTTCCAACGGACGTGGACTATACATGGAGAGGCTGACACCTGGGTCCACGGCCGCAGCAAGGAAGTGCATCCTTATTACGTGCAAAATAATTATTCCTCCACCTGACAGCGGGGACCCACCGGACGGTCCACCGTATTTCACGAAAAAAATGTTTGCCCCTTACTGCTGAGACCCACCAGCTACATCTTCGCACGCAAGGAAGTGCTTGACAGTCGGGACCCACCTGGTCGAAGCGTACGTAGCGTTGTCATTCTGGCCGCGAACGTGTACGTACATATATACTGGTGGATGTAGAGGCGCACACGTGTCGTAGTAGAGGCGCGCACGTGTCGTAGTAGAGGCGCGCACGTAGCATGTACACGTACGTACAACGGCCAGGGTGTAAGAAAGAAAATACGGCCACGTATGTGTACATACGGGCGGGGTCTCGAACGCCTACTCGCGCATACGTACGGCCAGGGCTCGTGTACACGGCTGGGTCGGAACGGAGAAACAGCGTCGTCGTCATGTTCATGGGGAGGCAATGGAATGCGTCGTGTTCATGGGGAGGCAACGGAATGTGTCGTGTTCATCCGGAGGGCTTGGACGGAACAGGCGATGGAAACGAGGCCTAGCGTACCGCAAAACGGAGGAAACGGCCTTGTGTTCGACCGGCCACGTTCGAAACGGGATCCTGTTGATCGGGAGGGGTCTGGTGTACCGCAAAACGAAGGAAATGGACCTCCTATGGTCGAAACGGGGGTCCTGTTCATCGGGAGGGGTGTGGCATACCGCAAAATGGAGGAAACAGACTTGTGTGGAGCGCTACGGTCGAAACGGGGGTCCTGTTCATCGGGAGGGGTGTGGCATACTGCAAAACGGGACTCCATGGGATACTGTTCATCTCCATCGTCGACCCCCTCCAGCCTCCACGAGCTACTGTTCATCCACCGTCGACCTCCTCCAGCCTCCACCCGCGACTGTTCATCCACGGGCTCCTGTTCATCCAGCCTCCAGCGCGCGCTACTCACTACAACACAGCAGGAATTACGAGGCATTAAAAAACGCCTTTGAAGGCCAAGAAAATGCCTTCAAATGAGTAACATGGCGTTTTGAAAAAACGCTAGAGACGCTCATGAAGGGAAAGGCCTTTGTAGGCACTTTTGGAAAATGCCTCCTATGCTAACATCTTTAACGGCACTTTGAACGACGCCTCCGTGACTCATGGCGGATTTAAAAGTGCCTGCAAACTGCAGCAGCAACAAAAATTAGTAGTGACCTCCTTCTACCTCTACCAACACCCACGGTCTGAGTCTGGGCCTACTACCCATACACACAACACCTTTTTTGTATCTAGGAAACGACCCACAGACTATAATACTGAACAGTCCTGTACGCAACCCTCCTTGATGCCCTGTATTGAACACAGCTGGGCCGAAAGCCGATTTAACAATCCAGCCCCGTACGCAACTGAATCACGAGTCATTTGTCACAGTATTGTTATGACCAGATACGCAACCCTCCTTTTAAACTGCCTAAAATTTAGTTCGGTAGGCGGTATGGGACTAAATTGCCACGTTGTTTCTAAGAGTGGAATGGCTGGTACAAAATAAAAAAACGCACGCAGTGGTGGCTCGAACCAGCAACGTCCAGTCGGTTGCATAAGTGGAAGCCCGTATAGGTACATATTCAATATTATAGGGACTAGTTTGAAAATATAACCGAGATTAGGAGGAATTTTCCTCCAGAACGCCTTTAGTCACATTCTTGAAATATTCAAAACACCCCTCATGCTTTGTTATATTGCGGCATTATTTGAAAACGCCTCTAAATCTGTACCAGCATTTCCCGAAACGCCCCTTATACTACCATGTATTACCGCATTTTTTAGAATGCTGTTAATTGAGCATCATTTGAGGCATTCTTCCCAAGAGCCTGCTAAAAGGGGGCCTTTGAAGGCGTTTTGTCCAGGACGCCTTTAAGGGAGGCAATCTAAGGCATTTTTCCTAATGCCTATAAGAAAATGCCTTTGTTTGCCAACCGTGTTGTAGTGACTTCACCGGCTACAGTTCAACCAACCCTCTCCACGGGCTCCTGTTCAACCACCCTTCCAGGGGCTACTGTTAAAACCTGCTCTCCACGGGGTGGTCCTGTTCATCCAGCCCTCCACGGGGTCCTGTTCATCCAGCCCCAACCGGCTCGATCGATCGGGGTCCTGTTCATCCAGAGGCAACACCACGGGGTCCTGTTCATCCACCCCCATCAGGAACTGTTCATCCACACCCCCCTGCAATGCTCACTGTTCATCCAGAGGCAGCATCGATCGGCTTCAGTTAGCAGCAGTAGCGAAGGAATCGCTCGATCGGGTTCAGTTAACAGATATCGATCGATCGCTCAGGTTCTGTAACGCGTAGCCTGCAGTGCAATCGCTCGGGTTCAGTTAGAGCCCAACGCCTCGCACACACGCGCGTACGTGTACGAGAGAAGCGCGCATCGCTCGGCCCCTGACCTCCCACCGTAACTAGGAACTCCCCGAAATTTTCCTCCCCCTCGCTTCTACCATGGTTTTTTCC
Organism: Triticum dicoccoides; assembly: GCF_002162155.2. Taxonomy (NCBI): domain Eukaryota; kingdom Viridiplantae; phylum Streptophyta; class Magnoliopsida; order Poales; family Poaceae; genus Triticum; species Triticum dicoccoides. The sequence continues at coordinate 91,814,411 of NC_041390.1, forward strand.
GTCATGGACGGCCCTAAGAATGTCATGCAGCTGCGTCTCCGGCCCGCCCAGGACAAAAAACCCATTTTCTGTCATGATTTTTTGTTATAGAAGTAGGAGCTCACCACATCTATAATGATACCGGGTTTTTTCACAATTATCGTCATAGAAGTGTCATATGTATGACAGAAATTTTTTTGTTCGGCCCAAAATGTCACGGATGTGTCTTTTTTTGTAGTGTTCCTGGTCGCAGAGGAGGCACATCGGAGCGTGTGCGAGGCCACGGCGAGTGAGCCGGTCGACGGTCCAGCATCGTCCTTGGAAAGCGAGCTAGGGGAAGATTTTTATGCGGAGGGGTGCGCAAGATTTCCACGTGAGTCTCCAGGAGGGCTCGATCGTGGAGCCGGCGAATAGGGCTTTGTAGCACGACTTAGCGGAGTACACACCATTTGTTGTCCAGCGCTAGGTGAGGGAGTTCGGTGTGTTGGAGAGTGCGACCTGCTGGAGTCACGCCAAAAGGAGGACGTATTGCACCAACGTCGCGGGGGCCAGGTGGCCCTGCACGTATTGGATCCAGGCGCGGAAGGCCAAACCCACGGCCACGGTGCGCGCCTTGCGAAGCCGGCGAGGAACGAGAGCATGAACAAGAGGGGCCAGCTCGGCGATGGAGAGTTCGTCGATCTAGTGGTCCTCCCAAAAGAGGCAAGTGTTGCCATCGTCGATCATCCAGGTGGTGGAGGCCCGGAAGATGGCCTAGGCGGCCGGGCTTCTAGGGATATGGAGATGTCGCCATGGATGGGAGTGGTCGGTCTTGCAGAGCCAAAGCCAGCGGGCTTGCAAGGCGTGGGCGGAGCGCTGTAAGTCTGGGATGCCGAGGCCGTCGAAGGCCAGGGGCCGGCAAACTCTAGCCCAACTAACAAGGTAGTGTCCGTCGTTGGTGGTTGAGGGAGTCCTGGATTATGGGGTCTTCGGTTGTCCGGTCTATTTGATATGGGCCGGACTGATGGGCCATGAAGATAAAGCAGAAGACACTCCCCCGTGTCCGGATAGAACTCCCGTATGCATGGACGGCAAGTTTGGTGTCCGGATGTATCGTTTCCTTCATCTACAAACCGACTCTATACAACCCTAGGCCCCTCCGGTGTGTATATAAACCGGAGGGTTTAGTCCGTAGATGCTATCAAAATAATCACAGGCTAGACAACTAGGGTTTAGCCACTATACACATCGAATATAATCAAGCAGGACCTAGGGTTTTACCTTCTTTAAGAGGGCCCGAACCTGGGTAAAACATCGTGTCCCTTGTTACCATCAATCCTTAGATACACAACTTGGGACCCCCTACCTGAGATCTACCGATTTTGACACCGACATTGGTGCTTTCATTGAGAGTTCCGTTGTGTTGTCAACAGAACAATCGATGGCTCACCTCATGTAACGCCCCGAGTCCGATGCGCTAAGTGTCTCCCAGTTATTCGCTGTTGTTGCCATGTCATTCACTTGCGTGTTGTACTTTGCCATGTCATCCTGTGCATCTCTTTTGAAATCATGTCTGTCTCTTGCATCCGGTCTCTTTCTCCGTTGTCCGTTTTGGAATCTGACACTCTCACATGTCCGCGTTACACCTCTCAGTTCTTGTTTCGTGAGCGGGAGAAAAACGTTCTCAGAATGGGCCGAGATTTGACGAGTGACCTTGGTATATCATCGGTAGACCGCCTGTCAAATTTCGTTCCCTTTGGAGGTCGTTTGGGGACCTCCTATCCAGCGCGTTCAGCGCCGCCGAACAAAATTGGTGCCCATTGCGGCGCTTTGGTGGGCCGGCCCACGAACACGCAGCAACATCCAAAAAAACCTTTAAAACTTGTATAGCTGAGGGTTCAAACTCATGACGCTAAATAGCCACACGCGCCTCGCTAACCACTAGACCCACATCCCGCTACTGATACACAATACCGCAAAATCTTTAAGGACATTTGCAGCCACACTGTCCCAAAAATTACACGTCATAGATTAAAAGAAAAAGTTCACAAAATTGTTTCACAATAAAAGGTTCACGAGTTGAAAAAAAGCTTATGAGAATTAAAAAAGGTTCATAAATTAGAAACAGTTCACTAATTTCAGAAAAGTTAACGAATTTAAAAAAGTTCACCAGTTTGAAAAACGTTCATGGATAAAAAAAGTTCATGAAAATTTTGAAAAAGTTCACGAAATACAAAACAGTTCAAGAAAGTTTAAAAAGTTCATCGATATTGAAATAAAGTTCATCAATTTTCATAAAAGTTCGCAAGTTATGAAAAAAGTTCATTGATTTTGATAAAAGTTCATCGAAGTAGAAAAAGGTTCATCGAGTTGAAACAATTCATAGAATATGAAAAAGGTTTATAAAATTTAAAAAAAGTTCATTGAAATTTGAAAAACAATTCATCAACTTTTAGAGAAAACTTTATCAATTTCACAGAAAAAGTTCGTCAAACCAGGAAAAAGAAAAAAAGGAAAGTAATAGTAGAAGTAATAAATGAATACCATGTTTTAAATATCAAACGTGGTTGAGTGGCGTGGTGGTTATTGCATTGCGTCGCGGCACAGGAGGTCAGTGGTTCGACTCACCCTGCAAGCGCACTTCTTTTTCTCTTATGAAAATAGAATAAGAAGAAAAACTACTATAGACCGAAACAGATAAATGGGCCAGCCCACCTAACGCGGCTGCAGGCGCCGGTTAGGAAAATTGCCCTTAACTGGCGCCTGCAGCGGTGAATAGGAAATGCCGTTGTTTGGTGCCCCAACGGTTAACCGTGTAACCGCGAAACCCCTCTCTCTTTGCAGCCTAGCACCCCTTCATAACAGCCCACTAGCCCATCTATACCCCCTCCATACTCTCCGTCGTTGGATCACGATCGTGTGGGAAAAAATCACACCTCATTTGGACTCTTCTAGCTCCCTCT
>NC_041390.1:91817759-91864368 GCF_002162155.2 Triticum dicoccoides
GATACGTCTCCAACGTATCTATAATTTTTGATTGCTCCATGCTATATTATCTACTGTTTTGGACTATATTCGGCTTTATTTTCCACTTTTATATTATTTTTGGGACTAACCTATTAACCGGAGGCCCAACCCAGAATTGTTGTTTTTTTGCCTATTTCAGTGTTTCGAAGAAACGGAATATCAAATGGAGTCCAAACGGAATAAAACCTTCGGGAACGTGATTTTCTCACCGAACGTGATCCAGGAGACTTGGACCCTACTCCAAGGAATCAAAGAGGCGGTCACAAGGGTGGGGGATGCCCCCCTAGGGCGCCCCTGCCTCGTGGGCCCCTCGGAGGGCTTCTACATCATCATAGCCTCTCCGATGAAGTGTGAGTAGTTTACCTCAGACCTTTGGGTCCATAGTTAGTAGCTAGATGGCTTCTTCTCTCTTTTTGGATCTCAATACAAAGTTCTCCCCCTCTCTTGTGGAGATCTATTCGATGTAATCTTCTTTTTGCGGTGTGTTTGTTGAGATCGATGAATTGTGGGTTTATGATCAAGTCTATCTATGAATAATATTTGAATCTTCTCTAAATTCTTTTATGTATGATTGGTTATCTTTGCAAGTCTCTTCGAATTATCCATTTGGTTTGGCCAACTAGATTGGTAGTTCTTGCCATGGGAGAAGTGCTTAGCTTTGGGTTCGATCTTGCCGTGTCCTTTCGCAGTGACAGAAGGGGCAGCAAGGCACGTATTGTATCATTGCCATCGAGGATAACAAGATGGGGTTTATTTCATATTGCATGAATTTATATCTCTACATCATGTCATCTTGCTTAAGGCGTTACTCTGTTTTTAACTTAATACTCTAGATGCATGCTGGATAGCGGTCGATGAGTGGACTAATAGTAGTAGCTGCAGAATCGTTTCGGTCTACTTGTCACAGACGTGATGCCTATATACATGATCATGCCCAGATATTCTCATAACTATGCTCAATTTTGTCAATTGCTCAACAGTAATTTGTTCACCCACCGTAGAATACTTATGCTCTTGAGAGAAGCCACTAGTGAAACCTATGGCCCCCGGGTCTATTCTCATCATATCAATATCCATCACTTTAATCTTGCTTTGCTTTTTTACTTTGCCTTTACTTTTTACTTTGCATCTTTATACCAAAAATATCAAAAATATTTTATCTATCAGATCTCACTCTCGTAAGTGACTGTGAAGGGATTGACAACCCCTAATCGCGTTGGTTGCGAGTAGCTATCGTTTTGTGTAGGTATGAGGGACTTGAGCGTGGCCTCCTACTGGATTGATACCTTGGTTCTCAAAAACTGAGGGAAATACTTACGTTACTCTGCTGCATCATCCCTTCCTCTTCGGGGAAAACCAAGGCAAGCTCAAGACGTAGCAATCATAGAAGTTTTATAGTCTTGCCGAGCTGATTCTGAACCTCGTTTTGAAACTCTTTGAACTTTTCAAAAGTTCACGACTTGTGCCTCATCAAATAGATATATCCATATCTACTCAAGTCATCGGTAAAAGTCACGAAGTACTGATAGACACCTCTGGCAGTTGTGCTCATTGGTCCACACACATCACTGTGTATCAGTTCCAACAGCTCGGATGCCCTCTCACAACTCTTTGCGAAAGGATACTTAGTCATCTTGCTGAGCAAGCATGATTCGCATGTCTCGAACGACCCAAAGTCGGTCAAAGTTAGGAGCCCATCATCATGGAGCTTCTTCATGCGTTTCAGACTAATGTGTCCAAGCCGGCAATGCCAGAAGTATGTCGGATTTATCTCATTAGGCTTATGCCTCTTGACATTCACATTATAGACCGGTTCCTGTTCTAGATTCAATATAAATAACCCATCAACAATGGGTGCATAGCCGTGGAACATACCATTCAAATAAATCGAACAACCATTGTCCTTTAAATTGAATTCATAACCCTGACTCATCAAGCATGAGGCAGAAATAATGTTCCGACTAAGTGCAGGAATGTAATAACAACTATTAAATTCCAAAATAAATCCCAAAGGAAGCTGGAGCTGCATCGTGCCGACCTCCAACGCAGCAACTCTTGCTTTGTTGCCGACCCTGATGTCTATCTCCCCTTGCGCCACATGCCTAGTTCTTACCAGCCCCTGCATCGAGTTGCAAATGTGAACAACCGATCCGGTATCAAATACCCAAGAGCTGCTAGGTATGTCAGCAAGGTAAATGTCTATAACATATGCAACAAGTGTACTTTTGCCTGAGCAGCATTCCCGGCCTTTTTGCCATGCTCTGCTAGCCACTTGCTACAGTTCCTCTTCCCGTGACTAGTTTCCTTGCAATGATAGCAAATGGTCTTGGAGTCCGGTCCAGACTTCGGCGCAGCGGTGGAGGCTACCGTCTCCGTGCCCTTTGCCTTAGCCTTTTTCTTGGACCAACTCTTCTTGAACTTAGCCGATTTCTGCACCATCAACACTTGATGCGTGCCTTTCTTAATATCCTGCTCTATCACTTTGAGCATCCCATGCAATTTAGTGAGCTTCTTATCCATGCCATGCATATGATAGTTCGAGATGAACGTCCCATAACTGGGTGGAAGAGAACCCAGAACTGCATCAGTAGCCAGCTCATCCAAGAGCGGGAAGCCCAACCGATCCAAAGCTTGCACATATCCGATCATCTTGATCACATGCGGGCTTAGTGGATCACCTTCCTTCAGCTTACAATCCATCAAGGATCGCCAGACGTTGAACCTTTTGGTCCTAGCCTGCACCTGAAACATGCTCTTGAGACTCTCGATCATATCGAAAGCCCCAACGTCTTCAAAATGCTGCTGCAAATCGGGCTCCATACAAGCCAACATGAGGCAGCTGATCTCGTTTGATTCATCAACGAGTTTCTGGTAGGCATTCTTGGTTGTGGTACTAGCATTATCGACAGGTTCCTCTGGAAGCGGATCCTCTAGAACATGTTCCTTTCTATCATGCTTGAGAACAATTCTCAAATTTCTATACCAGGTAGTAAAGTTTGTTCCATTCAGTTTATCCTTTTCCAGAATTGATTTCAATGCAAAGTTGGGTTCAGGAGGTGGTGCCATTGATCTACAATAGAAAAATATGCAATCACTAATCCATGTGTTTATGTAGAGTAATTCTAGCCTTAAACAGAAATACTCCCACTAAAGTGAGCATCCCTCCGCAAACTCTCAGTGATTCAGGATCCGACTAGCACATGTGACTAGTGAGCTTTAGCATCACTGATAGACAACATGCCTATCCGGTAAGCAACTCATTACTAATCGTATCTCTATACGACTCCTGCCGGTCGGGTAGGTATCTCATACCCCGGCTCCCGACCTCTTTTGCCACAAGGACCGAAACCGTTTTGATAGCCTTGTCAAGTTAACCTAATGCAGTGCATGTCCGTGTCTGGCACGAACCCTTCAGTTCAAGGACACCTAGCAGCACCCCAATTTTATGAGCTCACTACTAGACGTACTTGATGTGCGAAGGTGCAACACCGGGAATGGCAATTTACTTGATATTCATGAGGGATCTTTCTACCATACTAACATGCATAGAAACAAAGAAGCATAACAATCACAAGTAAAACATATATTGTGAAATAGTATGGCTCCTTCATGGATGTTCTTCCAGGTCGGCTCCAACTCCGATGACCATCTAGAAACTCCATCTTATTTGTCACGCCAGGCCGCCAAGCCGCCAACCTGATCTCTATTATCCAAATACTACAACTAGTAATGAATTTTACATAGAGTCACAAGTCGACACGCAGGTCATTATACAATATAATGACAGCACTTTGGCTCCTGCCGGCTGACAAACATGACACGCAGGCCATGTATAATTTACACACATGCATCACATACACATGAGCCATACTATTCACATCAAACCCTGCAAAATAAAGTTATGCATAGAATCGCATTCTACCGGTTTTGAGTGATCGTGTACGAAATACAAGGTGCTACGCACACGGCGGTCCCGCTAGCTGGTTAGCAGACGGGGTTCGAAGGGGCAGCGCCCCTCGCGGGTGCGGGCAGTGCCCGACGTTTTTGGAAAGCACATATCACATATGAACACCGATCAGGCCGAATTCTCTGATTTGACCGATCTTATCGATCATCACGAGCCCGATTCGGATTTACGTTTCACTGTTAACCCCGATGGCGGATACCGACCTGTAGGGGTAGGTTGTGTCACGACCTCATCGACTCCGATCATCAGAAAACATAGCCACATCAATCCCCATGTGTAGTTGATCTCACAACCGTGCACACAGCCGATCTCATCAACGACAACAGATCTCATCTATCGCCTCCACATATCTAATATGCATACGATCTGAATCCAAATCCTATAGCAGAGGCTCTGATACCACTGTTGGGTTCTACGGTAGGGTGCGTCGACTGCAAATTAGAATTTTCCTATGCGTAGAACAATCAAGAACATGCTATGGGAGATGGATCACAGTTCGTTACCACTAGACGCGCAGTGGTGTGCAGCGGAAGAAGAGTTGGGGCAGCGCGTCCGCGTGGATAGTCTCCTCCTCGTCCAATCTCCCTCGTACAGCCGGTAGTCGGTTCCCACGTACTGGTTCGCCTAAGCGACGCAAGTGCATCGCCTCTAACTGTATCCATGTGTGTAGGAGGAACGTCGTGCGACAGACTGCTAGGTCCGATCACACAACCGGCGGCGAGTGGAGGTGTCTATTCGCAACACATGCAAACCCTAGTGCCAGCGCCGAAGCGATCCACTGCGTGAGTGTGCGGCACCTCCACTTTATATAGGCGTCCGTCGCAGGCTCAACACTTGGGCCTTGCACGGACCCTAAAGCCCATAAGTGTACTCGGCCACAATCCAAATACAACTCGGATCACATCCGACCAGTGTCCTCGGATCCGACCTCGTAGGTTCCTTCCCTTAAGCGGGCAGCCCCTTAGGTTCAAGCTGGCTTGGTCGCAGTTCGAATCACCTCCGAACTGCACAGTTGGTAGCGGCCTCTAGAAAGGCATGCCGAACACCAAACAAACTATGAAGCTGGTTAGGTGAACCTGTACATCATACTTCCATTCCTTTTGCCACACGATATGTGTTGTAGGGCTCAAGGCGAGTCTGTCATCCTTGTGCTAGCCCGACCTCTTTCTCGTTCCAGTGATGCCGACCAATAACCGGATTATCTCATAATCCTTGTCGCATGGCCATGCTTATCCTGGTCGGATCACACGAGGGGCCCAGAGTATATCTCTCCTGATCGGAGGGGCAAATCCCATCTTGCTCGACCATATCTCGCAGCATGGGTCTGGACAAGCCCGAAACCTACCTTTGTAACTACCCAGTCACGGAGTAGCGTTTGGTTGGACCAAAGCAAGTCTTTACCATCCCAAGTACATGCACCAGCTCAGGTCTTAGGACATAGAACGTATGTTGTACTAGAGACTCACAGATGACATATCTCTGCGTCTCATAGTTGGGTCTGTCCGACTTGGACCTTATCTCAACTCGGATCCGACCACGTCGAATCCGACCAGATCTTTCCAAGTCCATATTATCGAGCTAGCATCCAGTGCTCAATGGCTAGTGAGACCAAGCCATCGACCATGTCATACGCTAGTCTAGTTGGCTGCGCATCCGCACAGCCCTTTCGACTAGGGACCTTTTAGGACAGTCATCATACAATGCATAGTCCCACAAACAAGTCACGTACTTGTTGATACACATCAGTGATAATGTCCAAGGACTATCTTTATTCATAAACACATAGGAAATATCATCATACATGATTGCCTCTAGGGCATATCTCCAACAGGAAATGCCATAATAGGTAGGTATGGTGGCTATTTTGAGGAAGGTAAATGGTGGGTTTATGGTACCGGCAAAAGTTGCGCGGTACTAGAGAGGCTAGCAATGGTGGAAGGGTGAGAGTTCGTATAATCCATGGACTCAACATTAGTCATAAAGAACTCACATACTTATTGCAAAAATCTATTAGTTATCGAAACAAAGTACTACGCGCATGCTCCTAGGGGGATAGATTGGTAGGAAAAAACCATCACTCGTCCACGACCGCCACTCATAAGGAAGACAATCAACAAATAAATCATGCTCCAGCTTCATCACATAATGGTTCACCATACGTGCATGATACGGGAATCACAAATGTTAACACAAGTATCTCTCAAATTCACAACTACTCAACTAGCATGACTCTAATATCACCAACTTCATATCTCAAAACAATCATCAAGTATCAAACTTCTCATAGTATTCAATGCACTTATATGAAAGTTTTTATTATGCCTAAAAGCAAACTTACCATGCTGTTCTAAAAGACTCTCAAAATAATATAAGTGAAGCATGAGAGTTCATCTATTTCTTCAAAATAAAACCACCGCTGTGCTCTAAAAAAGATATAAGTGAAGCACTAGAGCAAATGACAAACTACTCCGAAAGATATAAGTGAAGGTCAATGAGTAGTCGAATAATTATGCAACTATGTGAAGACTCTCTAACATTTAATAATTTCAGATCTTGGTATTTTATTCAAAAAGCAAGCAAAAACAAAATAAAATAAAATGACGCTCCAAGCAAAACACATATCATGTGGTGAATAAAAATATAGCTCCAAGTAAAGTTACCGATAGACGAAGACGAAAGAGGGGATGCCATCTGGGGCATCCCCAAGCTTAGGCTCTTGGTTGTCCTTAAATATTACCTTGTGGTGCCTTGGGAATCCCCAAGCTTAGGCTCTTTCCACTCCATATTCCATAGTCTATTGAATCTTTACCCAAAACTTGAAAATTTCACAACACAAAACTTAACAGAAAACTCGTAAGCTCCGTTAGTATAAGAAAATAAATCACCACTTAGGTACTGTTGTGAACTAATTCTAAATTCATATTGGTGTAATATCTAATGTATTCCAACTTATCTATGGTTCATACCCTCCGATAATACTCATAGATTCACTAAAATAAGCAAACAACACAATGAAAACAGAATCTGTCAAAAACAGAACAGTCTGTAGTAATCTGTACGAAACATATACTTCTTGAACTCATAAAATTCTGAAATAAATTGGTGGACGTGAGGAATTTGTCTATTAATCATCTTAAAAAATAATCAACTTAATCACACTCTCCAGTAAAAAATGGCAGCTAATCTCGTGAGCGCTAAAGTTTCTATTTTTTACAACAAGATCACAAAGACTTCACCCAAGTCTTCCCAAAGGTTCTACTTGGCACAAACACTAATTAAAAGCATAAAACCACATCTAAACAGATGCTAGATGAATTATTTATTACCAAACAGGGACAAAAATTAAGGAACAAAAATAAAAATTGGGTTGCCTCCCAACAAGCGCTATCATTTAACGCCCCTAGCTAGGCATGAAGATTTCAATGATGCTCACATAGAAGATAAGAATTGAAACATAAAGAGAGCATCATGAAGAATATGACTAGAACATTTAAGTCTAACCCACTTCCTATGCATAGTGATTTTGTGAGCAAACAACTTGTGGTAACAAGAATCAACTTGCATAGGAAGGTAAAACAAGGATAACTTTAAAACTTTAAGCACACAGAGAGGAAACTTGATATTATTGCAATTCCTATAAGCATATATTCCTCCCTCATAATAAATTTCAGTAGAATCATGAGTGAATTCAACAATATAACCATCACATAAAGCATTGCTCTCATGATCTACAAGCATAGAAAATTTACTACTCTCCACATAAGCAAAATTCTTTTCATTCGGAGTAGTGGGAGTATCATAAGAAACTCGAATACTACAAATTGTTTTGACATTAAAAGAGTAATATTCAGGAAAAGGTAATCATAATCATGGCAAGTTTTAATATAATCATCACTACTTTTTATAGCATACGTGTCATCACAATAATCATCATAAGTAGCAACTTTGTTCTCATCATAATCAATTGAAACCTCTTCCAAGATAGTGGAATCATTACTAAATAAAGTCATGACCTCTCCAAATCCACTTTCATAATTATCACAGTAAGATTCAACATCCTCCAAAATAGTGGGGTTACTACTTCCTAAAGTTGACACTCTTCCAAACCCACTTTCATCAATATAATCATCATAAGTAGGAGGCATTCTATCATCATAACAAACTTGCATATCAAAACTTGGGAGGCTAAAAATATCATCTTCATTAAACATAGCATCCCCAAGCTTGGGACAAACATTAATTGCAGCAAATATATTCTCAAACATGTCAATCTCATCAAACATAGCATCCCCAAGCTTGGCTCTTTTCATATCATAAGCATAATCACTTTCATCATTAATAGTATGGATAGCACCAATAGTATAGCAATTATCATCATCACAATGAGTAATAGGGGCAACATCATTTGGGAGAGATACCTTTTCACCTTTGTTTCTCCGCCTTTTCTTTTTCTTCTTCTCATTATGTGTGGGTTCAATCCTCTTTTTGGAGCTCCTTATTAATGAGATTGATTGAATAGAAGGCTCCTCCTTGTTACCTAATTCATCATAAGAAATAATAGGAGTATATTGGGAAGCCTCTTCCCTTTCATTAGTATTCTCTTCATCCTCTATTTGTTTTCTTTTCTTTATGTAACTGGCAATATAAGGATTTTCAATGCAATTCACCGCATGATACATAAAAATTTCTTCTAGATCAATATCGAGGAATTTCTCAAGGTTATATTCTGGAATATGCTTAGTTATACGTTTCATTTCTTCATAACCCAAAAGAAAACTAAGTTCATTATGATGTGCAAGGGAAATCAAATCATCACAATTTTTGGACATGATATGATCATGAAACAATTTGCATTTGAGATTTAAATGACCATGTTCATTGCAAAGTTCACAAGTATGGTGAAGAAATTTTAAATTTTCAGCACATACATCTAGCTTTTCTTGCAACCATTTAGTTTCCAAATACTTATGCCTCTTGCAAAATCTATTTTCCCTAATTGGTATATACTTGCAGGCTCTATATATTCCACAAAAGTTGACATGCTTATAAGAGACATTTTCATTATGACTAGTGCAATCATCATTAGTACTATGGATATTCAAGGAGTTCATACTAACAACATTGCAATCATGCGCACCATTCAAAGATTTAGTGCCAAACATTTTATAAACTTCTTCTAGCATTTGAGCACAATTTTCCTTTCCATCATTCTCATGAAAGATATTAAAAAGGTGAAGCGTATGAGGCAAACTCAATTCTATTTTTTTGTAGTTTTCTTTTATAAACTAAACTAGTGCTAAAATAAGAAACAAAAATATTCGATTGCAAGATCTAAAGATATACCTTCAAGCGCTAACCTCCCCGTCAACGGCGCTAGAAAAGAGCTTGATGTCTACTACACAACCTTCTTCTTGTAGACGTTGTTGGGCCTCCAAGTGCAGAGGTTTGTAGGACAGTAGAAAATTTCCCTCAAGTGGATGACCTAAGGTTTATCAATCTGTGGGAGGTGTAGGATGAAGATGGTCTCTCTCAAACAACCCTGCAACCAAATAACAAAGAGTCTCTTGTGTCCCCAACACACCCAATACAATGGTAAATTGTATAGGTGCACTAGTTCAGCGAAGAGATGGTGATACAAGTATAATATGGGTAGTAGGTAATGGTTTTTTTAATCTGAAAATATAAAATTAGCAAGGTAGCAAGTGGTAAAAGTGAGCACAAACGGTATTGCAATGCTAGGAAACAAGGCCTGGGGTTCATACTTTCACTAGTGCAAGTTCTCTCAACAATAATAACATAATTGGATCATATAATTATCCCTCAACATGCAACAAAGAGTCACTCCAAAGTCACTAATAGCGGAGAACAAACAAAGAGATTATGGTAGGGTACGAAACCACCTCAAACTTATCCTTTCTGATCGATCTATTCAAGAGTCCGTAGTAAAATAACATGAAGCTATTCTTTCCGTTCAATCTATCATAGAGTTCGTACTAGCATAACACCTTAAGACACAAATCAACCAAAACCCTAATCTCACCTACATACTCCAATGTCACCTCAAGTATCCGTGGGTATGATTATACGATATGCATCACACAATCACATATTCATCTATTCAACCAACACAAAGAACTTCAAAGAGTGCCCCAAAGTTTCTATCGGAGAGTCAAGACGAAAACATGTGCCAACCCCTATGCATAAGTTCACGGAACTCGCAAGTTGATCACCAAAATATACATCAAGTGGATCACGTGTTATCCCATTGTCACCACAGATAAGCACATGCAAGAGATACATCAAGTGTTCTGAAATCCTTAAAGACTCAATCCGATAAGATAACTTCAAAGGGAAAACTCAATTCATCACAAGAGAGTAGAGGGGGAGAAACATCATAGGATCCAAATATAATAGCAAACCTCGCGATACATCAAGATCGTGCCGACTCAAGAACACGAGAGAGAGAGAGAGAGAGATCAAACACATAGCAACTGGTACATACCCTCAGACCCGAGGGTGAACTATTCCCTCCTCATCATGGAGAGCGCCAGGATGATGAAGATGGTCACTGGAGAGGGATTCCCCCCCCCCCCCGGCAGGGTGCCGGAATGGGTCTAGATTGGTTTTCGGTGGCTACGGAGGCTTGCGGCGGTGGAACTCCCGATCTATTCTGTTCCTCGATGTTTTAGGGTATAGTGATATATATAGGCGAAAGAAGTCAGTTAGGGGAGCCACGAGGGGCCCACGAGGGTGGGGGACGCGCCCAGGGGGTAGGGCGTGCCTCCCTGCCTCGTGGCTCCCTTGAAGCTTCCCTGGCGTCTACTCCAAGTCTCCTGGATTTCTTCCATTCCAAAAATAACTCTCCCGAAGGTTTCATTCCGATTGGATTCCGTTTGATATTCCTTTTCTTTAAAACACTGAAATAGGCAAAAAACAGGAATTTGGGTTGTGCCTCCGGTTAATAGGTTAGTCCCAAAAATAATATAAAAGTGTATAATAAAGCCCATAAACATCCAAAACAGATAATATAATAGCATGGAACAATCAAAAATTATAGATACGTTGGAGACGTATCGTTATGTTATGGATGAAGAAACTGCTAGAGACTTTCTTGCCTGCAATGATAGATCTGATCTTAAGAAATTATTAGCTAAGCTGAAAGAAAAATCCCTAAATGCTAAAATGAAATATGATCCTTCTTATGCTACTTCACCTATCTTTATTACTGATAAGGATTATGGTTTCTCAGTTGATCCTGATATAATTACTTTGGTTGAATATGATCCTTTCTATGGCTATGAATCTGAAACTATTGTGGCATATCTTACTAAATTAAATGATATAGCTACCCTGTTCACTAATGATGAGAAAACTCGCTACTATTATATCCTTAAATTATTTCCATTCTCATTAAAGGGTGATGCTAAGATATGGTTTAATTCTCTTGATCCTGGTTGTGTGCGTAGTCCCCAAGATATGATTTACTACTTCTCTGCTAAATATTTCCCCGCTCATAAGAAACAAGCTGCTTTAAGGGAAATATATAATTTTGTGCAAATTGAAGAAGAGAGTCTCCCACAAGCTTGGGGGAGGCTTCTGCAACTACTTAATGTTTTGCCTGATCATCCTCTCAAGAAAAATGAAATACTTGATATCTTTTATAATGGACTAACCGATGCTTCTAGAGATTACCAATTGTGCTGGTTGTGTTTTTAGGGAAAGAACAGTTGATCAAGCTGAAATTCTATTGAATAATATGGTGACCAATGAAAATAATTGGACACTTCCTGAACCAGCTCCTAAGGCAACTCCGAAGAAAAGGGGTATTCTATTTCTCAGTCCTGAAGATATGCAAGAGGCAAAGAAATCTATGAAAGAAAAAGGTATAAAAGCTGAAGATGTTAAGAATTTACCTCTTATTGAAGAAATACATGGTCTTAATTCATGACCTATTGAAGAAATACACGGTCTCAATAACCCGACGCAGGTAGTAAAGGTAATCTCTCTCTATAGATATGATAAAGGTGAAATCCCATCTGCTAAGCTTGCTAGCCAATGTTTGGATGAATTTGATAACTTTATGGTTAAACAAGAAAACTTCAATGCTTATGTTGGTAGACAATTGAAACATAATGCTTGTATGATTGAACACTTGAGTGATTATATGGCTAGTGTTAAAGGTGAACTTAAACTTATTGGTAAACATGCTTCTATGGTTACCACTCAAGTAGAACAAGTACTTAAAGCTCAGGCATTAAACAATAAGAATGATAATGTTGTTAGAGTTATGACTAGAGGTGGTAAAATGACTCAAGAGCCTTTGTATCCAGAGGGCCACCCCAAGAGAATTGAGCAAGATTCTCAGAGAACTACTATAGATGCACCTAGTCCTTCTAAGAGGAAGAAAAAGAAAAATGATAGGACTTTGCATGCTTCTAGTGAACCTGTTATTGACACACCTGAGAATCCCAATGATATTTCTATTTCTGATGCTGAAACACAATCTAGTAATGAACATGAACGTAGTGATAATGCTAATGATGATGTTCATGTTGATGCTCAACCTGGCAATAATAATGATGTAGAAATTGAACCTACTGTTGATCTTGATAACCCACAATCAAAGAATCAACATTATGATAAGAGAGACTTTGTTGCTAGGAAGCACGGTAAAGAAAGAGAACCATGGGTTCAAAAACCCATGCCTTTTCCTCCTAAACCATCCAAGAAAAAGGATGATGAGGATTTTGAGCACTTTGCTGAAATGATTAGACCTATCTTTTTGCGTATGCGTTTGACCGATATGCTTAGAATGAATCCTTATGCTAAATATATGAAAGATATAGTTACTAATAAGAGGAAGACATTGGAAGCTGAAATTTCCACCAAGCTTGCTAATTATACTTTTAAGGGTGCAATACCAAAGAAACTTGGAGATCCAGGAGTACCAACTATACCATGCTCCATTAAAAGAAACTATGTTAAAACTGCTTTATGTGATCTTGGAGCTGGTGTTAGTGTTATGCCTCTCTCTTTATATCGTAGACTTGATTTGAATAAGTTGACACCTACTGAAATATCTTTCCAAATGGCTGATAAATCAACTGCTATACCTGTCGGTATTTGTGAGGATGTGCCTGTTATGGTTGCAAACGTTACTATTTTAACAGACTTTGTTATTCTTGATATTCCCGAGGACGATAGTATGTCTATTATTCTTGGAAGACCCTTTTTAAATACTGCAGGGGATGTTATTGATTGCACCAAAGGTAATGTCACTTTTCATGTTAACGGTAATGAGCATACGGTACACTTTCCGAGGAAACAACCTCAAGTCCACAATATCAATTCTATTGGAAAAATTTCAACAATCACTAAGAGGTTTTGAATTTCCTCTTCCTACTGTCAAGAAGAAATATGATATTCTTATTGTTGGGGACATGCATATCCCCGTTGAGGTAACCTAGTGTTACTCAAAAATTCTCCGGCTTCGTGTTATTCGAAATGAGTTTGTTAACAAGACCTGATCAACCTTGTTAGTGGATTCCTTTTGATGAGCATGAGATGGATGAATTTAGAAAACACAACTCTCTGTACCCTCTTTTTACTTTCTATTATATATATTAAATAAAGCAAAAATAGTATTTTCTATCTGTTTTCTGAATTATCCATGCAATAAAAAAACCCAAAAATAAAAGTTCTCCAAATGCCCTGAAAATTAAATATGATTTTTTCTAGAATATTTGAGAATATCTGGCACTAAGAACAAACCAGGGGGAGCAAGCGCCTGGCCACGAGGGTCCAGGGCGCGCCCACCCCCTGGGCGCGCCCCTTGCCTTGTGGGCCCATGGTGGCTCCCCTCCACTTATTCCAGCCACCACACACTCCTTCTTCCTCCCAAAAAAATCACCAACCAGCTCAAGCATGAGTTTTAGCTCATCTTGCTTCCATTTTTTGATCTCCTAGCTCAAAGCTCCATTCATAAAACTGATTTGGGGGATTGTTCTTTGGTATGTGACTCCTCCGATGGTCCAATTAGTTTTTGTTCTAGTGCTTTATTCATTGCAATTTCTTGCTGCTTAGGTGAACCTGTTCTTGAGCTTGCATG
Source organism: Triticum dicoccoides (assembly GCF_002162155.2). Lineage (NCBI taxonomy): Eukaryota > Viridiplantae > Streptophyta > Magnoliopsida > Poales > Poaceae > Triticum > Triticum dicoccoides. The sequence goes on from NC_041390.1 coordinate 91,831,856, forward strand.
TCAAATTTATGTGGTCAAAAGTAGTTTTAATGCATGATATAGTCTCTAGGCACTTGTGGGAGTAGTTGCTATCAATTTTGTTGAGTTTGGCTCACTTTTATTTTAAGTTACTAAACATTTCAGAAATTTTCAGAAAAAGATGAAGAGATTTTTGAGAGGCTCATTGAGCCGAACCTCGAAGGATAAACAAAGTGAAGAGAACAAGAAGCCCAAGTATAATCTCCCTCGCACCACGGAGGTTCGGCCTTGTGAATGGCCTTGTGATGACTTCTTGAGAGCAGACGAGATTTATGATGATTTCTATGAGTTGGCTGAGAATGTAGGCCTCACCGCCTTCCTCCACGACCAACACAAATAGTATCTCTTACTCACCAATATATTTGTGCAAAACTTTCATTTCCATGCTAGGAGCTCACCACCTTCGGTGGAATTTTATTTATACGATGAGTATAAGGAGATGTCACTTCATGATTTTTGTCAGGTTTGTTTGATCCCTTTTGAAGGTAGCGTAGAGGAACCACATCATGATGATGTGGAGGGATTTATTGATATGATTGCTGTAGGGGAAACGAGGAAAGTTTCCGATGAAAGAATCACTAGCATACATTTTCCTGTTTTACGTTACTTTGCAATATTTGCTAGTAGATGCTTAATTGGTCGCGGAAACTGTGGCAACCTTAGTCTGGGCGCTATTGTGGCAAAGCGGTTAAATCTTAACCATATGAAGGGCCCCATCTTGGGAGGTATCTTCGCCTCGCACCTCGCTGCACATTTTAACATACCTATTAGGCATTACAAGAAAGAAGAAAAGTTGTTGCCTCCTGTTTTTCTAGACTATAAGAGTATGGTAGCACATGATTTTTGTCGTTAAGAATAAGGAAAAGATGCTTAAGTACAAGCTGATATTTGATAAAAATCACCCTGAGACTATTATGTTGCCTGCTCCTTCCTTGTTTGACTTATCTACAGGCAAGTACCTTATTCCGCCGGAGGCCATTCACGCGTACCGAAACCCCACACCAGCTACAGAGCTAGAGCCGGAACCACAATTTGATCCTCACCGGCAGTCTGTTTATCAGTGGAATCCGGAAGAGATCGCCAACCAGTGGCACCAGGAGGATCCTTCTCAGTACGACCCTAACTATAACTTTGGATATCCGCCAGGCCAGCCGTGGCCATAGACCAACTTAGGCCAAAAGCCTAAGCTTGGGGGAGTATGTATCTCTCACCGACATTACATTCTTGTTCACACACTCATGCTAGTTGTCGGTGATCGTACTTTTTCATTGTAATATCCATGCTACTTTATTTTCCTTTTTATGCTTTCTTCTTGTGTGTTTGATAAACCTTAGAAAAAACAAAAAAATTAGTTGTAGCTTTTAGCTAGTTTACTTTTCATGCTGTAGTAGTAGTAATGAAAAAGAAAAAACCAAAAAGATATCTCGTTCTTATTTTGCTTGTTGGGAGCTTTCCCGTGTAAATAGTTTTGTTTCTTTTCTTTGGGGTCGAGAGGAGAAGACCATAATGAAAATGTTGAGTGGCTCTCATATGCATTATTGTTGATCTAACAAAGAGCATATATTACCTTGTCTTCTCTCTTGAATTGAATGCGTGCAGATTCCAGCTTAGTCCAATACGTGTGCAATTATCCACACTATTCGGTCGTGCAAGTGAAAGGCAATAATGATGATTATATGATGAACTTATTGAGATGAGAAAAGCTGGTATGAACTCAACCTCTCTTGTTTTTGTAAATATGATTAGTTCATCGTTCCTGATTCAGCCTATTATGAAAGAAACATATTTGCAATGACAATTAGAGATTGTAGTTGCTTATGCCATGCTTAATTATCTAGGAGTTTATAATGGGTTACCTTGTGAGCCAACATGCTATTAAAATGGTTGTGATGTGGTATGATAGGGTGGTATCCTCCTTTGAACGATTCGAGTGGCTTGACTTAGCACATGTTCACGCATGTAGTTGAAACAAAATCAACATAGCCTCTACGATATTTATGTTCATGGTGCATTATATCCTACTCATGATTGCATTCGGTGTCGATTAATTTTAATGCATGTTCATGACTGTTGTCGCTCTCTAGCTGGTCGCTTCCCAGTCTTTTTCTAGCCTTCACTTGTACTAAGCGGGAATACTGCTTGTGCATCCAATTCCATAAACCCCGAAGTTGTTCCATATGAGTCCACCATACCTACCTATAGACGGTATCTACCTGCCATTCCAAGTAAATTTGTATGTGCCAAACTCTAAACCTTCAAATAAACATTCTGTTTTGTATGCTCGAATAGCTCATGTATCAACTAGGGTTGTCTATATCTTCCATGCTAGGAGGGTTATTCTCAAGAGGAGTGGACTCCGCTCCTCACTCACGAGAAAATGGCTGGTCACCGGGATGCCCAGTCCCATGCTTTATGCAAATCAAATCAAAATAACTACAAACAAAACTCACCCGGGACTCTTGTTAGTTGGAGGCACTCATTGTTTCGAAGAAGCCATGGATTGATGCTTGTTGGTGCAGGAGGAGTATAAACTTTACCATTCTGTTTGGGAACCGCCTATAATGTGTGTAGCATGGAAGATATCGAGATCTCTCGGTTGTTATGTTGACAATGAAAGTATAGCGCTCAAAATACTATTCATATCTATTTCAAGACTGAGCTATGGCACCTCTACAAATCCCTGCTTCCCTCTGCGAAGGGCCTATCTATTTACTTTTATGTTGAGTCATCATCCTCTTATTAAAAAGCACCAGTTGGAGAGCACCGCTATTATTTGCATCCATTACTATTAGTTTACATTGAGTATGACTGTGACTGGATCTCTTTTACCATGAATTACAATGTCTAGTCAGTCCTTGATCTTTAAAGGTGCTCTGCATTTATGTTTTGCGGTCTCAGAAAGGGCTAGCAAAATACCATCTTGTTATATCAAATCATGATTGTTTTGAGAAAGTGTTGTCATCCAAGATTTGTTATTATTGCTCGCTAGCTGATTATGCCATTGATATGAGTAATCATGAGACCTAAATGTTATTGTGAATATGGTTTGTTCATAATCTTTGATGAAAACTTGAATGTTGGCTTTACATATTTACAACAACAAGAGCAAACAGAGTTTGTAAAAGTTTTTCTTTATCACTTTCAGTTTATCAACTGAATTGCTTGAGGACAAGCAAAGGTTTAAGCTTGGGGGAGTTGATATGTCTCTGTCGTATCTACATTTCCAAACAATTTTGCCCTTGTTTTGGACTCTAACTTGCATGATTTGAATGGAACTAACCCGGACTGACGCTGTTTTCAGCAGAATTGCCATGGTGTTATTTTTGTCCAGAAATAAAAGTTCTCGGAATGACCTGAAAATCAATGGAGATTATTTTTGGAATATATAAAAAATACTAGAAGAAAGATCCATGTCAGGGGCCCCACACCCTGTCCACGAGGGTGGGGGGCGCGCCTACCCCCTGGGCATGCCCCCCTGCCTCGTGGGCCCCCTGACGCTCCACCGACCTCAACTCCAACTCCATATATTCGTCTTCGGGGAGAAAATAATGAGAGAGAAGGATTCATCGCGTTTTACGATATGGAGCCGCCGCCAAGCCCTAAACTCTCTCGGGAGGGCTGATCTGGAGTCCGTTCGGGGCTCCGGAGAGGGGAATCCGTCGCCATCGTCATCATCAACCTTCCTCCATCACCAATTTCATGATGATCACCGCCGTGCGTGAGTAATTCCATCATAGGCTTGCTAGACGGTGATGGGTTGGATGAGATTTATCATGTAATCGAGTTAGTTTTGTTAGGGTTTGATCCCTAGTATCCACTATTTTCTGAGATTGATGTTGCTATGACTTTGCTATGCTTAATTCTTGTCACTAGGGCCCGAGTGCCATGATTTCAGATCTGAACCTATTATGTTTTCATGAATATATGTGAGTTTGTGATCCTATCTTGCAAGTCTATAGTCACCTATTATGTGTTATGATCCATTAACCCCGAAGTGACAATGATCGGGATACTTACCGATGATGACCGTAGTTTGAGGAGTTCATGTATTCACTATGTGTTAATGCTTTGGTCCGGTACTCTATTAAAAGGAGGCCTTAATATCCCTTAGTTTCCAATAGGTCCCTGCTGCCACGGGAGGGTAGGACAAAATATGTCATGCAAGTTCTTTTCCATAAGCACGTATGCCTATATTCGGAATACATGCCTACATTACATTGATGAACTAGAGCTAGTTCTGTGTCACCCTATGTTATGACTGTTACATGATCGATCGCATCCGACATAATTCTCCATCACCGATCCATTGCCTACGAGCTTTTCCATATATTGTTCTTCGCTTGTTTACTTTTCTGCTGCTACTGTTACAATCACTACAAAACCCAAAAACATTACTTTTGCTACCGTTACTTTTTGCCACCATTACCACCACTATCATATTACTTTGCTACTAAATATTTTGCTGCAGATATTAAGTTTCCAGGTGTGGTTGAATTGACAACTCAGCTGTGCAAATACTTGAGAATATTCTTTGGCTCCCCTTGTGTCGAATCAATAAATTTGGGTAGAATACTCTACCCTTGGAAACTGTTGCGATCCCCTATACTTGTGGGTTATCAGCGAAGATAGTTTGTTGGCTCATAGAAGCAATAGTACCAGCGACCCCGGCACTTCTGAGGCCAGGGACGGCAACTGGAGGCCACGTCGCAACAAAAACAACTGTCGTAGCAATATCAAAGATACAGAGGACGAGGCAGTAAACGCCGGATTTAGTGGCTCCAAACCCGGTCAGCGGAAGAAGCCATTCAAAGGCAATAGGGACGGTCCATCCAACATGGACAAAATACACGAGAGACCTTGCCAGATTCATGGCACCCCTGACAAGCCCGCCAGCCACACCAACATGAGCTGCTGGGTTTTCAAGCAGGCCGGTAAGTTAAATGCCGAGCATAAGGGAAAGGACCTCAAAGCAAGGAGGATGACGAACCTCGTCCACCGAACACTGGGGGACAGAAACAATCCCCCCTTGAAGTGAAAACGATGAACATGATTTATGCCACTCACATCCCCAAGAGGGAGCGCAAACGCGCATTATGGGGCATTTACGCCGTAGAGCTTGTCGCCCCAAAATTTAATCTATTGTCGGCTTGTCTGATCACCTTTGATCACAAGGACCACCCAACCAGTATCCGTCATGGAGGTTCGGCGACCCTGTTACTCGATCCTATCATCGACGGGTACCATCTTATTAGAGTCCTTATGGACGGTGGCATCAGTCTCAACTTGATCTACCAGGACACTGTCTGTAAGATGGGTATTGACCCGTCAAGAATCAAGCCTAGCAACACTACCTTTAAAGGAGGGATACCCGGCGTGGAGGCCCGTTGCACGGGCTCCTTAACACTAGAAGTAGTATTCGGCTCTCCAGACAACTTCCGAAGCAAATAATTGATCCTCGACATCGTCCCTTTTCGCAGTGGTTGTCATGCATTGCTTGGACGAACTACTTTTGCCCGCTTTAATGCAGTCCCACACTATGCTTATCTGAAGCTTAAAATGTCTGCGCCTCGTGGCATCATCACAGTCAATGCAAATATGGAGCGCTCCCTCCGCACTGAGGAGCACACCGCAACCCTAGCAGCTGAAGTACATGGCGGCCTCATCAAGCCGCATAGCTCATCGGTCATCAAAACCCATGACACTGCTAAGCGAGTCCGATCCGCATTACAATGCGATAGCCCGGTGGAGCCGGAGCTCGAATAGCAGTTTAGCCTCCGCCCATCGCCCCATAAGGTTGCAACATACGTACCGTGCGTACATAACTACGCACTTAAAATACCTTGGGCAGCGCCGGAGGCACACTGCGGAAAAGGTCCATAGTACAACTTGACCCTATTTGGACCTCATACATCTTTTTTTCTTCCACTATAGGTTTGTCAAAAAACCTACCTGATCTAAGGTCGAACAGGGCACTTTTCCAAATCCCTATTTCCAGCGAATGACCATCATACTCCTCCTCTACAAGGATGAATCACCAAGGAGAAACAACGTAGATGTGCAGCAGGGAATTATTGGGATGTTCATACCACTACTTTCAAGCCCTGTGTAAACCTTTCCCTTGTGTAAATCTTTAGCATGTAAAATGGCCTCGATATTCATGGCATTATCTGTACTAACACGAATCGACGTATTAATCAGGGTATAAAGGAATCAGTTGATCACCACTTGTGTTTGGCATTTACTTTATTTCCATATTATCATCTGTATCCCCTCCCTACTTCAGATTGCCGCACGTGCTTTAGTCCGGCCTTAACACTGAGGGTCGTATTCGGTCATGCACATTTCAAGTACGAACACCTATAGGGAACTCTTTGGCGTCTCGAATACTGCATTATATGCATCAGCTCCGAATCATGTCTTTGGTCTATAGTTGGGTTGCCCAGCTCCTGTGCTTACCACCTTACGTTCCGCTCGTCCGACTAAGGTAGTAAAGGGAGAACTACTGCGATTGTATTTTTGGCTCTTCCAGTCAAGTACCTCAGTAGAGAAAGCCGAAAACTGACTGTCATGATAAGCAAGAGCTGGTCGGTGATTCGGCAACTTAGTATTATAATACAAATCATTAGCGATTCACCCCGTGTTATACGAGGGGCTGGTCTTCGTCCGGACGCGTGGGAAAGGCACCATAGTACGGATAAGCCGCACACGCACAAGGGGCTAGTACTTAGCTCCACAGTCAAACTCCTATGGCTAAGAGAAAGTAATAAAGCCGCATAGTCCGATTGCCTGGTTCACCCCGCGGACACCTCCTTTACGGACCAAGACGCTGGATAAAGTGTGGTCACACGTTATGGTGAACACCCCTGTAGCATCTACACAGGGTCTGAAGCCGACGACTGGCAACTTTTAGAAATAGAAGAATAAACGGCCGCATAGGAGGATAAATCGCTTGAAACAAAAGTCACAAACATAGATATATAACAGCATGGGTGCATCACATAGTTTTCACAACACAAACACACTTAATAAAATATTACGTCCTTCGAACATTGACCCTCTACCATCCGGGCTCCTTCTAGGACGTCATCGAAGTACCTCTCCGGCTTCCGATGATCTTTGCCTTCGGTCGGGCCTGCGGTTGCCACTTTGGTGGCCTTCATCTTTGCTCACTGCATCTTGACGCGGGAGAAGGCCATCCGGGCACCCTCTATGTAGGTTGAGTGCTTCACAGCATCAATCCGAGGCCGCGCATCAGCAAGCCGCTTCACCAAACCGAAGTAGCTGCTAGGAATTGGCTCGACCGGCCATAGGTGGACAATTAGGCCCTTCATGGCGAAGCCTGCCACCCTATGCAGCTCCGTCAGTTGCTTCTGCTGGTCATTCAGAGGCGTCGGGTGCTCCAGCGCGAGAAATTGCGACTAGAACAGCTTCTCGGTCGTGTTCCCCTCCTGGGCTCGGAAGAACTGTGCGGCATCAGCAGCACTCTTCGGAGAATCCGCAAATGCTCATGGAGAACTCCACACTCGGGTAACCAAAGCATACCTCTGACCTCCAAAGATACTCTGCAAAAGAAAGGCCTTACTAGCCGCTATCTGCCTCGCCTGATGGATCTCTTCACGAGCACTACGGGACTCGACCCGCACTTCTTTGACATCTTGAAGGGCCTTGGCAAGTTCGGACGCTTGGGCCGAAGTCTTCTCCTCCAAAGTTTCGCATTTGCTGTTGGCATCCTGCAGCTCCTGCTCGACTTTGGCCACCCGAGCTTCATGTTGGCGGCGGGCAGCTTGCTCGGTCTTCAGTTCTGCAGCCACTTTGTCAGTGGCAGCCTTGTTCGCTTCGGCCTCTTTCTTAGCCTGGGCAAGGGTTCCTTTGAGGGTCTCGACCTTAGCTGTGCCAACTATGCTCATAATCATGCATTCTATGAGTTAACCTCTTAATACACATATCACTTCTGATATACAACTAAGGTATTAAACATCACACGCATACCTTACGTCTCATCGAACCACTTATTAATGCGGTCGATTTCCTCATTGGCCACTTGAAGCTTCCGATTGAGTTCGGAAACTTCTGCGGCCTGGGTGGTGGCCGCCAACATAGAAGCCTATTACAATATCAGCACAGTATGTTACTTTCCCATATACTATGTGGATCCTTTGTCTGGTTTCTTCTATGCCGGACAGAGTCTCAGGGGCTGCTATCTGTATACAATATTTATCTTCTATATGAAATATTTTTAGAACATTGATACGTCTCGATCGTATCTATAATCTTTGATTGTTTCATGCCAATATTATACAACTTTTACATACTTTTGGCAACTTTTTATATGATTTATTGGACTAACCTATTGATCCAGTGCCAAGTGTGAGTTCCTGCTTTCTGCATGTTTTTTGTATCGCAAAGTATCCATATCAAACAAAGTCCAAATGCAATAAAATTTTACAAAGAATTATTTTGGAATATATGTGATTTTTGGGAGTTGAAATCACCGCAAACGGAGGCCCACACAGGGCACAAGACACCAGGGCGCGCCAGAGGCCCCTGGCGCGTGGTGGTGGGTTGTGCCCACCTCATACATCGCTTGGACCTCTACTTCGGGCGCAAGGAAGCTTATACCCCCAAAAAATCGTGTTAAAATCTAAGCGCAATTGGAGTTACGAATCTCTGGGAATATAAGAAACGGTTTTCGGCCAGATCTGGGGAACGCGAAACAGAAGAAAACAGAGAGGGAGATCCAATCTCGGAGGGGCTCCCGCCCCTCCGCGGCCATGGAGACCAAGGACCAGAGGGGGAACTCTCCTGCCATCTAGGGGGAGGCCAAGGAAGAAGAAGGAGGAGGGGGATCTCTCCCCCTCGCTTCCGATGGCGCCAGAGTGCCACCGAGGGCAACGATCGGGACGGCGATCTACATCAACAATCTTGCTACCATCAACACCAAATCTCTACCCCTCTATGAAGAGGTGTAACACCTCTTCTCCCCGCTGTAATCTCTACTTAAGTATGGTGCTCAACTCCATATATTATTTCCCAATGATCTATGGTTATCCTATGATGTTTGAATATATCTGTTTTGTCCTGTGGGTTAATCGTGATCTTGGTTGGTATGATTGTATATTTTATTTATGGTGATGTCCTGCGGTGCCCTCCGTCTCGCGCAAAAGTGAGGGGTTCCCGATGTAGGGTGTTGCTATATGTTCATGGTTTGCTTACGGTGGGTTGCGAGTGTGATAGAAACTTAAACTCGAGTAGGTGGGTTATGGCGTATGGGAGTAAAGAGGACTTGATACTTAATGCTATGGTTGGGTTTCATGACCATAATGATCTTTCATAGTTGCGGATGCTTGCTAGAGTTCCAATCATAAGTGCATATGATCCAAGTAGAGAAAGTATGTTAGCTCATGCCTCTCCCTCATATAAAATTGCAAGAATGATTACCGGTACTTGTTATTGATTGCCTAGGGACAAATGACTTTCTTATTGACAAAAGCTTTCCACTTTTATTACCTTGCAATTTATCCGTAGTTTTATTCTTGCAAAGTACTCGTACTTTTATCCTTGCAAAATAGTTTCATACTTGTTTCTGGTAAAGCAAACGTCAAGCGTGCGTAGAGTTGTATCGGTGGTCGATAGAACTGGAGGGAATATTTGTTCTACCTTTAGCTCCTTGTTGGGTTCGACACTCTTATTTATCAAAAAAGGCTACAAATGATCTCCTATACTTGTGGGTTATCAAGACCTTTTTCTGGCGCCGTTGCCGGGGAGCTATAGCGTGGGGTGAATATTCTCGTGTGTGCTTGTTTGCTTTATCACTAAGTAGATTTTATTTCCTGTTCTAAGTTTTTCTCTATCTTTAGTTATGGATATGGAACACGAAACACCAAAAAAGTTAGTTTTACTTGCTACTCATGGAGATGGGGAACCTCCTAAAACCCTCGATGCTCGTTATGTAAAAGATATTATGCACTACTTTGATAATCCTGAGAAAACCCCATTCAACTATATAATGGGAGTAACGTTGTTTCAACGTGAATACTTTAGGGATTATTGCTTGACTCATAAAGGGAAATTGTTATGGGATCAAATTCATATGTTGCATTGGTATGCTTGGGAGCTATGCTTGAGATATGATTATACTTGTTGCTCTAGGATGAATGCTCCACATCTTCCCTTTTCATGTGAATTTAATGATAATGAAACCTTGGCTTCTTATGCTAGAGGTATATATGATTATTATGATGTGGAACGAATAGAAGAATTTGTTGCTTTTAAGGGTGCATATGAAATTGAGTCTTTGTTTGAAAAATATGAAGCTTTTGATGATGATGTTCATAGACCTGAAAAATTTTCCATCCTTAAATATTGCTATGATAATTATAAATACAATTCCGATATTGATGAATTTATTGAGAAAGTCTCCGCTGTACAAGACGGGACTAATATTTTGCAGGAGTCTATGGAAGAAGAAATTGATGAAACAGTGAGCTCATTGGATGAAAAAGATGATGAGGAGAGCAAGGAACAAACGGAGGAAGATCATATTAGCTACCCGTTCCCACCTTCTAATGAGAGTAACTATTCAACTCATACATTATTTAATTTCCATTCGCTCTTACCGAAGAATGAATGCCATGATAATTGCTATGATCCTGTTGATTCGTTTGATATATCCCTTCTTGATGATGCTTGCTATGCTTGTGGCCATGATGCCAATATGAATGATGCTTATGGAGATGAACTTTCTATAGTTCTTTATGTTAATAATGAAATTGTTGCTATTGCACCCGCACATGATAGTCCTATTATCTCTTTGAATTCTCCAAACTACACTATATCAGAGAAGTTTGCTCTTATTGAGGATTACATTGATGGGTTACCCTTTACCGTTGCACATGATGATTTTGATGAATATAATATGCATGTGCTTGCTGCTCCTACTTGCAATTATTATGAGATAGGGACTACATCTCCACCTCTTTATGTTTCTGTAATGCCCCGAGACCGATGTGTCAGGTTTCCTCCAGCTATTCGTTGTTTTTGCCTTGTCATTGCTTGCGTGTCATGCATTGCATATCATGTCATCATGCGCATTTCATTTGCATTCATGTTCGTCTCATGCATCCGAGCATTTTCCCCGTTGTCCGTTTTGCAATCCGGCGCTCCTATGTCATCCGGTATCCCTTCCCACCTCTTTTCGTGTGCAGGTTTTAAACGTTTTCGGATTGGACCGAGACTTGTCATGCGGCCTTGGTTTACTACCGGTAGACCGCCTGTCAAGTTTCGTACCATTTGGACTTCGTTTGATACTCCAACGGTTAACCGAGGGACCGAGAAGGCCTCGTGTGTGTTGCAGCCCAACACCCATCCAAAGTGGCCCAAAACCCACCTAAGACATCTCCATCATCTCGGTCGTTCGATCACGATCGCATGGCCGCAAACCGCACCTCATTTGGAGCTTCCTAGCTCCCTCTACCTCTATAAATAGACCCCTTCATTTTCGTTTTCGGATCTTTTCCCCGAAACCCTAAAACTTCTCCCTCAGCACCGCCGGACATGTCCACCCTGCTGCCGGACGCATCCACCGCCTCCAACCACGTCGCCCGGACCTATCACGAGCCGCCACGTCGTCTCCGCCGCCTCCTTCCTCCAGTCGCGCGCCGCCATGTGGCGCTGCCAACCTCCTCCACCACGCGGCCCGGGGAAACCCATCGCGAGCCCGCCCGGGCCCGGATCTGCGCGCCGCCGCCCGAGTCGGGACGCCACCCGCTCGTTGCTTCTCCGCCGCCCGCCGCCGACGCAACATCGCGCCGCCGTCTTCCCGCCGTCCGGCGTCCGCCGGCCACCGCCTCCCCTCACCGGACTTCGCCGGGGAGGCGCCGGCCACAGCCGCCGCATGCGCCGGAGCCCCGCCCCATGCCGCCCAGCTCCTACCTGCCACCTCTTCACATCGGCGCGTCCCGCTCCTTCCACCAGAATTCCCCCTCGCCGGAGCAAGCTGCCGCTCGCCGGAGTCCGAGCCGGCGCCCGCCAGTGATGCCATGCTCCTCGATCCAGATCGGATCGGGAGGGCGACCGCAAGCACTGCGTTGACCCCTCCACGTGGGCCTCGCAGGCCAGATCCGGCCCGCTTCCTCCGGCCTGTTATTTTTTCCGCGAGGTGAAAATCTACTAAGTCCCCAGATCTGCTTATTTTTATGCAATGTTCATCATGTCATAACTGCATCACCGTTGCTCCGATTCGTGCATGTAGCATATCAAAATGTTTGTCTCGATGAGTACAGCATATCATCTCATTGCATCATTTATATTTGAGCTCATCTTGATGCCCGAAATGCTGTTGGAAGAGGGCTATGTGGTGAATTTGTCAGATCTGTTTCAGCAAATGGCATTTTGTCATTTTTGCCATGTTTAATGTGTGCATGATATGATCCTGAGCTCTACATGTGTTTTGTTATATGACATGCCATATTTACAGGGGTTTATGCCATATATTTTTGTGATTTTTGTGGTGACTAGCACAAGCTTGCAAAGTAGCGTAATCGGTAATGTTGTTTTCACGGACTTAGAATTTCAGTAAGTCCTTGTTCTGTTTTTGTCGTTATGCCATATGTTCATGTTGTTTCCTAGTGATCCGTGCCTCTTTTGAGGATGATCAGTAAGGATGTTTTGTTAACATTGTGGTGCTCTATCCATCCATGTCTTTGTTTGCATTTATGGAGCAACCTAGCTTGAGTCAATCGAGCTCTACTTTTGCTATAAAATGTTCCTAGCAGACTGTTAACTTGTTTGGCGATTTTGCCGAGGATGTTGCAATTGACCCGTGCATGCTATGTTTTTGTTCTTGCCATGTCTAGCTTATATGCCATGTCTTCTTCATGGGTGCATGCTTAGTTTGTCATGCCATGCTCTGTAGTGAGTGCATCGAGCTCGTAAACATGCCTACTTGTTAACTGTTTTGCATGCTCCAGTTTTTCTCTAAGTCCGAAATCTATTTATGTTTTTGCCATGTTCACATGCTTGCAATTGTATTTTCTGATCCCTTTTGGCTCAAGGTCACTAAGGGACTTTTGTTAAGTGCTTTGAGTAGCTTCATTCCATGCCTTTCTTTGCCATGTTAAGATCCTGTAGCTTGTAGTTTTTATGCTCTACAGTGTGCTTCCTGATGATAAATTCCAGACTTGTGTTAATTTCAGTAAGTCTGAAACCTGTTATCATTTGCATTTTTGCCATGCTTGTTTGAACCTGTTAATGGATGAATTAGCCGTAACTCAGTGTTCATCTTTTGTCAAGCATCTTGAGTGGATCCCTGCCATGTATTTTATTGCCATGTTTGAGTGATGTAGCATGTTTAACTTGATGCATTTAGATGACTACTTGTTGATTATCGCAGTCCGGTGCCATATTTGTTTTGCTTGCCATTTCCAAACCGTGCGTCCAATTTCGGTGATCTTTATATCGATTTCAACCAAAATCAACTCCCCTTTCCAGTGGCTCTCTTGGATCCCCATGTTGAGTCCAGGTTCAATCATTCCTTTGCAAATCATGCATAAGCATCGCATACCGCATCCCGCATATCATACCATGTTAATGTGTTGGTTGTTTTACTATGTTGTGTGTTTCTTTCCGGTGTTTCTTCTTTGTGTTGGTTCCGGTAACGTTGTGATTGTGAGGACCCGTTCGACTACATCTATTTGTCTTCTTCATGGACTCGTTCTTCTTCCTTGCGGGATTTCAGGCAAGACGACCATACCCTCAAAATCACTTCTGTCTTTGCTTGCTAGTTGCTCGCTCTTTTGCTATGCCTATGCTGCGATACCTACCACTTGCTTATCATGCCTCCCATATTGTTAAACCAAGCCTCTAACCCACCTTGTCCTAGCAAATCATTGTTTAGCTATGTTACCACTTTGCTCAGCCCCTCTTATAGCGTTGTTAGTTGCAGGTGAAGATTGAAGTTTGTTCCTTGTTGGAACATGGAGATGTTGTTCCTTGTTGGGATATCACAATATCTTTATCTAATTAATGCATCTATATACTTGGTAAAGGGTGGAAGGCTCGGCCTTATGCCTGGTGTTTTGTTCCACTCTTGCCGCCCTAGTTTCCGTCATATCGGTGTTATGTTCCCGGATTTTGCGTTCCTTACGCGGTTGGGTTATAACGGGAACCCCTTGACAGTTCGCCTTGAATAAAACTCCTCCAGCAATGCCCAACCTTGGTTTTACCATTTGCCACCTAGCCTTTTCCCTTGGGTTTCGCGGACTCAAGGGTCATCATTATTTTAACCCCCCCCCGGGGCTAGTGCTCCTCTGAGTGTTGGTACAACCTGTCAGCCGCCAGTGGCCACCAGAGGCAACTCTGGGCTGGCCTACCGGAAGTTTGGACAATCTGAGTGTGCCCTGAGAACGAGATATGTGTAGCTCCTATCGGGATTTGTCGGCACATTCGGGCGGTGTTGCTGGACTTGTTTTACCATTGTCGAGGATGTCTTGTAACCGGGATGCCGAGTCTGATCGGAATGTCTCGGGAGAAGGAATATCCTTCGTTGACCGTGAGAGCTTGTGATGGGCTAAGTTGGGACTCCCCTGCAGGGATTTGAACTTTCGAAAGCCGTGCCCGCGGTTATGGGCAGATGGGAATTTGTTAATGCCGGTTGTAGATAACCTGAAACTTAACTTAATTAAAATGAATCAACCGCGTGTGTAACCATGATGGTCTCTTCTCGGCGGAGTCCGGGAAGTGAACACGATGTTGGAGTAATGCTTGACGTAGGTTGTTCTAGGATCACTTCTTGATCATAGTTGTTCGTCCGTGCTTTGCTTTCTTTTCTCGCTCTCTTTTGTGAATAGGTTAGCCACCATATATGCTAGTCGCTTGCTGCAGCTCCACATCATACCTTTGCCTTACCTATAAGCTTAAATAGTCTTGATCGTGAGGGTGCGAGATTGCTGAGTCCCCGTGACTCATAGTTTACTTCCAAACCAGATGCAGGGACCGATGATACCGCTCCAGACGATGCGCTTGAGCTCAAGTGGGAGTTCGATGAAGACTCTCATCATTACTATGTGTCTTTCCCAGATGATCAGTAGTGGTGCCCAGTTGGGGCGATTGGGGACCGTGTCACATGTGGGGGTTGATCTTTATTTTGGTACCGTAGACGGACCATGAGTGTATTGGATGATTGTAATGTTATTCATGTATTTGTGTGACGTGGCGAGTGTAAGCTAACTATGTACCTTTTCCCCTTTTATCTATTTACATGGGTTGTTGTGAAGATTACCTTACTTGCGACATTGCTTCAAATGCGGTTATGCCTCTAAGTCGTGCTTCGACACGTAGGAGATATAGCCGCATCGAGGGTGTTACAAGTTGGTATCAGAGCCTTCCCACGACCTTAGGAGCCCCCTTCTTGATCGAATCACTGGCGTTATTGAGTCTAGAAATGTTTTGAGTCATTTAGGAATTATATATATCGGAGAGTAAGGACTTCTTTTTACTCCTCAGTCCCTTCGTCGCTCTGGTGAGGCATCCTGACGTAGAGTTTTGACTCTTCTCTTCTCAAATTTCACTAAATTTTTTTAGGATCACGCGGGTATCTTGGAATCGTTCCGATGGTTTTGTGACGAGAACATTGTTCTTGGTGCCTCCTGACATTTAGGGGTTGTGGCAGTGTCCCGGGGAGTTGAGCTCCGAGGTGTTGTCATCACAATTTTATCGTTATAGTTCTGGAATACCTGAGTTTAGTTTCGTTGACATTGAAGATCTCCTTTATGCACTTGTTGGTGAGATAACCTCGACGCCACCCAGTACTGGGGCGGGAGTTCGGGAGTATTGCCATAACTTGTATAACGGATGCTTTTCGAAGGTTGAGGTAAACGATTTCCGAAGGTTTCTTGGTTATGTGTTGAAGGATGGATACAGCTGGATGTAGGATTTGCTAGTCTTGGGTGAGATATTATGCTTCCCCTGTATCCCCAACACCTGATTGCATAACCGGAAAATTCCGGTAGTTTATAAGTGGGAATTCAAGTAGCTCTTAGGATATCTTTCCGACAGATGTATGATATGAAATTGGGGTTCGACGTCTAGTGGTCCGCCTATTCACGGTTGGTTTTACAGTAGTCTCGTTGTGTCTTAAAGAGTCCTTGGCGATGCCGACTCGGGGACGCTTCGTATGTCATGTGCACTGCCTTGTACATGATGGTGCTGTATGATCGAGCCCGTGGCCCCACCATGAAAACTTCGGATGAAATATCTATCATATGTTTGTTCCGGCTTATTCTGCAAGCCAATCCTTTGTTTTGTTTTGAGTTGTGGTATTCGAGTTGCTTCAATGTCAAGTGTTGATTCCATACCTTCCCTAAGCGGTGTTCTCATACTCCGATGTCAATACTAATAATTCATGATAATCGAGATTGTCATGTCAATCCTTTTCACCGGTGTGTTTCTCTTCAAGTGGATTCGATCATTTCAACATCCGCAAGATCCAAGTATCAGTTCTTCTCAACGGTGTTTGTTTCATCCGTCTCAAAGTTGCCTTTGTTTTTCCCGCCCACCCACCCCTTTTTCTTCGAGGGCTCAGATTTCGGTATCAAGTATCCTTTTATTGATGTGAAGCCTCTCCATTCTTCTCCTTCATGTTCTTACCCGGTGTTTCGCAGGAAGATACTATCGAAGCTTCACGTTCATCATTCTTAATTCTTTTTCTCCTCCGGTGGATTCAATTCAAGCTTTCGGTGTTGATCATATTCTTTTCCTTGTTTCAAATACCTTCTCATACCGTTGCACCTCTTTATCATTCACCTCTCGCTATTCAATTGTTCCGGAGTGCTGAAGATATCTCGAAGATTCGTGTTTCCACTCTGCATTCATTCAAGTTCTTTCAAGGTTGTAATTTCATTCATGCCATTTAATTCAACCGGTGCATTCTCTCTTTTAAATCGTTCTACGGTGTTTCGTTTGAGTGGGCCCTAACCCACATGTCTTTTCCCAGGATCTTACCTGACTCTTCTTATTCCCCTGGAGATATTCTCAAATCTTCTATAGTTTGACGTAAGAATGAATTTTCATCAGTCAGATGCACCTCTCCAAGATCTGTCAAATCCTTTTCATCATTGGCTCAACCTTTTCTATTTGTCATTCCGGAGTGCATCAATGATTCACGGTGGTGTTTCTCATCATCATTCTCTACATTTGAAGACCGAAGAAGAGTTTCTTTTAAATCTTGCTTCATTCTCTTCAAAGATTTGTGATTCTAGCTTGTTGCCATCCTCTCATAATTATTTCCGATCGTGAGAATTCTTTTCACCCATCCGGAGCAACTCAAGAGTCTTCTCAATTTGTTATCCAGAGTCCATCAATTCAGGTTTATCCATTCTCAGATTTCAACTATCATTCTTCAAATCTTACCAGTGCATCATTCAAGTATTCTCAAATCAGCTTGGTCTCTCTTCGTTCACTTGTATCTAAATCACCTCAAGTATCTTCATGCGTTTTCCCAAATTCTTCCCAGTGAATTGTGACTTTGCTATTTTCATTTTCAATTCTTACGGTGGTTTGCTCAAGATTCTCTTCCATGGGTATCATATTAATGCATTCGTTGTTTCATCCTACCGGCGGTTCGTTGAAGACCTTCTCAAGTTTGATTTATATCTCTCTTAATCTTTTCAACGAGAATAAGTAGTATGCCAAACCCGTTGTTTGTCATCAATTTAATTGGTGAAGGATGAGCGTAATGTAATTCTTATTCTTATTTCATCCAAGTGATTAATTCCTTATCCCGGAGGTTCATCAAAATTCTGGGTTTCTTTTGCTCATCTTTCTTTTCTGGAGTTCCAAGTTTCCACTTTATCTCGTCGCAAAGCTTCATCTAAATCATTGCAAGTCTTCACCTTGTGTTTTCAACTTGTCTTTCCTCTTGCTTGATCATTCTTTTACTACCGGAGTTCTTCATGAAGGTTCTACATGATGGTTCACCAATGATTTAATTCCTTCTCGAAGTGTTCATCAAGGATTTAATTTCTTTTCGAAGTGTTCATCAAGATTCTTTTCAGAGGAGCTCAAGCATTCTTCATCTTGCATTCCGGAGTGCAATTCTTTCTACCATATTTTTGGAGGTGGTATTATGTCATTCTTGATAATTTGAGTTCATGTTCCATGATTCACATGTTGTTAAGAATGAGTTATTTTAAATCCATCAATCTCGTCATTGGAGTTATCTTGGGTGATATTTCACCTAAAACCTTCCCTAAGGATCGTTGCTATCTATGGTGCTCATATATGATTCAAGTTCTTCATCTACCCTCCCGGTGAAATAAGTTTCTCGTCTCCTTGTTCATATCAATCCAATTCTTTTTCCCGTGAGTGGCAGGTGGTCACCTCATAATTTCAGATGCATTCCATAAGACCATATCAAGCTTATTCTTTTCGTTGTTGGTTTTCCAACAATTCTGTTCGACCCTTCCCCTAAGGATGCCTTTTCAAGCTCCTTGGTGGCAGAAGTTGGCATTTTCTTCTCCATTCTCCTATTTCAATTATTTATCGTCTATTCTTTTGTTCCGGAGGCAGTATGTTGTGATTTCGTCAAGTATCTCCTCATCTTACCAAGTTCTTATTCAATTCCTTTTCTTTTCAATCGGAGTGCTGCCCGAAGTTGTTCTTCCTTGTTCCTCTTTTCTTAACGGAGTGTTTTCAACTCTGTTCATCTTCGTTGTATTCTTTCTTTCAAAGTTGTTCAACCTTTCAAGGTTCTTTGGTTTCACTCGTTTGTCAAAGAAGCAACTTAGTTTTACCTCTTCTCTTTCTCTTCCGTTTTCCCTCCGGTGCCAATCTAGATCTCGGAACGAGATCCTCTCGTAGTGGTGGAGTGTTGTAACGCCCCGAGACCGATGTGTCAGGTGTCCTCCAGTTATTTGTTGTTGTTGCCTTGTCATTGCTTGCGTGTCATGCATTGCATATCATGTCATCATGCGCCTTTCATTTGCATTCATGTTCGTCTCATGCATCCGAGCATTTTCCCCGTTGTCCATTTTGCAATCCGGCGCTCCTATGTCATCCGGTGTCCCTTTCTACCTCTTTTCGTGCGCGGGTGTTAAACGTTTTCGGATTGGACCGAGACTTGTCATGCGGCCTTGGTTTACTACCGGTAGACCGCCTGTCAAGTTTCGTACCATTTGGACTTCGTTTGATACTCCAACGGTTAACCGAGGGGCCGAGAAGGCCACGTGTGTGTTGCAGCCCAACACCCTTCCAAAGTGGCCCAAAACCCACCTAAGACCTCTACATCATCTCGGTCGTTCGATCACGATCGCGTGGCCGCAAACCGCACCTCATTTGGAGCTTCCTAGCTCCCTCTACCTCTATAAATAGACCCCTTCATTTTCGTTTTCGGATCTTTTCCCTGAAACCCTAAAACTTCTCCCTCAGCGCCGCCGGACATGTCCACCCCGCCGCCGGACGCGTCCACCGCCTCCAGCCACGTCACCCGGACCTATCACAAGCCGCCACGTCGTCTCCGCCGACTCCTTCCTCCACTCGCGCGCCGCCATGTGGCGCTGCCAACCCCCTCCACCGCGCGGCCCGGGGAAACCCATCGCGGGCCTGCCCGGGCCCGGATCTGCGCGCTGCCGCCCGAGTTGGGACGCTGCCCGCTCGTCGCTTCTCCGCGGCCCAACGCCGACGCAATGTCGCGCCGCCGTCTTCCCGCCGTCCGGCGTCCGCCGGCCACCGCCTCCCCTCATCGAACTTCGTCGGAGAGGCGCCGGCCACCGCCGCCGCATGCGCCGGTGCCCCGCCCCGTGCCTCCCAGCTCCTCCCTGCCACCTCTTCACGCCGGCGCGTCCCGCTCCTTCCGCTGGAATTCCCCCTCACCGGAGCAAGCTCCCGCTCGCCGGAGTCCGAGCCGGCGCCCGCCCGCGATGCCATGCTCCTCGATCCAGATCGGATCGGGAGGGCGACCGCAAGCGCTGCATTGACCCCTCCACGTGGGCCTCGCAGGCCAGATCCGGCCCGCTTCCTCCGGCCCGTTATTTTTTTCCGCGAGGTGAGAATCTACTAAGTCCCCAGATCTGCTTATTTTTATGCAATGTTCATCATGTCATAACTGCATCACCGTTGCTCCGATTCGTGCGTGTAGCATATCAAAATGTTCATCTCGACAAGTACATCATATCATCTCATTGCATCATTTATATTTGAGCTCATCTTGATACCTGAAATGCTGTTGGAAGAGGGCTATGTGGTGAATTTGTCAGATCTGTTTCAGCAAATGGCATTTTGTCATTTTTGCCATGTTTAATGTGTGCATGATATGATCCTGAGCTCTACATGTGTTTTGTTATATGACATGCCATATTTACAGGGGTTTATGCCATATATTTTTGTGATTTTTGTGGTGACTAGCACAAGCTTGCAAAGTAGCGTAATCGGTAATGTTGTTTTCACGGACTTAGAATTTCAGTAAGTCCTTGTTCTGTTTTTGTCGTTATGCCATATGTTCATGTTGTTTCCTAGTGATCCGTGCCTCTTTTGAGGATGATCAGTAAGGATGTTTTGTTAACATTGTGGTGCTCTATCCATCCATGTCTTTGTTTGCATTTATGGAGCAACCTAGCTTGAGTCAATCGAGCTCTACTTTTGCTATAAAATGTTCCTAGCAGACTGTTAACTTGTTTGGCGATTTTGCCGAGGATGTTGCAATTGACCCGTGCATGCTATGTTTTTGTTCTTGCCATGTCTAGCTTATATGCCATGTCTTCTTCATGGGTGCATGCTTAGTTTGTCATGCCATGCTCTGTAGTGAGTGCATCGAGCTCGTAAACATGCCTACTTGTTAACTGTTTTGCATGCTCCAGTTTTTCTCTAAGTCCGAAATCTATTTATGTTTTTGCCATGTTCACATGCTTGCAATTGTATTTTCTGATCCCTTTTGGCTCAAGGTCACTAAGGGACTTTTGTTAAGTGCTTTGAGTAGCTTCATTCCATGCCTTTCTTTGCCATGTTAAGATCCTGTAGCTTGTAGTTTTCATGCTCTAAAGTGTGCTTCCTGATGATAAATTCCAGACTTGTGTTAATTTCACTAAGTCTGAAACCTGTTATCATTTGCACTTTTGCCATGCTTGTTTGAACCTGTTAATGGATGAATTAGTCATAGATCAGTGTTCATATTTTGTCAAGCATTTTGAGTGGATCCCTGCCATGTATTTTGTTGCCATGTTTGAGTGTTGTAGCATATTTAACTTTATGCATTTAGATGACTACTTGCTGATTATCGCAGTCCGGTGCCATATTTGTTTTGCTTGCCATTTCCAAACCGTGCATCCGATTCCGGTGATCTTTATATCGATTTCAACCGAAATCAACTCCCCTTTCCAGTGGCTCTCTTGGATTCCCAAGTTGAGGCCAGGTTCAATCATTCCTTTGTAAATCATGCATAAGCATCGCATACCGCATCCCGCATATCATACCATGTTCATGTGTTGGTTGTTTTACTATGTTGTGTGTTTCTTTCCGGTGTTGCTTCTTCGGGTTGGTCCCGGTAACTTCGTGATTGTGAGGACCTGTTCGACTACGTCTGTTTGTCTTCTTCATGGACTCGTTCTTCTTCCTTGCAGGATTTCAGGCAAGATGACCATACCCTCGAAATCACTTCTATCTTTGCTTGCTAGTTGCTTGCTCTTTTGCTATGCCTATGCTGCGATACCTACCACTTGGTTATCATGCCTCCTATATTGTTAAGCCAAGCCTCTAACCCACCTTGTCCTAGCAAACCGTTGTTTGGCTATGTTCCGCTTTGCTCAGCCCCTCTTATAGCGTTGTTAGTTGCAGGTGAAGATTGAAGTTTGTTCCTTGTTGGAACATGGAGATGTTGTTCCTTGTTGGAACATGTTTACTTGTTGGGATATCACAATATATTTTATCTAATTAATGCATCTATATACTTGGTAAAGGGTGGAAGGCTTGGCCTTATGCCTGGTGTTTTGTTCCACTCTTTCTGCCCTAGTTTCCGTCATATCGGTGTTATGTTCCTGGATTTTGCGTTCCTTACGCAGTTGAGTTATAATGGGAACCCCTTGACAGTTCGCCTTGAATAAAACTCCTCCAGCAATGCCCAACCTTGGTTTTACCATTTGCCACCTAGCCTTTTTCCCTTGGGTTTCATGGACTCAAGGGTCATCATTATTTTAACCCCCCAGGGCCAGTGCTCCTCTGAGTGTTGGTCCAACCTGTCAGCCGCCGGTGGCCACCAGGGGCAACTCTGGGCTGGCCTACCAGAAGTTTGGACAATCTGAGTGTGCCCTGAGAACGAGATATGTGCAGCTCCTATCGGGATTTGTCGGCACATTCGGGCGGTGTTGCTAGACTTGTTTTACCATTGTCGAGGATGTCTTGTAACCGGGATGCCGAGTCTGATCGGAATGTCCCGGGAGAAGGAATATCCTTCGTTGACCGTGAGAGCTTGTGATGGGCTAAGTTGGGACTCCCCTGCAGGGATTTGAACTTTTGAAAGCCGTGCCCGCGGTTATGGGCAGATGGGAATTTGTTAATGTCCGGTTGTAGATAACATGAAACTTAACTTAATTAAAATGAATCAACCGCGTGTGTAACAGTGATGGTCTCTTCTCGGCGGAGTCCGGGAAGTGAACACGGTGTTGGAGTAATGCTTGACGTAGGTTGTTCTAGGATCACTTCTTGACCATAGTTGTTCGTCCGTGCTTTGCTTTCTCTTCTCGCTCTCTTTTGTGAATAGGTTAGCCACCATATATGCTAGTCGCTTGCTGCAGCTCCACATCATACCTTTGCCTTACCTATAAGATTAAATAGTCTTGATCGCGAGGGTGCGAGATTGCTGAGTCCCCTTGACTCATAGTTTACTTCCAAACCAGATGCAGGGACCGATGATACTGCTCCAGACGATGCGCTTGAGCTGAAGTGGGAGTTCAATGAAGACTCTCGTCGTTACTATGTGTCTTTCCCAGATGATCAGTCGTGGTGCCCAGTTGGGGCGATCGGGGACCGTGTCGCATGTGGGGGTTGATCTTTATTTGGGTACCATAGACGGACCATGAGTGTATTGGATGATTGTAATGTTATTCATGTATTTGTGTGACGTGGCGAGTGTAAGCCAACTATGTACCTTTTCCCCTTTTATCTATTTACATGGGTTGTTGTGAAGATTACCTTACTTGCGACATTGCTTTCAATGCGGTTATGCCTCTAAGTCGTGCTTCGACACGTAGGAGATATAGCCGCATCAAGGGCATTACAGTTTCCAACACGATAAAATTGCAAGAAACTTCTTATGCTATGTATTGGCCTTTACTTGATGTGCATGAATTGTTCTTGTATGACATGCCGATGCATAGGAAGAGAGTTAGACTTCGTCATTGCATGATATATGTTGCTTTGTGCTCACTACTAAATGCCAATTTTTTTGATTCAAATTGGCTTTGATATACCTTGGGATCTAGGTGGATTCATTACTTGAGCACTTTATGCCTAGCTTAATGGCTTTAAAGAAAGCGTTGCCAGTGAGACAACCCGGAAGTTTTAGAGAGTCATTTATTTCTGTTGAGTGCTTTTATATAGTTTAAAAACAAAAAAATATAGAGGGGAACTTAAAACTTCACAAAAATAAAAGTGAAAGTGATATAGACGAGCACCCTGGAAGCGAGAGCTAGCCTTGAACTTTGTTCATGCCCATGGAAACTTTGTGAATCTTAATTATAGAAACTTTTCAACAAAAATAATTATCCCCTTGTGTCGGTTCTATATCCGGCATATCTCGTAGTAGGGGTCCTAAGCTAGGCGTCTTGGAGCGATGGTAACATGGACACGGGATTTTACCCAGGTTCGGGCCCTCTTGATGGAGGTAAAACCCTACGCCCTACTTTTGATTGTATTCATATGAGGTGTAGTACAGAGTACATGTATCTACCACGAGTTTGTAGTAATGAATATGAGATATCTATTGACTAGCCTGGCCCCGGTTTATATAACACACCAGAGGCCTAGGGTTTAGGAGAGCCCTCGTCTTGGGCGCCAAGTCTTGTGGGATCTCCCTTGTATGTGGCATGGGCTGTCCGAACTGGCCCAATAGTGAACCGCCATGGGGGTCCTCGGCCCGACCCACTAGTCGGGAGATGACGTGGTGAGTACCCCCTAGTCCAGGACACCGTCAGTAGCCCCCTGAACCGGTCTTCAAGTTGGGGACGCTCCTCGATTCTTCCGAACTATTCTTCATCTTCGGTGGTCGGTCTTGAAAACTGGTTCAACAAATCTTCCCATCTTCGATCTTGAGGATCGCCGAAGTGCCTCCGAAGAGTTTATGCATCGGGTATCCTAGGAGCCCCTTTAAGTTTCCAGCCTTTATCAATGCCTTGTTATTTTTATGCCACACCTCGGGTTTGAAGTTGTTCCCGGGCGGCAGTGCCCTCTTGCGTCCGAGCTCCAACTCCGGACTGCATTCGAGGTATCTTTTGCAGCCGAGCACCAGCGCCGGACCGCCTCCGAGCTCCAACGTCGGAACATATCTGAGCTCCAACGCCGGACTATATCCGAAGAGTATTGTTGCAGCCGAGCTCCAACGCCAAACTGCATCCGAGCTCCAGCGCCGGACTCTATCTGAGGTGTCATGGATCACCTTGGTTCAAGAAAGTTGAAGGAGTTTAGCCGAGCTTAATGCCGGAAATGCCCTCCATGGAGCCAGCCACTGGCGTCCGAGCTTTATGCCGGACTGCTTCCGAGGTGGTGCACCACCCCGACTGCGGGCCGATTTTTTGTCAATATTTTTTATTGGTGCAATTTATTCTCTGCTGAGATATATAGCCAGTAGCCCTCAAGGTGTGTATCGGTCTAAAACCCGAGATGCACCTGAAGGATGACATAAGACTGCTGATCCCAGTAGCCCCTGAGACTCAGGTTGATTCGCAAAATCGGCCTGGGGGTCAACTCCTAGCTCGGCAGAATACTTCGGGACACAAAAGGCGGTGTGCAAAGTCCTCGAGACTCAGGTTGGGTGCGGCCGACCAACCTGAGGATCTTAATCTCCTCGAAAACTATATTGCACTTAAATTTTTTGCATTGGATTGTCAATGTAGTAGCCCCCTAGAATTGGGTTGGGAAAAATGGCCGACCCTAGGATCGTACCTCCTCAGGAAAAAGTTCAACTATCATGTATGTTTTGACAATACCAAGGTGGAGTTCAGCAGGAAAGATACCGAACTGTAGTTTTAGAAAATAGTTTCACGCCGAACACCTCAACCAAGAGAATGTCCCGCTTCTTGAAACATAAAATAAGTGAAAGATGTTATAAGCTAAAAAAAGGCCAACAAACATGCGTAAAAAAATTTGTGTCTAGATTGAATCGAGCTGTTTTGGTGCCAATATGAAATTGGTCTTAAAATTGTACTTTCATCTTGCTTTGATATGACACATCTGATCTCTAGACTTCATGTGGGTCAGCCTTCGGCTTCAACCTCCCTATCCCGATGGCGGAGTACTTATCAAGCCAGTTTAGCAAACCAAACACGAGCGGCTTTAGAGATAAACCAGGCTACCCGGCTATTGATCATACACCTGAGTCGAGAAAGGAGTGGTAGAAAAAGACTGTGCAATGACTAAAAAAATGGCTCATACTAATTTAAGAGCCCCCAAGTGACTTGGGTAAAAGAATTATATGTATAATGATTGTATGTACCGAAGTACTTATATCATATCGGTGTTCACCCGAACTGTAAACGCGTCTTAACCGACCGTCGGCTTCTCCCTCTTCGGTCAAGGGACGAAAAGTGTTATTGAAAGTGCGTTATATCGACTAGAGGGGGGTGAATAGGCGATTTTTATGAAATTCTTCACTGAGGAATTTGCCAGTGAGGAAATTCCTTAGCAAAGAACTACTAGCAGCGGAATAAGTACTCAAAAGTAAACACAATGGAATACAAGCATAGTCATCATAATGAAATGAAGACAGGCACAGAGTACAGGAAGCGTAATCACAGGATAACACAGGATGAAGACAAACAGACTGAAGAAATTGAATCTGAGGAAATTGAGAAAGTCTTCAGTCAAAGTCTTCAAACACAGATATGAACAAACACACAGCACAGTTATGAGGAAATGAAAGAGTTGAGGAAATAGAACCAGTAAGCTCGGTGAAGACAATGATTTGGTAGACCAGTTCCAACTGCTGTCTCAGTTGTACGTCTGGTTGGAGCGGCTGAGTATTTAAACTCGAGGAGACACAGTCCTGGACACCCAGTCAAGGACACTTAGTCCAACACACCCAGTCCTCACCGTATTCTCCTTGAACTAAGTTCACACAGACCTCGTCCAATCACTCGTGGTAAGTCTTCAGGCGACTTCCAAACCTTCACAAACTTGGTCACCCGGCGATCCACAATTCCTCTTGGATGCTCTAGACCATGACGCCTAACCGTCTGGAAGAAGCACAGTCTTCAAAGGTAACAAGCGTCGGATCCACTCAGGATCAATCTCTTCAGTGATGCTCCATCACTTGGGGTTTGTAGGTGTTTGGTTTTTTGGTTTTTGGTTTTTCCTCACTTGATGATTTTCGCTCAAAGTCCTCGGAGGATGGGTTGCTCCCAAATGACAAGTGTCAGCTTCTCTTGGAGCAGCCAACCAGCTAGTGGTTGTAGGGGGCGGCTATTTATAGCCTAGGGAGCAGCCCGACATGATAAGACATAAATGCCCTTCAATGATATGACCGTTAGGTGGATAGATATTTTGGAACAGCTGGCGCATAGCACAGCAACGGTCGGAATTATGAGTAGCAAAGTCCTCAGGGCTATCATGTTCCCCACTGTGTAGGCAATCCGCACTGGCGAATTCCTAACTCCTCAGTCAGGACAAATTCCTCAGAGACCAGAAGAACTTCATCTCTGTCACTGAAGAAATTGACTGAACTGTATGAGATTTCCAATGGCTTCACTCAAAGGGATTGGTAGGTGTAGGATTTTGAGTTGAGCATCACATGGAAATTTTTCCTTAGTATTTCCTCGACCCCCTTTAACAGTACGGTGTTTCCTATGACTCAAGAAAGAGAAAAATAAAACTATGAAAACAAAAGTCTTCAAGCTTCATATTCCTCGCATGAATATCAAGTCTTCACGGACACACCAATTTCTTCACTTTCAAAGTCTTCATGAAAGTCTTCAGAAATACCAAAATCTTCAGTCGAAGATATTCATTTTTAGGGGTCGACTTTCCTGTAAATATCAAACTCCTCATAGACTTATAGACCTGTGTACACTCACACACGCATTACTCCCTTAACCTATAAGTCTTCAATACACCAGAATCACTAAGGGGCACTAGATGGACTTACAATCTCCTCCTTTTTGGTGATTGATGACAATATAGGTTAAGTTTTCAACGGGGATAAACATATGAAGTGTAAATACTGATATTGAGGAATTTGATTGCAAGATATAGAAGAACTCCCCCTGAAGATGTGCATAGTGAGGAATTTGCTTTTGAAGCAATGCACACTTGAAGAGTTGAATCATGGAGATCTCCCCCTATATCTTGTAATTCATACACGCATCTAACATATAATATGAAGAATTTGAAATGCATGATGAAATATGGTGCCTGATGAAATTCAGCATGCGTGCAATAATATTAACGAGGAATAAGCATGCAGAAAAGAGTATCAGAGCATAGTGCATCAAAAGTATCATAGCACCATCGGATTTAAGATTACAACTCGATCCAATAAAGTTTCAGAAGAACGGGAGTTGTAACTTAGCAAAAAAAACGTTGTATATGGGCGATAAAATAGACCCGCTTGATGACTAACTCAAATTTCCCCCCCTTTGTCATCAAATGACCAAAAGGATCGAAACTAAGGACTAACGCCCCTGAAGATAATCAAGTTGATGAAGGAGCGCCAGCGTTGTTGGGGTCGTTGGTTGATGTAGGGCCTGCCGCGGTGTCGTCTAAATCTTCATGTTCATCAGTGTCGCGCGATGAAGAATATGAGCTGGCCACTAGAGAAGGAACCTTGACCTTCTTGAATTTCTTCGGTGGAGGTGCAGACCAGTCAAAATCTTCATTAAGACCCATGTTCTTCAGATCTTCTTCACCATACAGATGAGACAGGATTGCCCAGGTGCGACCGAAGACTTGATGGAGGTAGTAGTGGTTTTTCTTCACTTCATTGTGTGTGGCAGTCATGTTGTGAAGAAGTGAACCAAACTGACGCTTAACCCATTTGTGATTTCGATCCACCTTCTGGTGAAGACTAAGCAGAAGTTCACGGTCTGTCATCACGCGCGGAGTAGTGGCTTGAGGAGTGGACTTGGGAGCATTGGCAGAGTCATGTGTGGCAGAGTCATCATTGGTGGAATAAGAGGCAGCTTTGCGAAACTGACCATCCAATGGACGAATGCCTTCATCAATTACAGCTAGTGCCTTGCCCTTCCCATCAACTGAGGAATATGTCTGCTTGAGGACTTCAATTGGGGGCAAGTAGCTGAGATGATTCTGGAAATCAGCTTTGTAGTTGTTTGAAGACCTTGTCCTGAGGAATCTCATGATCCAAGGTGCATAAGGCTTCAGCTCAAATGGAGACAGTGCAACATTGGCCATAGTCCTCGTGATGAAATCGTGATAGTTGACAGGAATGCCATGAACGATGTTGAATACCAGATTCTTCATGATGCCAACAATTTCCTCATCAGATGAGTCGTGGCCTTTGATAGGACTGATTGTCCTCGTAAGAATACGATAGACAGTTCTGGGCACGTACAACAATTCCTTCACGAGGAATTTTGTTCGTGGTGCCTGACCTGGTTTCAAAGGCTTCATCATCACTTGCATGTAATGATGTGTGAGCTCAGGTTCACTGTAGATGCAGCGAGCTTCTTCAAGGGGAGGACCGAGTGGTAGAGCACGAAGCAATTCATAGGCTGGTGCAGTGTAGTGAGTGTTTTTAGACATCCAGTCCAGCACCCATGAATTCACATCTTCAGCATTTCCGGTGATGTGCAGCGTTGCATAGAATTAAAGAATCAGTTCTTCATTCCAATCGCAGATGTCAGAGCAAAAATTGAGCAGTCCGGCATCGTGAAGAACACTGAGGACTGGTGCGAAGCACGGCAGAGATTCCATATCGACGTGAGGAATATGCTCATGGTAGAAAATCTTATCCTTCTTGAACAGCACTGAGGAATAGAAATTGGCTTGACTAGCAGTCCAGAAATGCCTCTTCCTAATGCGAGCAGAGTCATATGGGTTATAATCTTCGAAGAATACGTGCTCGCCGAAGAAATCATCAGCCTTGAACTTTTGCTTGCGTGAGAATGGATCCTTTGGCTTTGGCAGAGGAGTGTCAGTGAGTTGCATCACGACCTCAGGAATCTCAATCGCAGGTTCTTCAGGCTGAGGAATTTCTGGTTCTTCATCAGTGGCAGTCTGTGTAGTTGGTTGTTCAGCAGCAACAGTTTCTTCAGCGCTAGTGGCTGGAATTTCCTCATGGACAGATGTAGTGGGATGAGTTTCTTCAGAGCCCATGTGAACAGTTTGTGTGGGGGACTGAGGAATTTGCTGTAGAGGGGTGAACATTGGAGAGTTTGGATGCTGACTTTCCCAGAATTCATCACTGATTACGGGTGTGGAGCAGCCAATGTCCACATCTTCATCTTCCATTTCTTCAACGCCAGCCTCTTCAGCTATGAACTAAGGCATAGGCGAGGAGATGATAGGTGTTGAAGGGATCGCATCCACTTCAATTTCTTCATCCAATGGTTCAGACGAAGCAGCAGAAGGAGTTTCTTCATCAGATCCGCTGGGGATCACATATTCTTCATCAAAAGGAACAAGGTCCTTTGATGGCCTGGTTGAGATGGTAACAGCATCAATCGGATTTGCAAATGAGCTTGTCATAGGCTTCATTTTCTTCGGAGCTGAAGAATCTGAAGCAGCTGATGCTTTCCTTTTCTTCACCGCAGCACGCTCTGCAGCCTTGGTCTTCTTCACATCTGATGCAGATGGAAGGATTGGAGTTGAAGTTGGTGCAGGAGCAGATGAGGAATCTGGTTGATTTTCTTCAGTGGCTGGAATGTAGTCATCAGCAGTGCTGGCATGTTCTTCAGTCGGCTGAGCAGATGCTTCAGCCTGAGGAATTTCCTGTTGTGTTGGGGCAGCAACATTTGAAGTGAACTGTTCAGTTATCTTTACAAATCTAACTTTGGCTCCTTGCCAATCAGCATAGTAGGCTTGGACGTCATCGCTGAGGGTTTTGATTTCAGATTGGATTTTTACAAGTTCATCAGTGGTCATAGTGACAACGTTGTTCTTCAGGTATTTCTCCTTTCTGTACTGGGCCTTCTTGATCTGCCTAGCCTGATCATATTTCCATTTCTCCTCTTGAATGAAATGAGTCAGCATGTGATTTTGACCAGGCGTCAGCTTGAAGTCAGGCATAGGATTATTTGGGTCCTTGTGCCAGAGATCAATGTAGTCGAGGATCGGCTTGGGATCCAAAAGTAGTGGCATAGGTGTGCCTTTGGCTCTAGCGGCCCTAACTTGTCTGTCTCTGATGATTTCTGCAAGTTCATCATCATCAGCTTCATCTTCTTCAGGTGGAAAGCGACTTGCTTTTTTTAGGACTTGGCCGAGGACCTCGTCCAGCAGTTGCCTTGGTCTTCATCAGAGTGGGGCCAGATGAAGAATTTGGTGCAGCTGAGGAGCTTGCTGAGACACCAGAGGCAATGGAGATGCCTGTGGTCCTTTGGCACGAGGCCAGATGCACAGGTGCTGAGGACTTTGTCGGAACAGCTGAGGGCTTTGGAGGAGGTGCTGAGGATTTTGAAGGAGTAGCGCGAGGGATTGGTCGTGAGGACCTTGAAGAGTCTGGCCATGAGGGCGCAGCTGAGGAACTTGGCCGTGAGGGCACTGTTGGTGAAGCACTTGTCTTACGAGCAGGCTCCTTAGGCATGGATTTCCTCGGCTTGACAGAGGCCTTAGTAGAGGCAGCAGTAGCCACAGCAGAGTCTTCATTGAATTTCCTCACTGCTTCTTTGGCTTGCTTGGCCAACTTGCCTTGGCGCTTGGCCCATTCATCAGGATAGTCCTCACCGCGCTTGAGGCTGGTGGGATCTGCTACTTGGCCAGGTGCCAATGGAGCTCTTGGGCATGGAGGATTGAGTGCGAATTTCTTCATGTACTTAGGAGTGACATATCTGTACTCCCTCCATTCTCTTGCCCATCTCCTCTCTATGCTCTGTTTGCGCACTTTGCGCTCATTATTGGTTTCCTCAGTAGGTGTGCAGTACCCAGCATATATGTCATCAGGGATCTCAAACGTTGTATTTACCTCAGGCATCTTTCCTCCCTTCTGTGGCCTTTTACCATCAGCCATTTTCTTCAGTTGAGGAATTTGAACAATCGAATTCTCTGAAGAAGTATGCAACTTTTCTTTGAGGAACGCTGCAAATGAGTTAAGTTGATGAGAACCTAGTGATTCAGCAGCTGACATGTGTACCTGTGAACAGAGTATAGTTGCGAGGAATTTGGAGAGGTCATATGCGTTCTCAGAAGGTTTTTCAAAAAGAACAAGTTTGAGGAATTTGACCAGATGAGTCTTGAGGATTTTCACTAAGTGTTCTTTGTCTTAGGTTCCAGAGTTGTATAGATCGAAGATCCACACAATTGAGGAATCTTGAAGAAAAATGATGCTTAGAGAAACGAATCAAGAACAGATGACATGTGAGGTGTTTAGTGTGTGAAGATTTGAAGAATAAAACACCTTTGAAGATTTTATAGAGAAACTTCGAATCAAAGAGGGCAGTAAAAGTAACTTTTAATTACCCTGGATGAAGAACACGATGAACAGTGAGGTGAAACAGTGGAGTTCGTTGGTGTAGATCTTCCACGCCCTAACTTGGCGGAGGAAGACGTCTACGGCAGCGGCGGAGGTGAAGATTTCCGCGGTCGGCGTGAGTACGACGACGACGAGGTCGAGGCAGTGAAGCTCTTCCTCACCGACGACGATGGAGTAGCGGCGGCGCTAGGGTTTGGGAAGCTCGAGTGGGAGAGAGAGATCGAGCAGAGTAAAGGAAGTGAGGAAGGGATGAGGGGGTATTTATAGTAGCAGTGAAAAACTGTTCGCCCGAATATTTGGGACGAACGTGCCCCTGACCCTTCTCCTTCGCATGACATGTGTCACCCACGTACTATGTAGTGGAGATTGTGTAAGATCGTGGGTGAATTAAAATTTTATCATGGGATGCGGAACGATTTGAGCGGCAAAAACGAAAATTTGGATAAGATTAGTTTTAAAGTTCCATTCTCAATTTCTTCAGCTGACAAGGACACATTGAAGATTTTGAACGAGTTTCAAATAGAACGAACATGAAGAATTTGTGAACAAATTGGGTTGAGTATAGCATAGAGGGGAAGGGTCCAATCACATTCACTTAGCAGAAAACCAACTTGAAGAAATAGCAATAAGTGAATGTTGTAGAGGACATAAACTC
>NC_041390.1:91864837-91901397 GCF_002162155.2 Triticum dicoccoides
ATATATATATATATATATATATATATATATATATATATATATATATATATATAGCCAATGAAGAAAAACAACGGAACCAGTGAAGACTATGCAAAGTTGAAGAATATGAATAATTTGAGGAATTTCAACTTTTGGTGGTGGCGTGACCCACCGTATAAGAATGATGATTTCACACACCGCGTACAATTATCGTAGGGTTCTGAGAATCAAATTCTTCAGTAATTTCTTCACACTAAGAGTGTTATTCTTCATTGATTGAAGTAAAACGTTTCTTCATGTGTTGCACATCTAAGTCGTCAATTTTGCATAAGTGTTAGGATGAGTGTCCTTTTCAAAGAACATTCGAAGATTCTAGGATATTTAGCTCACATCGCAACTTGCTAAATCTCTTCTCATCCAAGGGCTTTGTGAAGATATCGGCTACTTGTTCTTCAGTCTTCACATGCTCAATAGAAATGTTGCCCTTCAACACATGATCACGAAGAAAATGATGACGAATCTGAATGTGCTTTGTCTTCGAGTGCTGAACTGGGTTGTGAGCAATCTTGATGGCACTCTCATTGTCACATACAAGAGGCACATTCTTCATGTTGATGTCGTAGTCCTTGAGAGTTTGCTTCATCCATAGCAATTGGGCACAGCAGGAACCAGCGGCAATGTACTCAGCTTCAGCAGTAGATAGTGATACACAGTTCTGTTTCTTCGAGGACCAACAGACCAAAGATCGTCCAAGGAAATGACATGTACCAGATGTTGATTTGCGATCCACACGATCACCAGCATAGTCAAAATCAGAATATCCAACAAGATCAAAAGCCGAGCCCTTGGGGTACCATAATCCAAGTGTTGGTGTGTGAGCTAGATATCGAAGAATATGCTTCACAGCCTTATGGTGTGATTCCTTTGGTGCAGCTTGAAATCGGGCACACATGCAAACACTAAGCATTATATCTGGCCTAGATGCACATAAGTATAATAAGGAACCTATCATGGAGCGGTATACCTTATGATCGAAGTCAATACCATTTTCATCAGTGCACAGATGGCCATTTGTGGGCATAGGAATTTTGACGCCTTTGCAATCTTGCATGCCGAACTTCCTCAGTACATCCTTGAGGTATTTCTCCTGAGATATGAATATGCCATTGTGTTGTTGACGAATTTGAATACCTAAGAAAAATTTCAACTCTCCCATACTAGACATTTGATATTCTTCACTCATCATATAGGCAAATTCATCACTATAACGTTGGTCAGTACAGCCAAAGATAATATCATCAACATATACTTGGCACACAAACAATTCACCATCATAAGATTTAGTGAAAAGAGTAGGGTCGAGTGAACCGGGTTTGAAGCCTTTCTTAATCAAGAGTTCCTTCAAAGTATCATACCAAGCCCGTGGGGCCTGCTTGAGGCCATAGAGGGCCTTGTTGAGTCTGAAGACTTTGTCAGGATTCTTTGGATCTTCAAAACCTGGGGGTTGAGCAACATATACTTCTTCCTCAAGCTTACCATTGAGGAATGCACTTTTCACATCCATTTGATATAGAGTGATATCATGATGGTTAGCATAAGCAAGTAATATGCGAATAGCCTCAAGTCTAGTAACATGTGCAAAAGTTTCATCAAAATCAATTCCTTCAACCTGTGTGTAGCCTTGAGCTACAAGCCGTGCCTTATTCCTCACAACAAGGCCATTTTCATCTTGCTTGTTGCGGTAGATCCACTTTGGGCCGATGATATTGTGCTTGCGAGGATCTAGACGTTTGACCAGTTCCCAGACATTGTTGAGCTTGAACTGATGTAATTCTTCTTGCATGGCCTGAATCCACTCAAGCTCCAGAAATGCTTCGTCTACCTTAGTGGGCTCTGTAATAGAGACAAAAGCATACTACCCACAAAAATTAGACAAATGTGAAGCTTTTGAGCGTGTGAGAGGACCTGGCGCTTTGATGTCATTGAAGATCTTTTCAACTTGCACTTCTTTTGCAATGCGAGGATGAGTTGGTTGTCGTTGAAGAGTTTGATCAGCGTTTTCTTCAGCACCATTTTCTTTAGGTGCATTAGCTCGATGTTCTTCATGTTCTGGAATGAATTCTTCAGCAGATTCTTCAGTAGGAATGACATCCTCAGTAGCCTTGAACTTGATAGTTTCCTCAGATGCTGGTTCATCTATCACAGTAGGTAGATGCTCTCTTTGCGAGCCATTAGTTTCATCGAACCGCACATCTACAGTTTCAACAACTTTGTGAAGAACGTTGTTGAAGACTCTGTAGGTGTGCGAGTCCTTTCCGTAACCAAGCATAAAACCTTCATGTGCTTTCGGTGCAAATTTTGAGTTGTGATGGGGATCTCTAATCCAACATTTAGCACCAAAGACTTTGAAATAACTTACATTGGGTTTCTTATCAGTGAGGAGTTCATAGGCAGTCTTTTTGAAGAATTTGTGAAGATATACTCTGTTGATGATGTGGCACACAGTATCAATTGCCTCAGTCCAGAAACGACGAGGCGTTTTGTATTCATCAAGCATAGTACGAGCCATCTCAGCAAGAGTCCTGTTCTTGCGCTCCACGTCGTCGTTCTGCTAAGGAGTGTAAGGAGCAGATAACTCATGAGTAATACCAAGTTCATCAAGATAGTCATCGAGACCAGAATTCTTGAACTCAGTGCCATTGTCACTTCTGATGTGCTTGATCTTCACACCAAAGTTGGTTGAAGCCCTTGAGGAAAATCGTTTGAAGACTTCCTGCACTTCATGTTTGTAAGTAACAAGGTGTACCCATGTGTAACGAGAATAATCATCAACAATAACAAAGCCATATTGAGATGCTTCATTTGAGATAGCAGAATAATAATTAGGACCAAAGAGATCCATGTGAAGCAATTCAAATGGGTGAGTGGTGGTCATGATAGTCTTCGATGGATGTTTGGCCTTGGTCATCTTCCCAGCTTCACAGGCTTCGCATAGGTGATCCTTGAGGAATTTGACATTCTCGATGCCAATGACATGCTTCTTCTTCGCAAGTGTGTGCAAATTCCTCATGCCTGCATGACCAAGTCGTCGATGCCAGAGCCAGCCTTCTGAAGCTTTTGCAAGTAAGCACACGGCTGGTTGTGGTCCTGTAGAGAAATCAACAATATACAGGTCTCCTCTCCTAAAGCCTTCGAAGACTTTGGAATTGTCAGCTTCCATAACCACAACACAACGGTACTTGCCAAAGACAACAACCATATCAAGATCACAAAGCATTGAGACAGACATAAGGTTGTATCCTAAGGACTCAACAAGCATGACTTTGTCCATGTGTCGATCCTTTGTAATCGCAACCTTACCTAGACCCAATACCTGACTTTTGCCTTTGACAGCAAAGATGATATGCTTCAGATGCGACGGTGATAATGGAGCATCCATCAATAGATTCTTGTCACTAGTCATGTGGTTTGTACATCCACTATCGAGGACCCACTCAGTGGCTTTGGGTTGATCGTCCTGCAGATGAATTAGTGCAGCTTACAAACTCATATACTTCATCAGTGAAGAATATGACATCAATTCATCAGATCAATTTCATCAAGTAAAAGACCGATAAAGCAATATGAGGACGTGAGAAATGAAAGTTCATTTATTCATGATTAGCTTGCATCCTTTCAGGCATGCTCAGGTCTCCAGCAAATTCATCAGACGATTACGTGCGTCTGGAGACCTGACCCTGCAAAAGAGATTAGTTCTTTTTCTTCACCACCCACATCTGAAGGGGTGGCAAAGAGTTCATCATTCTGCGAGCTCCATACGAGAAGGGATGGCATAGAAGCCAGTCCATTTTGTTTCACATAAGAGGGGTTAGAGTAAGCATAAGAGTAAGCAGAGAAATTCTTTGCGGACTTATGGACATAATGATTTGAAGAATAATGCACATATCCATAATCCTTAGATCTTCCCTGCAAAATAGACGGGTTAGCACGATGATGTTCATATGAGGACTTTAATCCATATGAAGAATTTGGTCCATATGAAGAATTTGATCTGGGGTTCCTATTCTTCACAGGTGGCGTCATGATGACATTCACCTGAAGATTTCCAAGGCATCTTTTGGGAACGCAGATTTTCTTCACAGGGGAGTCGTTCCTGCAGTTAGTGCCAACATATCTAGCAAATACTTCACCATTCTGATTTTTGAATAGCTTATAGTTGGAATCAATTGACTCATCATCAGAATGAGGAGATTCACATGCAAATCCAGATAAGTTAGATGGATCAACTGGAGGTCCCTTTGCAGCAACCCATGTAGTTTTGGGGTACTGCTCAGGCTTCCAATATGTACCATCAGCATTGAGTTTCCTCTCAAAGGCGATACCCTCTTTCCTAGGGTTCCTGTTGAGGATTTGCTTTTTAAGCACATCACAAAGAGCCTGATGCCCTTTGAGACTTTTGTACATGCATGTCGTGTACAATTCCTTTAGCCCTGCATCGTCAGTGATACTAGCAATGTCCTCAGATGAGGAATTAGTGATAGCAGAGGCATGTGAAGAATTTGAAACATTAGCAGCATTTGAACATTCAGGTGAAGAATTAGCAGATTCACGTTCAATGCACTTCAAGCATGGAGGAACAAATTCTTCCTGAGATGCGCTGATTTGTTGAGCAAGTAATGAATCACGCTCCTTCTGAAGATCTTCATAACTCACTCTTAGCTTCTCAAGGTCTTACTTTCTTTGAAGAAATTCATAAGAAAGCTTCTCATGATCCGATAAGAGAGTGTTATGATGACTTTGAAGTTTGTCAAGCTTGGACTGAAGTCTCTAAAGATTTTCAGTCAAAGTTTCAGTGCGATCCGTTTCTTCACCCAACATATCATCACTTTTATTTAGCATGTTTTGAACCTTTTCTAAAGCCCTTTGTTGTTTTATAGCAATCTTAGCAAGTTTAGAATAGTTGGGCTTAAGGTTTTCATCAGATTCATTCTCACTTGATTCAGAGGAGGTATATTTGAGTACCTTGGCACCCTTTGCTATGAAGCAATAGGTGGGAGCGTAGTCATCATCCCCTTCATCAGCCTTGTTGGTGAGGTCATTTTCCTCAATGTTGAAGATAGACTTGCTGACGAATGCAGTAGCGAGGGCAAGGCTCGCCACTCCGGATTCGGACTCCTCAGATGACTCCTCTTCCTCATTTTCTTCAGATTCAGCCTCAGAGTCCATTTCCTTGCCAATGAATGCCCTGGCCTTCTTGGAGCTGCTCTTCTTGTGATATGAAGGCTTTGAGGATTTTGATGATGAGGATTTTGTGGATTTCTTCTTTTTCTTTGCATCATCAGAACTGTAATCCTTGTATTTCTTCTTCTTTGATTCCTTTTCCCACTGAGGACAATCTTGAATGAAATGTCCAGGTTTCTTGCACTTGTGACAGAGCCTCTTCTTGTAGTCACTGGATGAGGAATCATTGCTCCTTGAGGATCTTCCAAGGCGACCACGTCTTGAGAACTTTTGGAACTTCTTCACGAGCAAAGCCAGATCATGGCTCAGTTCTTCAGGATCACCAAGGCTGCTACCAGAGTCTTCATCTTCGGACTCAGATACTGCCTTGGCCTTCAGTGCACGTGTTCTGCCACAGCTTGAACCATAGAGATCTCTCTTTTCAGCAAGTTGGAACTCATGAGTATTTAGCCTCTCGAGAATATCAGCGGGATCAAGTGACTTGTAATCAGCATGTTCTTGTATCATCAATGCCAGAGTGTCAAATGAAGAATCAAGCAATCTCAGCAATTTCTTCACCACCTCATGGTCGGTGATGTTAGTGGCACCAAGTGCTTGAAGCTCATTTGAGATGTCAGTGAGGTGATCGAATGTTTGTTGAACATTTTCATTGTCGAGTCTTTTGAAGCGGTTGAAGAGATTGCGAAGAACATCAACTCGAGAGTCACGCTAAGTTGAGACTCCTTCATTCACTTTGGACAACCTATCCCAGATAAGCTTCGCTGTTTCCAAAGCACTCACTCTGCCATATTGTCCTTTGCTCAGATGGCCACATATGATATTCTTCGCTTGAGAGTCGAGTTGCTTGAATCTCTTCACATCGGCAGCATTTAGAGAAGGTGTGACTGAGGGAACACCATTTTCCACAACATACCAGAGATCGTTATCAATTGCTTCAAGATGCATTCGCATCTTATTCTTCTAGTAGGGGTAGTCCGTCCCATCGAAGGTAGGACACCCAGCAGAGAACTTGATCATACCTGCGGTCGACATAACTAAAACTCCAGGCGGTTAAACCAAAATCACACCAAACAAGGGAGTACCTTGCTTTGATACCAATTGAAAGTGCGTTATATCGACTAGAGGGGGGTGAATAGGCGATTTTTATGAAATTCTTCACTGAGGAATTTGCCAGTGAGGAAATTCCTTAGCGAAGAACTACTAGCGGCAGAATAAGTACTCAAAAGTAAACACAACAGAATACAAGCATAGTCATCATAATGAAATGAAGACAGGCACAGAGTACAGGAAGCGTAATCACAAGATAACACAGGATGAAGACAAACAGACTGAAAAAATTGAATTTGAGGAAATTGAGAAAGTCTTCAGTCAAAGTCTTCAAACACAGATATGAACAAGCACACAACACAGTTATGAGGAAATGAAAGAGTTGAGGAAATAGAACCAGTAAGCTCGGTGAAGATAATGATTTGGTAGACCAGTTCCAACTGCTGTCTCAGTTGTACGTCTGGTTAGAGCGGCTGAGTATTTAAACTCGAGGACACACAGTCCTGGACACCCAGTCAAGGACACTTAGTCCAAGACACCCAGTCCTCACTGTATTCTCCTTGAACTAAGGTCACACAGACCTCGTCCAATCACTCATGGTAAGTCTTCAGGCAACTTCCAAACCTTCACAAACTTGGTCACCCGGCGATCCACAATTCCTCTTGGATGCTCTAGACCATGACGCCTAACCGTTTGGAAGAAGCACAGTCTTCAAAGGTAACAAGCGTCGGATCCACTCAGGATCAATCTCTTCAGTGATGCTCAATCACTTGGGGTTTGTAGGTGTTCGGGTTTTGGGTTTTTGGTTTTTCCTCACTTGATGATTTTCGCTCAAAGTCCTCGGAGGATGGGTTGCTCTCAAATGACAAGTGTCAGTTTCTCTCGGAGCAGCCAACCAGCTAGTGGTTGTAGGGGGCGGCTATTTATAGCCTAGGGAGCAGCCCGACATGATAAGACATATATGCCCTTCAATGATATGACCGTTAGGTGGATAGATATTTTGGAACAGCTGGCGCATAGCACAACAATGGTCGGAATTTTGAGTAGCAAAGTCCTCAGGGCTATCATGTTCCCCACTATGTAGGCAATCCGCACTGGCGAATTCCTAACTCCTCAGTCAGCACAAATTCCTCAGAGACCAGAAGAACTTCGTCTCTGTCACTGAAGAAATTGACTGAACTGTATGAGATTTCCAATGGCTTCACTCGAAGGGATTGGTAGGTGTAGGATTTTGAGTTGAGCATCACATGGAAATTTTTCCTTATTATTTCCTCGACCCCCTTTAACAACACGGTGTTTCCTATGACTCAAGAAAGAGAAAAACAAAACTATGAAAACGAAAGTCTTCAAGCTTCATATTCCTCGCATGAATATCAAGTCTTCACGGACACACCAATTTCTTCACTTTCAAAGTCTTCATGAAAGTCTTCAGAAATACCAAAATCTTTAGTCAAAGATATTCATTTTTGGGGGTCGACTTTCCTGTAAATATCAAACTCCTCATAGACTTATAGACCTGTGTACACTCACACACGCATTAGTCCCTTAACCTATAAGTCTTCAATACACCAAAGTCACTAAGGGGCACTAGATGCACTTATAGTTATGTACTCCACCTGTCGAGAATATCGACGGTGTTTCCAATAACCAGGCAATCAGGCTGTAACAGAGAAAGCGCGCTCAGGGAACTTATGATATATTACTGACGAAGTGTAAGAAGCATCTTCAAAGAAAGTAGTACCCCCACCGATACCTTTCTTCGGTTGCTCATTGTTACTATCAGACTTGTGCAATAGATTTTTTGTACTCATGAGTTCCGTGTGTGCCGACCATGATTGAAAACAATAAGAACGCTAGCTTTCGGCTTCACCCATCCTGAGGTCCGAGCTCGGATGACCTGATCGTGACAATCGCAGAGGTGTGCTACCTCTTGAGCATGCGTTGGTTTTCCCCGAAGAGGAAAGGATGATGCAGCAGAGTAGCGTAAGTATTTCCCTCAGTTTTTGAGAACCAAGGTATCAATCCAGTAGGAGGCCACGCGCAAGTCCCTCGTACCTACACAACACAAAGATCTCAACGCAACCAACGCGATTAGGAGTTGTCAATCCCTTCACAGTCACTTACGTAAGTGAGATCCGATAGATAATATTTTTGGTATTTTTGATATAAAGATGCAAAGTGAAAAGTAAAATGCAAAGTAAAAAGCAAAACAAGATTAAAGTGACGGAGATTGATATAATGAGAATAGACCCTTTGGCCATAGGTTTCACTAGTGGCTTCTCTCAAGAGCATAAGTTTTCTACGGTGGGTGAACAAATTACTGTTGAGCAATTGACAGAATTGAGCATAGTTATGAGAATATCTAGGCATGATCATGTATATAGGCATCACGTCCGTGACAAGTAGATCGAAACGATTCTGCATCTACTACTATTACTCCACTCATCGACCGCTATCCAGCATGCATCTAGAGTATTAAGTTAAAACAGAGTAACGCTTTAAGCAAGATGACATGATGTAGAGAGATAAATTCATGCAATATGAAATAAACCCCATCTTGTTATCCTCGATGGCAACGATACAATACGTGTCTTTCTGACCCTTCTGTCACTAGGAAAGAGCACCGCAAGATCGAACCCAAAGCTAAGCACTTCTCCCATGGCAAGAACTACCAATCTAGTTGGCCAAACCAAACGGATAATTCAAAGAGACTTGCAAAGATAACCAAACAAACATAAAAGAATTCAGAGAAGATTCAAATATTGTTCATAGATAGACTTGATCATAAACCCACAATTCATCGGTCTCAACAAACACCGCAAAAGAAGAAGATTACATCGAATAGATCTCCACAAGACAGGGGGAGAACATTGTATTGAGATCCAAAAAGAGAGAAGAAGACATCTAGCTAATAACTATGGACTCGAAGGTCTGAGGTAAACTACTCACACTTCATCGGAGAGGCTATGGTGATATAGAAGCCCTCCGTGATGACGGCCCTCTCCGGCGGAGCTCCTGAACAGGCCCCAAGATGGGATCTCGTGGATACAGAAAGTTGCGGCGGTGGAATAAGGTTTTTGGCTCCTCTTCTGATCGTTTGGGGGTACGTGGGTATATATAGGAGGAAGGAGTACGTCGGTGGAGCACCGAGGGGCCCACGAGGCAGGGGGCGCGCCCTGTAGGGGGGGCGCCCCCTACCCTCGTGACCGCCTCCGGTACTTCTTGGAGTAGGGTCCAAGTCTCCTGGGTCTTATCCGAGAAGAAAATCACGTTCCAAAAAGGATTTTTCTGTTTGGACTCCGTTTGATATTCTGTTTCTTTGAAACATTGAAATAGGCAAAAAAACAGCAATTCTGGGCTGGGCCTCCGGTTAATAGGTTAGTCCCAAAAATAATATAAAAGTGGAAAATAAAGCCCAATATAGTACAAAATAGTAGATAATATAGCATGGAGCAATCAAAAATTATAGATACGTTGGAGACGTATCAGGCATCCCCAAGCTTAATTCCTGCTCGTCCTCGAGTAGGTAAATGATAAAAAGAGAATTTTTGATGCGGAGTTCTACTTGGCATAATTTCAATGAAAAATTTCTTAATTGTGGTATGGATATTCAGATTAGAAAGATTCAAGACAAAAGTTCATATTGACATAAAGAATAATAACACTTCAAGCATACTAATAAAGTAATAATGTCTTCTCAAAA
This sequence comes from Triticum dicoccoides, assembly GCF_002162155.2. NCBI lineage: Eukaryota > Viridiplantae > Streptophyta > Magnoliopsida > Poales > Poaceae > Triticum > Triticum dicoccoides. The sequence goes on from NC_041390.1 coordinate 91,874,808, forward strand.
TAACATGGCCAAAGAAAGTTATCCCTACAAAATCATATAGTCTGGCTATGCTCTTGAAGGAAATATGCCCTAGAGGCAATAATAAAGTTATTATTTATTTCCTTGTAATCATGATAAATGTTTATTATTCATGCTAGAATTGTATTAACCGGAAATATAATACATGTGTGAATACATAGACAAACAAAGTGTCACTAGTATGCCTCTACTTGACTAGCTCGTTAATCAAAGATGGTTATGTTTCCTAACCATGAACAATGAATTGTTATTTGATTAACGGGATCACATCATTAAGAGAATGATCTAATTGACATGACCCATTCCATTAGCTTAGCACCCGATCGTTTAGTATGTTGCTATTGCTTTCTTCATGACTTATACATGTTCCTATAACTATGAGATTATGCAACTCCCGTTTACCGGAGGAACACTTTGTGTCACGACCGGTTTTCCAATAAAAACATTTATTGAGAAACCAATCTTTTGAGTCCAGTATGAGAGAAATCCTCCTCACTGGTAGACAGATTCTTGATACAATAAGCCAGTAGCATAAAATATATTGCAGGGTCGAACTACGGTTGCTCAACCAAATTATTACAAGCACGCCAATAATTATACATAATGGCGGACATGACACAGTGGTGTGGAGGCATACTACTAACTCGAGGATAGGGCGGTGGTGGAGAAACACGGCGGGGAGAGAAATACAAGACTCTAAGTCTGTCATCTCATCGAGCGTCGAGGTGAGGCTCGATGAATTTATTTGGTAGTGGAAGCGGATATAAAACAGTGACCAAATCCAGGGTCGCACGAGACTGACTGGGACTCCTCTAAGTGTCGGACTCGCTATCAAACTCTTCATCCATGAGATCGCCTTCGTCAGCATCTGGCCAAATCAACAAGCCAGTGAGTACTTTGAAAGTACTCGCAAGACAGTTCGGACGTAAGATATAACAAATGCATACATGGATGCGTCATGATTAATTCACCAATGTACATTCAAAAATTAGCATAACAAGGTAAGTAAAAGGGAAACGGCGGTAGTCCGCCTGAAATCCCAACAAAACATAAATAACTACCGATCGGGTGTCTGAAGCGATGCCTCGAAAGGTGAACAAATAAATATAAGGAAATGATGTCACAGTCGGGCGTCTTAGCGACACCACATAAAGGGCTTTAAAAGAAATACCACAGTCGGATGTCGGGGCGACATCACAGAAAGGGCTTTAAAAGAAATGCCACAGTCGGACGTCGGGGCGACATCACAGAAAGGGCTTTAAAAGAAATGCCACAGTCGGACGTCGGGGCGACATCACAGAAAGGGCTTGAAAAGAAAGTAAAATACAAAAATGCCACAGTCGGACGTCTGAGCGACATCGCAGAAAGGGCTTTTATTCACAAGTAAATAATACGCATAATAAACATTTAATTCATGAGAATAAATGGGTTAGTCCATCCACAGGAATAATCATTTAACCGGAATTAGCACTCATGCGAATCACCTGAGTCTCTGTCATCAAAACTGACATTTGATTAGGATAAGATAATATCGATCTAGGACAGGGAATAGATGATTTGGAGGAATATATGACTCTGCAGAGTTTGTACAAAAATTTTCCCACAGCCAACGGATTTCCGTAGTCACGAAGGACTAGTTCCGTTTACGGTATTTCGGAAGAAAACACAGCTAACCAGTACACACCCATCCTACCTCTCGATGCTAGGAATCACCCTAGACATCGTCCAAGAAAAACTTTTGAGACGGGGAGATCACAATCTCGAATAGCATGGGATCAAATTTATATACGCGCGCTCTAAGGGGTGCCCCCCTCTCGGTTCCAACCGGAAACACCCATGCCCCCTGACCGGATGACTGGCTTTAATCCAGGGCATGCTACGACACTGCCATCTTACCCATCCTCATGCCAACACATGGCCATTCATACTCACATCCATCCACTTATGGATCATCGAACTCACTTACCTCAATATTGCATAAAATAACGTTCATCGATATGCTCCTCAACATGCCATGAAACTAACTAAATGCAAAACATGCCAAGACACTCATCATATCAAAAGTTCAAACATGCTTGCCTGGTTCAGAGTAGTCGGAGCCTAGCTCGGTGAAGTTCGCGGCTCCGTCACCTCCTTCGGTATCTACGGTATAAAGAAAATATATGCGCTATCGTAAATACCAAGGAGTGCACAAAAATTATTCCAAATATTTTTCAAATAAATCTGATAAAAAACTAGACAAAATTTTAAAGAGAACAGAAAAAGAATCAATCAAAAATACTTTTCTGATTAAAAGTTATAAAGGTTTTTGCCCAGGGACTCATCTGTAATGAAACAGAAAGTTTCCAGGGGCTAGCTTATAAAAACAGAAACGCTTCGGCAGAAACTACGCCAGCCCAGAGGGAAAACGCATTTTGCCCGAAGGCGCTTTCAGAAACCGATCCAATAGAGAGGGCAGAGAGGCTGACGGTGGGGTCCCACTCGTCAGGTTTGAACTTTCAAAAAGGGGGGGACGAAGCTCGTCGGCGCCCGAGAGCCGCGGTGGTCGCCGACGGCGATCCACGACGAGGCAGGGGGATCGGAGGGTACCTCCGTGCTCAGGGCGCCATTCCGCGTCGGTTGGTGGTGGTGGTGGTCGCCGGCGAGTACCACGTCGACGGCGAGCTTTGCTCCGGCGGACGGCGGCTCAGGTGGTCGAGGGACTCGTCGGAGAGGGCTGCAGAGATCAAATTGAGGAGGGGGTTAGGCTCCTGGTAGCTAGAGAGGGTAACGGACGGGGTTTGGGCGCCGGGGATGGCCTCACCGGAGCGAATCGTGGTGGAGGCCGAGGCGGATCGGGGCGGCCGGAGTTGGGGGAGGAGACCTCCTCGAGAACCTCCTAGTGGCCTGGCAGGGCGTTGGTGAGGAGTGGTGATGATGCGTGCACGAGGGTGAGCTCGGGGGCCCTTTTTATAGGCGGCCCGAGGCGGTTGCCATGAACGGGGATCTCCGGCGAGTGATTACGGCGGTGTTGTGGATGTGCAGTGGGATTAGGGGCTTGGGCATCGTCGTTGAGGTCCACCGGTTCCATTTAGGTGCTAAACGGGCTGGGATTTGGTGCTATGGGCGAGCTCGACGGAACGGGGGTGGCGCGGCCCGTCGGTGGCAGGGAGCACGTTCTGTGCTTGCCGGGCCACGGTGACGGTGCCACGGGCGTGCGCTGGCATGGCAAGGACACGCGGAGAGCCAGGGGGTGTTGGGCGGCGCCGGGTGGCGTGGCGAGACGACTCGGGCCCTTGTTGGCCGCCACGGAAGGTGCAGCCACCGCAGAAGCTTCCAACGCCGGCGAGGCTCGCCGCTACCGACGCCAGGAATCGGCCAAGCGTGCGTGCGGGGTGCTGGCCAGTGAGAAGAGGCTGCGTGCAACGCACCAGGGCGCACTGTGGCCGCGTGATCGAGTCTGACGAAGGGAAAATGACTGAATCTTCTGAACTTTCTGAATTTTGAACAGCAACAGTGCATGCAAGGTGCTCGACAGAATGAATTTGGCCTCTGGTGATTTTTCCTTGAGCTGATTTTGGGTGGAGTGGCTACTCATTGCTCCAGTAGGCTGCATGATTTTTGGTGGAATTTTTGGAGAAGTGTAGATATGAATTTCACCAAATTTGGCAAATCTGGTCCAAACTTGCAGAGACTGAATTTTGAAAAATTTGAAAAGAGGAGGAGTGGATCAAGATGGTTCTGGGTTGTGGGTACAAAGGACTATCCAGGAGAGTTGGTTTGAGGTCAAAACTCAAATGCAATAGGGTACTTGCTTTGAAAATTACTCAGGCTCCAAAAAAATTTCAGAATTGATTTGAGAGGAAAAATAATTAGAATAAAATCCAAAACTTGCTTGGATTAGTTGGGGCAGAGAACTTAGGTTGATCACAAGGAGTAGGGGAGGTTTTGGAGGGGTTTTATCACATGGGCAAAAATGCAAAGTCATGGGTGGTTTTCAAGATATGAAAATCCCAAGTTTTTCATAGAGTTTCATTTTAAAAGAAAAAGATTAAACTCCCAAAAATGAAATTGAGAGGGAACCAACAGAGAAGAAGTTTCAACAGGTCAAACACCAAGGTTTGAAAAAAAATAAAATCCTTGCCAAAGCAAAGGAAGTTTTTAAGAGGAAGGTTTTCTGAAGAAAAAATTTAAATGGCCTCTTTTCAAAAACCACAAAGTTTTTGATAAAAACCAAATTAAAAATTTGGAGTGTCACAACACCTACCCCCTTAGGAAAAATCTCGTCCCCGAGATTTTAGCTGATCCTTAAATAAGTGTGGATGCTCTGCCCGAAGAAAATCCTCGCTTTCCCAAGTTGCTTCACTGTCGTTGTGATTGCTCCATTGGACTTTGAAAAACTTGATGGTCTTCTGTCGGGTCCTCCTTTCAGACTCCTCTAATATTCTTACGGGACATTCCCGATAAGTGAGGTCTGGCTGCACGTCAATGTTTTCATGGGATACTTGTTTCTCTGGGTTGCTTACGCACTTCCTTAATTGAGAGACGTGGAACACGTCGTGAATGTCGGACAAGTCTTCGGGTAAGTCTAGCTGGTAGGCTACAGTGCCTCTTCGTGCCACTATGCAGAATGGTCCAATGAATCTTGGTGCTAACTTTCCTTTAATCTTAAACCGTTGCAGTCCTCTCATAGGGGATACTCTCAGGTATACGAACTCACCGGGTTCGAAGCTGACCCTACGATGTTTCTGATCATAATAACTCTTCTGTCGACTTTGAGCGGTCTTAAGTCGGTCTCTGATTAGCTTGACCTTTTCCTCGGCTTCTCTGAGCATGTCTGGTCCGAAGATGCGGCTGTCTCCGGTCTCTGACCAATTTAACGGGGTACGACATCTTCATCCGTATAAAGCCTCAAATGGTGCCATTTGTAGGCTGGCCTGGTAGCTATTGTTATACGCGAACTCGGCGTATGGCAGGCTTTCTTCCCAACTGGTTCCATATGTGAGGACACATGCTCTCAGCATGTCTTCTAAAATTTGGTTTACGCGTTCAGTCTGTCCATCAGTCTGTGGGTGGTATGCGGTACTGAAGGCTAGTTGGGTTCCCAGGGCCTGTTGTAAATGCTCCCAAAATCTCGAGATGAACTGAGTGCCTCTGTCGGATATTATAATCTTCGGGACTCCATGCAGACATACTATACGGGAGAGATAAATCCTGGCAAGCCTTTGAGTGGTGTGGGTCGTCTTTACTGGAATAAAGTGTGCCACTTTGGTTAATCTATCGGTGATGACCCATATGGCATCATTCCCGTGTCGTGACCGAGGTAGTCCGACAATAAAATCCATCCCTATTTCATCCCATTTCCACTCAGGTATTTTGTTCGGTTGCAGTAGTCCGGCTGGTCTCTGATGCTCAGCTTTTATGCGTTGACATGAGTCGCAACATGCAATGAAGGTGGCTATGTCCCTCTTCATACTGTGCCACCAAAATCTTTCCTGAATATCCTTATACATTTTGGTTCCTCCAGGGTGAATTGAATATGGAGTGGTGTGTGCTTCAGCTAAAATTTGCTGTTTAAGGTCTTCTATGTTTGGCACGCAGAGCCTTTCTCCATACCATAATATTCCTTCATTGTCTATGACGAATTCCGAGGCCTTGCCCATACTCAACTTTCTTTTGATGCCTTCGATGCTGGTGTGACCCGGCTGAGCTTCTTTGATTTTCTCCACAAGGTTGGGTTGTATTTCCAAGTTTGATATGGTGCCTTTTGCTACCATTATCAAGTTGAGCTTGGCAAATTCTTGATGGAATTCGGGCCTCAAGCTGTGCAGATAGTTTTCGTCGGAGCTGGGGTTCCGACTAAAGGCATCGGCCACTACATTTGCTTTCCCTGGATGGTAATGGATACCAACATCATAATCCTTTACCAACTCCAACCAACGTCGTTGCCGTAAGTTTAGTTCTGGCTGTGTGAAAATATATTTGAGACTTTTGTGATCCGTATATATTTCACATCGATTCCCAAGTAAGAAATGCCTCCATTCCTTGAGTGCATGAATAACTGCTGCCATTTCTAAGTCATGAGTGGGATAATTTTCCTCATGCTTGCGAAGTTGCCTTGAAGCGTAGGCGACAACCTTGCCTTCCTGCATCAACACGCATCCGAGACCCTTTCTGGACGTGTCACAATATACTTCAAAATTCTTGTGTATGTCGGGTACAATTAATACCGGTGCTGTCGTTAACTTCCGCTTTAGCTCTTGGAAACTTTTCTCGCAGGCTTCTGTCCATTCAAACTTCTTATCTTTCTTGAGCAACTGTGTCATAGGCTTGGCTATGGTGGAAAATCCTTCAATAAATCTGCGGTAATATCCTGCCATTCCCAAGAAACTCCGTATGTCCGTTACGCTGGCTAGTGACTTCCAGCCAAGTACGGCCTTGACTTCCTCTGGGTCCACTGCGATACCATCTTGGGTCAGTACGTGGCCTAGAAAGCCTACTTGTCTTAGCCAAAATTCGCACTTGCTGAACTTGGCATACAATTGGTGTTTTCTTATCTCTCCTAGCACAATCCTGAGATGTTCTGCGTGCTCTTATGGTGTCTTGGAGTATACCAGAATATCGTTGATGAATACCACGACGAACTTGTCCATAAACTTCATAAATACTTTGTTCATGAGGTGAACAAAATATGCTGGGGCGTTAGTTAATCCAAATGGCATCACTGTGAACTCGTACAGTCCATATCTGGAGGTGAAGGCTGTTTTGGGGATATCTTCCGTTCGTACCTTCAATTGATGGTATCCTGACCTTAAGTCAATTTTTGAGAATACCTTGGCCTGAGCGAGTTGATCAAACAAATCGTTTATCCTTGGCATCGGGTATTTGTTTTTGACTGTGACCATGTTAAGTGCTCGATAGTCAATACACAATCTCAGCGTTCCATCCTTCTTTTTGGCAAATAAAATTGGTGATCCCCAAGGTGAGGAGCTGGCTCGAATGTATCCTTTTTCCAGTAATTCCTTTATTTGCTTCTTCAACTCGATCAACTCGGATGGTGCCATTCTGTATGGTTTCTTGTATATGGGGGTGGTTCCTGGTGCTAGCTCAATGCGGAATTCTATTTCCCGGTCTGGTGGCATGCCTGGTAGTTCTTCAGGGAATACATCTGGAAATTCACACACTACTGGAACCTTGTTTAGCTCAGAAACGTCCACCTTATTTAATCTCGGTTGCCGGGGTATTTTTCCTTCCTTGGCTGATACTCTTATTGTCTTCCCTGGGTGGTGTGTGAGAATTACGGTCCTGTTGAAACAGTCGATAAAACCCTTATTGTTGGTTAGCCAATCCATCCCTAGGATGACATCCAGTCCTTTATTTTCCAACACAATAAGATTTGCGTGAAACTCCAATCCTTCGAACTCAATGACCACATTCTGACAGTAATTCTGAGTAACTTGCTGAATCCCAGGGGACTTGATGATCATGGATTTCTCCAAAGGAAACATCGAAAAATTATTTTGCAAAGCAAAAATTTTCGAAATGAAAGAGTGAGAAGCTCCAGAATCAAACAAAACCATTGCAGGTATTGTGTTGACAGGAAACGTACCGAGTACGATATCCGGAGCATTTTGTGCCTCCTCTTTGGTTATGTGGTTCAGATGACCCTTCCTGTGGTTATTGTTGGGATTGAAATTGTTTCGCTTGGGCGCGGAATTGTTGCCGCCGTTGTTCGGCTTTGGGGTTGAATTCCTTGGCTTGGGGCACTGTTTGGCATAGTGCCCTTCTTCTCCACAAGCGTAACAAGTAACGCCGGGGCGATAGGTGAATTCCTTGTCCCTTGCATGAAAATTCTTGATTGGGCGTCAGACATTTGATGAGGATTTGTGTGTCCCACCCTTTTGAAAATCTGTCTTGCTTCGGTGATTGCGAGCATGATTAGTCTGGTCCCTTTTTCGCTTGCGGATATCTTCCAGACTGCGTCTCTCATTTTCCAGAGTAATGGCTTTGTCCACCAGTGTTTTAAAATCAGGAAAGGTGTGCACGACCAGTTGGCATTTAAGCGCGGGCGCCAGACCGTCAAGGAATTTCTCCATCTTCTTGATTTCAGTCATACGCTCTTCATTGGCGTAGCGGGACAATAGAGTAAATTGACTGTTGTAATCTGACACTGTCATGTTCCTTTGTTTGAGGTCATCGAACTCTCTCTTCTTGATTTTCATAATACTCTTAGGAATGTGTGCACCACGGAAACCTTCCTTGAAATCATCCCAGGTTATGTCATTTTCGTTGGGATGCATGTGCAGAAAATTCTCCCACCACGATGCGGCTGCTCCTGTGAGATAGTGCGGAGCATACAATACCTTCTCGGGGTCTGAACATTTTGCAATAATTAATTTTCTCTCCATATCTCGAAGCCAGTCCTCGACTTCAAGAGGTTTGTCGGTGTGAGAAAATGTTTGAGGACGTGTCTTTTGTAGCTCAGATAACTTGGAATGCTGCTGATACTGTCCATGGTGATTTCCCATGTTGATGACTTGGTTCATCATTTCCCGATGTTGTTGCTGACTCTGCTCATAAAGGCGGCACATTTGTGAAAGTGCCGATTCACTGCCCTGTTGGCTTGACTGTCCCTGAGTGAACTCGTTGCTGGGTTGTGCATCAAAATTTTCCTCTGGTGGAATTGGCATGGAGCGAGTCCAAGGACGAGACATTTTTCACTCTGGGGATATATTTTGTAAAATCCATAAGAAAAGCGGAAAGAGTCGCAAAAACAATTCCAAAAAAATGCATAAAGCTGGAAAATAAAACTAAATAGCCCAGCTTACTTAAGAAAAACAAATCGACCTGCGCACGGAGAAGGACTGCTCATTACATATCTTACACGCGGGCGGTAATTATACAATACATCACTCAAGATATGCATACATAATCCTGACATGTTATTTAGGCTAGTGCACTTCTCCAGAGCCTACATGATGCGCAAACAGGCTACTTCTCACAACCTATGTACATATCTTACAAAGCGGTACATTACATGGTAGCTAGGCGTACTTAGGTAGAGATGTTGACGACCTCCTTTGCCCTGCCGAGGGCGAGGCGTAGCGAGGTTGGGGACTCGACTTCCTCCTCGCTAATGGGCTCCATACATGTAGTGTTGCGCAGAGTGGACGGAGCGGTTGCCAGGGGCGGAGCTACACGTACAGGAGTGGGCGCGAAGGGTGGTGCAGTGCGCGCTGAAGTGGGTGCAATGACTTGGCTGAATTCTTCGGTAGAAGGCAGGCGACGAGTGGGCGTATAAGATGCTGAGGACGAGACCAAAGTCAGTGGCGGTGCGATGGGTAGGAGCTCCCTCCTGTTGGCAGCACAGCCATGAACTGAGTCCATGCGGGTATCTACGAAGTCGTCCACCAGGTTGTCGAAGGCTGCCTCCAGGGCCTGGAGATACTCAATGAGCATCTCAAAAGCCTCGTCTCGTTCTCCTCTGGGGCAGGAGTATGCGTAGTGACAGGTGTATGGCACATGGCATGGAAGATAGCGGTAGCGACGAGTCTTCATCACGGGGAGGACATCCCTGAGACGAGCTATCGCCTCGCGGGCTGCCATCTGCATAGCATGCCTCTCCGTAGGCATGGCTCTTCCCACGAACCGAAAGCGGCGTAACTCACCACGCCCTCCCTTGAACTGCACCGCGGCCTGGTGCATGGTCAGACTGTCGTTGACTCGGTGCTGGCAGAGTGTGAAGACTGGGCGCACAGATGGCCCCATCGCGACCTGAACGATGAAGGAAAGAAGCTCGACGAACCCATCGAGCACGTTGGCAAAGGTCTGAGACTCGCAGCTGTTGTCGGCCATCTACAAAAGTAGGCAAAAATTCTGCATGGTCAGATCATAAATTTATGCTGACTGACAGAAAATGACTACAATTGCAAAAATATAAATTAGCTCTATCATGCTAATAACCAATTAGCGATCGCACCTAGTGGCTTCCTACAGTCAGCCTGGCTCTGATACCAAGCTTGTCACGACCGGTTTTCCAATAAAAACATTTATTGAGAAACCAATCTTTTGAGTCCGGTATGAGAGAAATCCTCCTCACTGGTAGACAGATTCTTGATACAATAAGCTAGTAGCATAAAATATATTACAGGGTCGAACTACGGTTGCTCAACCAAATTATTACAAGCACGCCAATAATTATACATAATGGCAGACATGACACAGTGGTGTGGAGGCATACTACTGACTCGAGGATAGGGCGGTGGTGGAGAAACACAGCGGGGAGAGAAATACAAGACTCTAAGTCTGTCATCTCATCGAGCGTCGAGGTGAGGCTCGATGAATTTATTTGGTAGCGGAAGCGGATATAAAACAGTGACCAAATCCAGGGTCGCACGAGACTGACTAGGACTCCTCTAAGTGTCGGACTCGCTATCAAACTGTTCATCCATGAGATCGCCTTCGTCAGCATCTGGCCAAATCAACAAGCCAGTGAGTACTTTGAAAGTACTCGCAAGACAGTTCGGACGTAAGATATAACAAATGCATGCATGGATGCGTCATGATTAATTCACCAATGTACATTCAAAAATTAGCATAACAAGGTAAGTAAAAGGGAAACGGCGGTAGTCTGCCTGAAATCCCAACAAAACATAAATAACTACCGATCGGGTGTCTGAAGCGACGCCTCGAAAGGTGAACAAAAAAATATAAGGAAATGATGTCACAGTCGGGCGTCTTAGCGACACCACATAAAGGGCTTTAAAAGAAATACCACAGTCGGATGTCGGGGCGACATCACAGAAAGGGCTTTAAAAGAAATGCCACAGTCGGGCGTCGGGGCGACATCACAGAAAGGGCTTTAAAAGAAATGCCACAGTCGGACGTCGGGGCGACATCACAGAAAGGGCTTGAAAAGAAAGTAAAATACAACAATGCCACAGTCGAACGTCTGAGCGACATCGCAGAAAGGGCTTTTATTCACAAGTAAATAATAGTCATAATAAACATTTAATTCATGAGAATAAATGGGTTAGTCCATCCACAGGAATAATCATTTAACCGGAATTAGCACTCATGCGAATCACCTGAGTCTCTGTCATCAAAACTGACATTTGATTAGGATAAGATAATATCGATCTAGGACAGGGAATAGATGATTTGGAGGAATATATGACTCTGCAGAGTTTGTACAAAATTTTTCCCACAGCCAACGGATTTCCGTAGTCACGAAGGACTAGTTCCATTTACGGTATTTCGGAAGAAAACACAGCTAACCAGTACACACCCATCCTACCTCTCGATGCTAGGAATCACCCTAGACATCGTCCAAGAAAAACTTTTGAGACGGGGAGATCACAATCTCGAATAGCATGGGATCAAATTTATATACGCGCGCTCTAAGGGGTGCCCCCTCTCGGTCCCAACCGGAAACACCCATGCCCCCTGACCGGATGACTGGCTTTAATCCAGGGCCATGGAACCATCATCACGGCCTCTCCTTTTGGTGTGTACCAGAAAAGCGGTTTGCAACTTACTAAACCATACTCCTTGCGGAAAAACATGTGGTAGTACAGGGAAGGAAATGAGAGGAACTGGACCGTTACGGTTTGACACTGAAGTCACATAGTCTGGCTTAAGACTGGCATGCTACGACACTGCCATCTTACCCATCCTCATGCCAACACATGGCCATTCATACTAACATCCATCCACTTATGGATCATCGAACTCACTTACCTCAATATTGCATAAAATAACGTTCATCGATATGCTCCTCAACATGCCATGAAACTAACTAAACGCAAAACATGCCAAGACACTCATCATATCAAAAGTTCAAACATGCTTGCCTGGTTCAGAGTAGTCGGAGCCTAGCTCGGTGAAGTTCGCGGCTCCGTCACCTCCTTCAGTATCTACGGTATAAAGAAAATATATGCGCTATCGTAAATACCAAGGAGTGCACAAAAAGTATTCCAAATATTTTTCAACTAAATCTGATAAAAAACTAGACAAAATTTTAAAGAGAACAGAAAAAGAATCAATCAAAAATACTTTTCTGATTAAAAGTTATAAAGGTTTTTGCCCAGGGACTCATCTGTAATGAAACAGAAAGTTTCCAGGGGCTAGCTTATAAAAACAGAAACGCTTCGGCAGAAACTACGCCAGCCCAGAGGGAAAACGCATTTTGCCCGAAGGCGCTTTCAGAAACCGATCCAATAGAGAGGGCAGAGAGGCTGACGGTGGGGTCCCACTCGTCAGGTTTGAACTTTCAAAAAGGGGGGGACGAAGCTCGTCGGCGCCCGAGAGCCGCGGTGGTCGCCGACGGCGATCCACGACGAGGCAGGGGGATCGGAGGGTACCTCCGTGCTCAGGGCGCCATTCCGCGTCGGTTGGTGGTGGTGGTGGTCGCCGGCGAGTACCACGTCGACGGCGAGCTTTGCTCCGGCGGACGGCGGCTCGGGTGGTCGAGGGACTCGTCGGAGAGGGCTGCAGAGATCAAATTGAGGAGGGGGTTAGGCTCCTGGTAGCTAGAGAGGGTAACGGACGGGGTTTGGGCGCCGGGGATGGCCTCACCGGAGCGAATCGTGGTGGAGGCCGAGGCGGATCGGGGCGGCCGGAGTTGGGGGAGGAGACCTCCTCGAGGACCTCCTAGTGGCCTGGCAGGGCGTTGGTGAGGAGTGGTGATGATGCGTGCACGAGGGTGAGCTCGGGGGCCCTTTTTATAGGCGGCCCGAGGCGGTTGCCGTGAACGGGGATCTCCGGCGAGTGATTACGGCGGTGCTGTGGATGTGCAGTGGGATTAGGGGCTTGGGCATCGTCGTTGAGGTCCACCGGTTCCATTTAGGTGCTAAACGGGCTGGGATTTGGTGCTATGGGCGAGCTCGACGGAACAGGGGTGACGCGGCCCGTCGGCGGCAGGGAGCATGTTCCGTGCTTGCCGGGCCACGGCGACGGTGCCACGGGCGTGCGCTGGCATGGCAAGGACACGCGGAGAGCCAGGGGGTGTTGGGCGGCGCCGGGTGGCGTGGCGAGAGGGCTCGGGCCCTTGTTGGCCGCCACGGAAGGTGCAGCCACCGCAGAAGCTTCCAACGCCGGCGAGGCTCGCCGCTACCGACGCCAGGAATCGGCCAAGCGTGCGTGCGGGGTGCTGGCCAGTGCGAAGAGGCTGCGTGCAACGCGCCAGGGCGCACTGTGGCCGCGTGATCGAGTCTGACGAAGGGAAAACGACTGAATCTTCTGAACTTTCTGAATTTTGAACAGCAACAATGCATGCAAGGTGCTCGACAGAATGAATTTGGCCTCTGGTGATTTTTCCTTGAGCTGATTTTTGGTGGAGTGGCTACTCATTGCTCCAGTAGGCTGCATCATTTTTGGTGGAATTTTTGGAGAAGTGTAGATATGAATTTCACCAAATTTGGCAAATCTGGTCCAAACTTGCAGAGACTGAATTTTGAAAAATTTGAAAAGAGGAGGAGTGGATCAAGATGGTTCTGGGTTGTGGGTACAAAGGACTATCCAGGAGAGTTGGTTTGAGGTCAAAACTCAAATGCAATAGGGTACTTGCTTTGAAAATTACTCAGGCTCCAAAAAAAATTCAGAATTGATTTGAGAGGAAAAATAATTAGAATAAAATCCAAAACTTGCTTGGATTAGTTGGGACAAAGAACTTAGGTTGATCACAAGGAGTAGGGGAGGTTTTGGAGGGGTTTTATCACATGGGCAAAAATGCAAAGTCATGGGTGGTTTTCAAGATATGAAAATCCCAAGTTTTTCATAGAGTTTCATTTTAAAAGAAAAATATTAAACTCCCAAAAATGAAATTGAGAGGGAACCAACGGAGAAGAAGTTTCAACAGGTCAAACACCAAGGTTTGAAAAAAAAAATCCTTGCCAAAGCAAAGGAAGTTTTTAAGAGGAAGGTTTTCTGAAGAAAAAATTTAAATGGCCTCTTTTCAAAAACCACAAAGTTTTTGATAAAAACCAAATTAAAAATTTGGAGTGTCACACTTTGGGTACTACCAAACATCACAACGTAACTGGGTGATTATAAAGGAGTACTACAGGTGTCTCCAAAGGTACATGTTGGGTTGGCGTATTTCGAGATTAGGTTTTGTCACTCCGATTGTCGGAGAGGTATCTCTGGGCCCTCTCGGTAATGCACATCACTTAAGCCTTGCAAGCATTGCAACTAAATGAGTTAGTTGCGGGATGGTGTATTACAGAACGAGTAAAGAGACTTGCCGGTAACGAGATTGAACTAGGTATTGGAATACCGACGATCGAATCTCGGGCAAGTAACATACCGATGACAAAGGGAACAACGTATATTGTTATGCGGTCTGACCGATAAAGATCTTCATAGAATATGTAGGAGCCAATATGGGCATCCAGGTCCCGCTATTGGTTATTGACTGGAGACATGTCTCGGTCATGTCTACATTGTTCTCGAACCCGTAGGGTCCGCACGCTTAAGGTTACGATGACAGTTATATTATGAGTGTATGCATTTTGATGTACCGAAGGTTGTTCGGAGTCCCGGATGTGATCACGGACATGACGAGGAGTCTCGAAATGGTCCAGACATAAAGATTGATATATTGGAAGCCTATGTTTGGATATCGGAAGTGTTCCGGGTGAAATCGGGATTTTACCGGAGTACCGGGAGGTTACCGGAACCCCCCGGGAGCTAAATGGGCCATGATGGGCCTTAGTGGAAAAGAGAAGAGGCAGCCCTACATGGGCCGCGCGCCCCTCCCCTCCCTTTGTCCGAATTGGACAAGGAGAGGGGGCCGGCCCCTCTCTCTCTTTTCCCCCCTCCACAAATCCTATTCCAACTAGGATTGGGGGGAATCCTACTCCCAGAGGGAGTAGGACTCTCCTGGCGCGCCCTATGTGGCCGGCCAGCCTCCCCCCCTTTGGTCCTTTATATACTAAGGCAGAGGCACCCTAGAACACACAAGTTGATCCATGTGATCTATTCCTTAGCCATGTGCGGCGCCCCCAGCCACCATAGTCCTCGATAATACTGTAGCGGAGTTTAGGCGAAGCCCTGCTACTGTAGTGCATCAAGATCGTCACCACGCCGTCGTGCTGACGGAACTCTTCCCCGACACTTTGCTGGATCGGAGTCCGGGGATCGTCATCGAGATGAACGTGTGCTAGAACTCGGAGGTGTCGTAGTTTCGGTGCTTGATCGGTCGGATCGTGAAGACGTACGACTACATCAACCAAACGCTTCCTTGTCGATCTACTAGGTATGTAGATCACACTCCCCCCCTCCTTGCTATGCATCACATGGTCTTGCGTGTGCGTAGGAATTTTTTTGAAATTACTATGAAACCCATCAGTGGCATCCGAGCCTAGGTTTTATATGTTGATGTTATTTGCACGAGTAGAACACAAGTGAGTTGTGGGCGATATAAGTCATACTGCCTACCAGCATGTCATACTTTGGTTCGGCGGTATTGTTGGATGAAGCCGCCCAGACCGACATTACGTGTACGCTTACGCGAGACCGGTTCTCCCGATGTGCTTTGCACAGAGGTGGCTTGTGGGTGACAGTTTCTCCAACTTTAGTTGAACCAAGTGTGGCTACGCCCGGTCCTTGCGAAGGTTAAAACGGAGTCAAATTGACAAACTATCATTGTGGTTTTGATGCGTAGGTGAGATTGGTTCTTACTTAAGCCCGTAGCAGCCACGTAAAACTTGCAACAACAAAGTAGAGGACGTCTAACTTGTTTTTGCAGGGCATGTTGTGATGTGATATGGTCAAGACATGATGCTGAATTTTATTGTATGAGATGATCATGTTTTGTAACCGAGTTATCGGCAACCGGCAGGAGCCATATGGTTGTCGCTTTATTGTATGCAATGCAATCGCGATGTAATGCTTTACTTTATCACTAAACGGTAGCGATAGTCGTAGAAGCACAAGCTTGGCGAGACGACAACGATGCTACGATGGAGATCAAGGTGTCACGCCGGTGACGATGGTGATCACGACGGTGCTTCGGAGATGGAGATCACAAGCACAAGATGATGATGGCCATATCATATCACTTATTTTGATTGCATGTGATGTTTATCTTTTATGCATCTTATCTTGCTTTGATTGACGGTAGCATTATAAGATGATCTCTCACTAAATTATCAAGAAGTGTTCTCCCTGAGTATGCACCGTTGCGAAAGTTCTTCGTGCTGAGACACCACGTGATGATCGGGTGTGATAGGCTCTACGTTCAAATACAACGGGTGCAAAACAGTTGCACACGCGGAATACTCAGTTTATACTTGACGAGCCAAGCATATACAGATATGGCCTCGGAACACGGAGACCGAAAGGTCGAGCGTGAATCATATAGTAGATATGATCAACATAATGATGTTCACCAATGAAACTACTCCATCTCACGTGATGATCGGACATGGTTTAGTTGATTTGGATCACGTGATCACTTAGAGGATTAGAGAGATGTTTATCTAAGTGGGAGTTCTTAAGTAATATGATTAACTGAACTTAAATTTATCATGAACTTAGTCCCTGATAGTATCTTGCTTGTTTATGATGATTGTAGATAGATGGCTCGTGTTGTTGTTCCGTTGAATTTTAATGAGTTCCTTGAGAAAGCAAAGTTGAAAGATGATGGTAGCAATTACACGGACTGGGTCCGTAACTTGAGGATTATCCTCATTGCTGCACAGAAGAATTACGTCCTGGAAGCACCGCTGGGTGCCAGGCCTGCTGCTGGAGCAACACCAGATGTTATGAACGTCTGGCAGAGCAAAGCTGATGACTACTCGATAGTTCAGTGTGCCATGCTTTACGGCTTAGAATCGGGACTTCAACGATGTTTTGAACGTCATGGAGCATATGAGATGTTCCAAGAGTTGAAGTTAATATTTCAAGCAAATGCCCGGATTGAGAGATATGAAGTCTCCAATAAGTTCTATAGCTGCAAGATGTAGGAGAACAATTCTGTCAGTGAGCATATACTCAAAATGTCTGGGTATAATAATCACTTGATTCAATTGGGAGTTAATCTTCCAGATGATTGCGTCATTGACAGAATTCTCCAATCACTGCCACCAAGCTACAAGAGCTTCGTGATGAACTATAATATGCAAGGGATGAACAAGACTATTCCCGAGCTCTTCGCGATGCTAAAAGCTGCGAAGGTAGAAATCAAGAAGGAGCATCAAGTGTTGATGGTCAACAAGACCACTAGTTTCAAGAAAAAGGGCAAAGGGAGGAAGAAGGGGAACTTCAAAAAGAACGGCAAGCAAGTTGCTACTCAAGAGAAGAAACCCAAACCAGGACCTAAGCCTGAAACTGAGTGCCTCTATTGCAAGCAGACTGGTCACTGGAAGCAGAACTGCCCCAAGTATTTGGCGGATAAGAAGGATGGCAAGGTGAACAAAGGTATATATGATATACATGTTATTGATGTGTATCTTACCAATGCTCGCAGTAGCACCTGGGTATTTGATATTGGTTCTGTTGCTAATATTTGCAACTTGAAATAGGGACTACGGATTAAGCGAAGATTGGCTAAGGACGAGGTGACGATGCGCGTGGGAAACGGTTCCAAAGTCGATGTGATCGCGGTCGGCACGCTACCTCTACATCTACCTTCGGGATTAATATTAGACCTAAATAATTGTTATTTGGTGCCAGCGTTAAGCATGAACATTATATCTGGATCTTGTTTAATGCGAGACGGTTATTCATTTAAATCAGAGAATAATGGTTGTTCTATTTATATGAGTAATATCTTTTATGGTCATGCACCCTTGAAGAGTGGTCTATTCTTATTGAATCTCGAGAGTAGTGATACACATATTCATAATGTTGAAGCCAAAAGATGCAGAGTTGATAATGATAGTGCAACTTATTTGTGGCACTGCCGTTTAGGTCATATCGGTGTAAAGCGCATGAAGAAACTCCATACTGATGGGCTTTTGGAACCACTTGATTATGAATCGCTTGGTACTTGCGAACCGTGCCTCATGGGCAAGATGACTAAAACACCGTTCTCCAGTACTATGGAGAGAGAAACAGATTTGTTGGAAATCATACATACAGATGTATGTGGTCCGATGAATATTGAAGCTCGTGGCGGATATCGTTATTTTCTCACCTTCACAGATGATTTAAGCAGATACGGGTATATCTACTTAATGAAACATAAGTCTGAAACATTTGAAAAGTTCAAAGAATTTCAGAGTGAAGTGGAAAATCATCGTAACAAGAAAATAAAGTTTCTACGATCTGATCGTGGAGGAGAATATTTGAGTTACGAGTTTGGTGTACATTTGAAAAATTGTGGAATAGTTTCGCAACTCACGCCACCCGGAACACCACAGCGCAATGGTGTGTCCGAACGTTGTAATCGTACTTTACTAGATATGGTGCGATCTATGATGTCTCTTACTGATTTACCGCTATCGTTTTGGGGATACGCTCTAGAGACAGTTGCATTCACGTTAAATAGGGCACCATCAAAATCCGTTGAGACGACGCCTTATGAACTATGGTTTGGCAAGAAACCAAAGTTGTCGTTTCTAAAAGTTTGGGGCTGCGATGCTTATGTGAAAAAGCTTCAACCTAATAAGCTCGAACCCAAATCGGAGAAATGTGTCTTCATA
This sequence comes from Triticum dicoccoides, assembly GCF_002162155.2. Taxonomy (NCBI): domain Eukaryota; kingdom Viridiplantae; phylum Streptophyta; class Magnoliopsida; order Poales; family Poaceae; genus Triticum; species Triticum dicoccoides. The sequence goes on from NC_041390.1 coordinate 91,893,452, forward strand.
GGATATCCAAAGGAAACTATTGGATACACCTTCTATCACAGATCCGAAGGCAAGACTTTTGTTGCTAAATTCGGAAACTTTCTGGAGAAGGAGTTTCTCTCGACAGAAGTGAGTGGGAGGAAAGTAGAACTTGATGAGGTAATTGTACCTACTCCCTTATTGGAAAGTAGTACATCACAGAAAACTGTTTCTGCGACACCTACACCAGTTAGCGAGGAAGCTAATGATGATGATCATGAAACTTCAGAACAAGATACTACTAAACCTCGTAGATCAACCAGAGTAAGATCCGCGCCAGAGTGGTACGGTAAACCTGTTCTGGGAGTCATGCTACTAGATCATGATGAACCTACGAACTATGAAGAAGCGATGGTGAGCCCAGATTCCGCAAAGTGGCTTGAAGCCATGAAATCTGAGATGGGATCCATGTATGAGAACAAAGTATGGACTTTGGTTGACTTGCCCGATGATAGGCAAGCAATTGAGAATAAATGGATCTTCAAGAAGAAGACTGACGCTGACGGTAATATTACTGTCTACAAAGCTCGACTTGTCGCAAAAGGTTTTCGGCAAGTTCAAGGGATTGACTACGATGAGACCTTCTCACCCGTAGCGATGCTTAAGTCTGTCCGAATCATGTTAGCAATTGCCACATTTTATGATTATGAAATTTGGCAGATGGATGTCAAAACTGCATTCCTGAATGGATTTCTGGAAGAAGAGTTGTATATGATGCAACCAGAAGGTTTTGTCGATCCAAAGGAAGCTAACAAAGTGTGCAAGCTCCAGCGATCCATTTATGGACTGGTGCAAGCCTCTCGGAGTTGGAATAAACGTTTTGATAGTGTGATCAAAGCATTTGGTTTTATACAGACTTTTGGAGAAGCCTGTATTTACAAGAAAGTGAGTGGGAGCTCTGTAGCATTTCTGATATTATATGTGGATGACATATTACTAATTGGAAATGATGTAGAATTTTTGGATAGCATAAAGGGATACTTGAATAAAAGTTTTTCTATGAAAGACCTCGGTGAAGTTGCTTACATATTAGGCATTAAAATCTATAGAGATAGATCAAGACGCTTAATTGGACTTTCACAAACCACATACCTTGACAAAATTTTGAAGAAGTTCAAAATGGATCAAGCAAAGAAAGGGTTCTTGCCTGTGTTACAAGGTGTGAAGTTGAGTAAGACTCAATGCCCGACCACTGCAGAAGATAGAGAGAATATAAAAGATGTTCCCTATGCATCAGCCATAGGATCTATCATGTATGCAATGTTGTGTACCAAACCTGAAGTGTGCCTTGCTATAAGTCTAGCAGGGAGGTACCAAAGTAATCCAAGAGTGGATCACTGGACAGTGGTCAAGAACATCCTGAAATACCTGAAAAGGACTAAGGATATGCTTCTCGTATATGGAGGTGACAAAGAGCTCATCGTAAAAGGTTACGTTGATGCAAGCTTTGACACTGATCCGGACGATTCTAAATCGCAAACTGGATACGTGTTTACATTAAACGGTGGGGCTGTAAGTTGGTGCAGTACCAAACAAAGCGTTGTAGCGGGATCTACATGTGAAGCGGAGTACATAGCTGCTTCAGAAGCAGCAAATGAAGGAGTCTGGATGAAGGAGTTCATATCCGATCTAGGTGTCATACCTAGTGCATCGGGTCCAATGAAAATCTTTTGTGAAAATACTGGTGCAATTGCCTTGGCAAAGGAATCCAGATTTCACAAGAGAACCAAACACATCAAGAGACGCTTCAATTCCATCCGGGATCTAGTCCAGGTGGGAGACATAGAGATTTGCAAGATACATACGGATCTGAATATTGCAGACCCATTGACTAAGCCTCTTCCACGAGCAAAACATGATCAGCACCAAGGCTCCATGGGTGTTAGAATCATTACTGTGTAATCTAGATTATTGACTCTAGTGCAAGTGGGAGACTGAAGGAAATATGCCCTAGAGGCAATAATAAAGTTATTATTTATTTCCTTATAATCATGATAAATGTTTATTATTCATGCTAGAATTGTATTAACCGGAAACATAATACATGTGTGAATACATAGACAAACAAAGTGTCACTAGTATGCCTCTACTTGACTAGCTCGCTAATCAAAGATGGTTATGTTTCCTAACCATGAACAATGAGTTGTTATTTGATTAATGGGATCACATCATTAAGAGAATGATCTGATTGACATGACCCATTCCATTAGCTTAGCACCTGATCGTTTAGTATGTTGCTATTGCTTTCTTCATGACTTATACATGTTCCTATAACTATGAGATTATGCAACTCCCGTTTACCGGAGGAACACTTTGGGTACTACCAAACGTCACAACGTAACTGGGTGATTATAAAGGAGTACTACAGGTGTCTCCAAAGGTACATGTTGGGTTGGCGTATTTCGAGATTAGGTTTTGTCACTCCGATTGTCGGAGAGGTATCTCTGGGCCCTCTCGGTAATGCACATCACTTAAGCCTTGCAAGCATTGCAACTAAATGAGTTAGTTGCGGGATGGTGTATTACAGAACGAGTAAAGAGACTTGCCGGTAACGAGATTGAACTAGGTATTGGAATACCGACGATCGAATCTCGGGCAAGTAACATACCGATGACAAAGGGAACAACGTATATTGTTATGCGGTCTGACCGATAAAGATCTTCGTAGAATATGTAGGAGCCAATATGGGCATCCAGGTCCCGCTATTGGTTATTGACTGGAGACATGTCTCGGTCATGTCTACATTGTTCTCGAACCCGTAGGGTCCGCACGCTTAAGGTTACGATGACAGTTATATTATGAGTGTATGCATTTTGATGTACCGAAGGTTGTTCGGAGTCCCGGATGTGATCACGGACATGACGAGGAGTCTCGAAATGGTCGAGACATAAAGATTGATATATTGGAAGCCTATGTTTGGATATCGGAAGTGTTCCGGGTGAAATCGGGATTTTACCGGAGTACCGGGAGGTTATCGGAACCCCCCGGGAGCTAAATGGGCCATGATGGGCCTTAGTGGAAAAGAGAAGAGGCAGCCCTACATGGGCCGCGCGCCCCTCCCCTCCCTTGGTCCGAATTGGACAAGGAGAGGGGGCCGGCCCCTCTCTCTCTTTTCCCCCCTCCACAAATCCTATTCCAACTAGGATTGGGGGGAATCCTACTCCCAGAGGGAGTAGGACTCTCCTGGCGCGCCCTATGTGGCTGGCCAGCCTCCCCCCTTTGGTCCTTTATATACTGAGGCAGAGGCACCCTAGAACACACAAGTTGATCCACGTGATCTATTCCTTAGCCGTGTGCGGCGCCCCCAGCCACCATAGTCATCGATAATACTGTAGCAGAGTTTAGGCGAAGCCCTGCTACTGTAGTGCATCAAGATCGTCACCACGCCGTTGTGCTGACGGAACTCTTCCCCGACACTTTGCTGGATCGGAGTCTGGGGATCGTCATCGAGCTGAACATGTGCTAGAACTCGGAGGTGCCGTACTTTCGGTGCTTGATCGGTCGGATCGTGAAGACGTACGACTACATCAACCAAACGCTTCCGTTGTCGATCTACTAGGTATGTAGATCACACTCCCCCCCTCCTTGCTATGCATCACATGGTCTTGCGTGTGCATAGGAAAATTTTTGAAATTACTACGAAACCCATCAGCTCTATCTTCACCACACAAAGTATTTAAATCATGCACAACCCCGATGACAAGCCAAGCAATTGTTTCATACTCTAACTTTTTCAAAACTTTTTCAATCTTCACGCAATACATGAGTGTGAGCCATGGACATAGCACTATGTGGAATAGAAGGGTGGTTGTGGAGAAGACAAAAAGAGGGGAAGATAGTCTCACATCAACTAGGCGTATCAACGGGCTATGGAGATGCCCATCAATAGATATCAATGTGACTGAGTAGGGATTGCCATGCAACGGATGCACTAGAGCTATAAGTATATGAAAGCTCATCAAAATAAACTAAGTGGGTGTGCATCCAACTCGCTTGCTCACGAAGACCTAGGGCAATTTGAGGAAGCCCATCATTGGAATATACAAGCCAAGTTCTATAATGAAAAATTCCCACTAGTATATGAAGTGACATAACGAGAGACTCTCTATCATGAAGATCATGGTGCTACTTTGAAGCAAAACTGTGGTAAAAGGATAGTAACATTGTCACTTATCTCTTTTTCTCTCATTTTTTTATTTGGGCCTTTTCTCTTTTTTTATGGCCTCCTTTTTTTCGTCCGGAGTCTCATCCCGACTTATGGGGGAATCATAGTCTCCATCATCCTTTCCTCACTTGGGAAAATGCTCTAGAAAATGATGATCATCACACTTTTATTTTTCTTACAACTCAACAATTACAACTCGATACTTAGAACAAATATAACTCTATATGAATGCCTCTGGCGGTGTACCGGGATATGCAATGAATCAAGAGTGACATGTATGAAAGAATTATGAATGGTGGCTTTGCCACAAATACGATGCCAACTACATGATCATGCTAGCAATATGACAATGATGGAGCGTGTCATAATAAACAGAACGGTGGAAAGTTGCATGGCAATATATCTCGGAATGGCTATGAAAATGCCATGATAGGTAGGTATGGTGGCTGTTTTGAGGAAGGTATATGGTGGGTGTATGATACCGGCGAAAGTGCACGATATTAGAGAGGCTAGCAATGGTGGAAGGATGGGAAAAAAGTGCATATAATCCATGGACTCAACATTAGTCATAAAGAACTCATATACTTATTTCAAAAATCTAGAAGTTATCAAAGCAAAGTATTACGCACATGCTCCTAGAGGGATAGATTGGTAGGAAAAGACCATCGCTCGTCCCCGACCGCCACTCATAAGGAAGATAATCAATAAATAAATTATGCTCCGACTTCATCACATAACGGTTCACCATACGTGCATGCTACGGGAATCACAAACTTTAACACAAGTATTCTTTAAATTCACAACTACTAAACTAGCATAACTCTAATATTATCACCTCCATATCTCAAAACAATTATCATGCTTCAATCTTCTCTTAGTATTCAACGCACTCAAAAGAAAGTTTCACAAATCTTGAATACCAAGCAAGTTATTATTAAGCAAATTACCATGCTATTACGACTCTCAAAATAATTTAAGTGAAGCCTGAGAGATCATAGTTTCTTTAAAACAAACCACCACCGTGCTCTAAAAGATCTAAGTGAAGCACATAGAGCAAAATTTCAACGCTGAAAAGATATAAGTGAAGCACATAGAGCAAAACTACATAGCTCAAAAGATTTAAGTGAAGCACATAGAGTATTCTATCAAATTTCAATTCAACTATGGCTCTCTCAAAAGGTGTGTACAGCAAGGATGATTGTGGCATACTAACAAACAAAGACACAAATAATACAAGACACTCCAAGCAAAACACATATCATGTTGGTGAATAAAAATATAGCTCCAAGTAAATTACCGATGGAAGTGGACGAAAGAGGGGATGCCTTCTGGGGCATCCCCAAGCTTTGACTTTTTGGTGTCCTTGGATTATCTTGGGGGTGCCATGGACATCCCCAAGCTTAGGCTCTTTCCACTCCTTGTTCCATAATCCATCAAAAGAATTCACCCAAAACTTGAAAACTTCACAACACAAAACTCAATAGAAATCTCGTGAGCTCCGTTAGAGAAAGAAAACAAAAGACCACTTCAAGGTACTGTAATGAACTCATTATTTATTTATATTGGTGTTAAACCTACTGTATTCCAACTTCTCTATGGATTATAAACTATTTTACTAGCCATAGATTCATCAAAATAAGCAAACAACACACTAAAAACAGAATCTATCAAAAACAAAACAGTCTGTAGTAATCTGTAGCTAGCGCAAGATCTAGAACCCCAAAAATTCTAAAATAAATTTCTGGACGTGAGGAATTTATATATTAATCATCGGCAAAAATAATTAACTAAATAGCACTCTTCAAATAAAAATTACAGCAGTTCTCGTGAGCACTAAAGTTTCTGTTTTTTACAGCAAGTTCAACAAGACTTTCCCCAAGTCTTCCCAACGGTTCTACTTGGCACAAACACTAATTAAGCACAAAAAACACAATCAAAACAGAGTACAGATAATTTATTTATTACTAAACAGGAGCAAAAAGCAAGGAATAAAAATAAAATTGGGTTGCCTCCCAACAAGCGCTATCGTTTAACGCCCCTAGCTAGGCATAAAAGCGAGGATAGATCTAGGTGTTGCCATCTTTGGAAGGCAATTCTTCAATGAGCCATCTTTCTTAGGGATCTCTTTCTTTTTAGTAATTATCAAACTTTTAGGCACAAGATCAAAAAATTCATTTGTAGCAAATGGTTCTTTAATGAAATCAAAAACATCGGGATGAATACTTATAGATTTAAGATCCGCAGTTTCCTTACTAGATGATTCACCCTTATTCTTAGGAACATACATAAGCTTAGCAATTTTAGTGGGAGGACTAGGAGTATTCTTTGCGGAAGAAAAAGCGGTTCCCAAATTGGTAATGATACCCTCAAGTTTATCGATTCTAGAGGAATCTAGATTTATTTTCTCATCTACCATGGGTTCCTTCTCCTTAATATTTTTCAAAGTCATTCCTACCTTAGACCCATATTGAGTGATTTGATTATGAATCTTTTTATCTAGATTTTCAATTGATTCAATAGTAGCAACTTTGTTTTCAATAATTTCAAGCCTTTGCATATCATGCTCCAAAGTTAATATAGTTCCATTAACCAAAAGAGGTGGTGAGCCAAATAAGTCTATCATAGCATTATAAGAATCAAAAGTATGGCTACCCAAGAAATTCCCTCCGGTAATGGTATCAAGGATATCACTGGTAGAAAAAGGGCCTTTAGTCCCGGTTCATAAGGGCCTTTAGTCCCGGTTCTGGAACCGGGACTAAAGGGTCGGTACTAATGCCCTAACCCTTTAGTCCCGGTTCAATCCAGAACCGGGACTAAAGGCCCTCCACGTGGCCGGTCCACCTTTAGTCCCGGTTGGTAACACCAACCGGTACTAAAGGAAATTTTCTGATCTTTTGTTTTGAAAAAATTTTTGAATTTTTTTTTGAAATTTTTTTATTTTCAAATTTCTGAATTATTTTAACCTCTAATCTCTAATCACCCCTCATCACTGCTCAATTTAATCTCTAATCAACCCTCATCACTCCAAATCATCTAACTTCCCGAACAGTCACCCATCCTCTCACTACTCCAGCCTGAGCACGCTTAACTTCCGGGTTCTATTCTCCCTCGTTTCCAAGTCTGCACTTGTTGTTTTCCTGACAATAGTAAGATGTCAATCCTATTAACCCTCAGGAATTTAGCTTGAGCATGAAGTCACATATTTCACTGTTTGAGTTCGAAACTATTGTTCTAAAAAACAATATTTTTTTAGTAACACTAATATTTCTTGAATAAGTAGTTTGACCATTGTTTGACCACAGTTTGACCATAGTTTGACCAGATTTGACCAAAATTCAAAAAAGGTGGAATAATTATTTAATAACACTAATATTCTTGAATAATTATTTAGTAACACTAATACTTCTTGAATAAGTAGTTTGACCATAGTTTGACCAGATTTACTGAAAATTTAAAAAACTGAAATTTGAGCATAACTTTTTTTCCTTTTGGAATTTGAGGATTCTACAAATTTGCAAATAGGCCATAGGCGGTCTCCATCTGATGTAACTTTTCGAGTAGATGATTTTTCATATAAAAAACTTTTTAATCCGAGTTCGTATGCAAAAGTTATGCCCATTTTACAAATTCTAGAGAGATTTTGTAAATAAAGTCGAAATTCATATTTGTAAATTTTCCCAACAACTAGACCACATATCACATGGGAAACTTATTTTCTTTTATTGACATTTCCATCATTTTCTTTTGTTTTTTCTAAAACTGA
>NC_041390.1:91901567-91906920 GCF_002162155.2 Triticum dicoccoides
GGTTCGTGCCATGAACCGATACTAATGCCTCAAAGGCCATTAGTCCCGGTTGGTGGCACCAACCGGGACTAAAGGTCTAACCTTTAGTACCGGTTGGTGCCACCAACCGGGACCAATGGGCATCGCACCCTTTAGTCTCGGTTCGTGGCACGAACCGGGACTAAAGGGCCCAGGTGAACCGGGACTAATGCCTTAGCCGCACGAACCGGGATAAATGCACCCATTGGTCCCGGTTCTGGACTGAACCGGGACTAATGGGCTTACCTGGCCTGGACCAAAGCCCCCTTTTTTACTAGTGTATATCTATACCAAGGACTAGCACCCACATAAAAATTACGAAGAAGAACTGAAGTAGATTGCTTCCTGGTAGCTCTGTTTTGAGCATTGCAAATTCTATACCAAGCATCTTTCAGATTTTCTCCCTCCCTTTGTTTAAAATTTAGAACTTCGTTCTCGGGAGATAACGGAGAAGATATAAGACTAGCCATGACGACAAGACAAGCGAGAAAAAGGCAAATGGAGAAGGAGAAGGGGAAGGAGAAAGAGAGGGCGAATAAAACGGCAAGGGTGAAGTGGGGGAGAGGAAAACGAGAGGCAAATGGCAACTAATGTAATGCGGGAGATAGGGATTGTGATGGGTACTTGGTATGTTGACTTTTTGCGTAGACTCCCCGGCAACGGCGCCAGAAATCCTTCTTGCTACCTCTTGAGCTTGCGTTGGTTTTCCCCGAAGAGGAAAGGATGATGCAGCAGAGTAGCGTAGGTATTTCCCTCAGTTTTTGAGAACCAAGGTATCAATCCAGTAGGAGGCCACACGCAAGTCCCTCGTACCTACACAACACAAATAGCTCAACGCAACCAACGCGATTAGGGGTTTCCCTTCACGGTCACTTACGGAAGTGAGATCCGATAGATAATATTTTTGGTATTTTTGATATAAAGATGCAAAGTGAAAAGTAAAAGGCAAAGTAAAAACAAAACAAGATTAAAGTGATGGAGATTGATATAATGAGAATAGACCCTGGGGCCATAGGTTTCACTAGTGGCTTCTCTCAAGAGCATAAGTTTTCTACGGTGGGTGAACAAATTACTGTTGAGCAATTGACAGAATTGAGCATAGTTATGAGAATATCTAGGCATGATCATGCATATAGGCATCACGTCCGTGACAAGTAGATCGAAACGATTCTGCATCTACTACTATTACTCCACTCATCGACCGCTATCCAGCATGCATCTAGAGTATTAAGTTAAAAACAGAGTAACACTTTAAGCAAGATGACATGATGCAGAGAGATAAATTCATGCAATATGAAATAAACCCCATCTTGTTATCCTCGGTGGCAACGATACAATACGTGTCTTGCTGCCCCTTCTGTCACTGGGAAAGAACACCGCAAGATCGAACCCAAAGCTAAGCACTTCTCCCATGGCAAGAACTACCAATCTAGTTGGCCAAACCAAACGGATAATTCGAAGAGACTTGCAAAGATAACCAATCATACATAAAAGAATTCAGAGAAGATTCAAATATTGTTCATAGATAGACTTGATCATAAACCCACAATTCATCGGTCTCAACAAACACACCGCAAAAGAAGAAGATTACATCGAATAGATCTCCACAAGAGAGGGGGAGAACATTGTATTGAGATCCAAAAAGAGAGAAGAAGCCATCTAGCTAATAACTATGGACCCGAAGGTCTGAGGTAAACTACTCACACTTCATCGGAGAGGCTATGGTGATATAGAAGCCCTCCGTGATGACGGCCCTCTCCGGTGGAGCTCCGGAACAGGCCCCAAGATGGGATCTCGTGGATACAGAAAGTTGTGGCGGTGGAATTAGGTTTTTGGCTCCTCTTATGATCGTTTGGGGGTACGTGGGTATATATAGGAGGAAGGAGTACGTCGGTGGAGCACCGAGGGGCCCACGAGGCAGGGGGGCGCGCCTTGTAGGGGGGGCACCCCCTACCCTCGTGACCGCCTCCGGAACTTCTTGGAGTAGGTTCCAAGTCTCCTGGGTCTTATCCGAGAAGAAAATCACGTTCCAAAAAGGATTTTTCTGTTTGGACTCCGTTTGATATTATGTTCCTTTGAAACACTGAAATAGGCAAAAAACAGCAATTCTGGGCTGGGCCTTCGGTTAATAGGTTAGTCCCAAAAATAATATAAAAGTAGAAAATAAAGCCCAATATAGTACAAAACAGTAGATAATATAGCATGGAGCAATCAAAAATTATAGATACGTTGGAGACGTATCAAGGTGCTCCCTTTACTCCCTAGCCGAACAATCGGGAGCGTAGGGGTAAACACAGAAGCAAGGCAACCTAGCTTGCGGAACACTTAAGTCAACATGGTGCATATTGTGGCGTAATACACGAACAAGGAACGAAGCCATACAAGTATAATCATATGCAAGAAGAAAGACTTCATAAAGGAAGCCCCCGAGTAAATGGTGTATTTGAATTTTTGTGCCACAAACAAAGTTTTGACAAGGAAATTTTTCACAAATAACTTTTTGCCAAAAAGGTATAATGATTGGTCGGACCGAACAAAATTTAATCATTAAAACAAATTGAGCATGAAAGCGACTTAGCTGGTTAGTGTGCTCGGTGTTGATTATGGGGTCCGGACTTATAGTGGGACAAAGACATAGTCCTTGGCCTGGCCGAGGTCCCAGCCCCCAAGCTGGTTCCGAAGTGTTCAAGAAAAGAGTTCGACTTGACGAAGTGGCGACATAGCGTGGTTGATGTGTTGGGGAGCCCCGGTCCAGCCGAGCTGACGAAGCTGGTCGGCTGATGATGCCGGAGTCCTCGGAGTAGAGATGGCAAAGCCCCCGGTCCAGCCGAGGTGACAGGGCTATCCAACCCGGATCATTTACCGATTGGGATGACGACATTGGCTTGCCGAAGTGACCGTGTGACGCGGTCAAAGTCAATTACCTACACATGTAGAATAGTGCAGTCCAAAAAATAATAATATAAATATACAAAAAATCCTCGCATAATTAATTTACGCAAAAAAAATTGTTAAAGAGATGTGGTCTGGCGTCGAAGCCAATGTTGGTACGGGGCGCCGGCTTGACAAAGCCTGAATTCACAGGGCGGTCCAGGTCCCCGATGAGGCGTTCGCCGAACTGTGGACGGGAAACTGACCGAACCATCACGCAACCATCGTTAATGCGGCCATCATTTGACAGACCTGTGTACAAATGATGGAACAAACAAGAGTAATACTTCCTCAGAAAAAACAAAACCAAGCAAGAAAAATTACTAGGATTAATAACACCTGATTTGTTTGTTGTAGCAATCTAAATAAAGGTTACTCTCCAAAATTGAGACTCAATCCACACACCCACTGCTTGACGGACAATGAAGTGACAGCATGGCGATGCTGGCAAAGGTTGGCACGCCGAGGTGACGACATAGACCGGTCGAAGTTGGCTCACACAGGGACGCGCGTTGGGGCGATGGCACAATTTGATCGGTGCAGGCAGGACGACAACATAGGCCACAGAATTGACCGCATGACGTAGTCGAGGTTGATTACCTGCACACATAAAATAGTGCAGGACAAAAGTACTAACAAGTAATGATAATAATAATATATCCATTATTAAAAAAACTCTTCTACTTAATTAACTTAAGCGAAGTAAATAATCAGAGGAATATAGCTTGAGCGTCGAGGTCGGATCATCAATACGGAGGCGTCGACATAGGTCAGAGTTCGAGGGACGGTGTCGAGGCGATACACCGATGCCTTGATGAAGTCTCAATACATGGCGTAGACTGTGCCGCACCGACAGTGCCCATTGATCTGCTAATAAGAAAGCATGCTCCAAGTGCCAAAATAATTAGGACACTTTTGATCATGCACGTGCTAGTACGGAAGAGGTGTAGATCATTAATTGTAATACATGGAAAGTAGATGGAAAACAAACTACCAATCCAAAGCACAGACCGCCTCCATGTATAATTAACAAATGAATAGAAAAAGGGGAAAGGGTGGCATCTCCCTGTACTGCAACAAAGTGGAATCTTTGTCGGTTCTGTGCGCTGCCTTGTATGAACGGTACGCATCCATGCTTGTTCTCCTCGCCTGGGTCGCCATAGGCCAGTTTGCGTTTTTAAGATGTCCTGCGCATCGGCCATATGCATGCATGCACCTCTCCAGTACTTCCCGCGACGCGAGGTAGCACATCTTTACGCGTTCTGCTAGTTATTCGCGTTAGGCCGTGAATCCGGCATACTGAGGTGTGCGGCTGCCGCTGAAGTTTTCGATCTGACCGCACAATCTGAGAGCCGGGGTCGGTCCGGCGGAGTGACAACGCGAAGACGCCGACACATGAACGCATGCTGAAGGTGGTCACAGTCGAGGTCGGTTATCCGTCGCAGCACGTCGTATCACCTTTAGGACCAGTGACCAAAAAAAGAAAAGCTCCACACGCAGCACCACCCCTGACGGGTTCCTTGAAAGTCGTGAGACAACACTTTGATCTCGTGAGGCAAAACACAGCCCAAGAAGTGCTAGTACGCTAGTGCTTGGCTTATGCATGTTCAACTAGCAAAAGTGCTCGTGCGTTGCAACGGGTGCAAAATAAATAAATATATGCTTAAAGAGTTGAAAAACATACCACTCAAACAACTTTGCAAGTAATGAAACAACTATAACATAACAACATTGTTCGAACAATTCATATTTTCAGGTATGTCCCATAGCTTTCTCAAAGAATGATCATGGTTGGTTGTCAATTAGTGCTCAGTGTTGAATAACAATGATACAACTAACCAACAAAAACGGACTTGCTACTTAAATTGGTTCATGGTTAAAAGAACAGAGCCCTTAGTTCTCAAATATAAAGATGGACATCAACACACAGGTCATGAGCCAATCCAAAGCATGGCTTGTAGCATTAATCAATAAAATGGAATATCTGTATATACAAAGGCTGCCTAGTGGAAATCTAAAAGGATATTAACAGTCTAACCATCAGAGGGGCCAAAAGAGGGGGGTTCGAACTAAGTTATCAAAAAGGGGCTAAGAAGGAAAGCGGATAGAAAGTACAACAAAAGAGAGCCCGAACAGTGACATCTGTTCTTCAGAACAAACAGTTTCACCCTGTTCTTAGGAGCTCGAACTTGACATATAACAAGTGAATTACATGGCCACACGAGATTTTATTTATGCATTTTTATGGCATAAACAAATCTTCATAGACCCAATATCTGAACCATGCAACATTTCAATATAGCTTAATTTTCCTGAATAACTATTTTCAATAGAATTAGTTATGACATGCATACTTAGTTACTGCACCCTTCTTATTCTTCATTGTAGATTCTCAGGAACAGTG
>NC_041390.1:91907240-92015870 GCF_002162155.2 Triticum dicoccoides
AGGATTTGTAGTTAATTTACTGATGAACAGTGCAAAATTCATGGTTATTTGCTGCTAAAAGCATGTCTTTATATGATTTGGCCCTCTCTAACCTGCCTCAACATCCCTCGGCCCCCCTAATACAAATTTTCTGGCTCCGCCACTGCTCAGGAAGCCCACAAGGAAGTATTATCCCTGTCTCTTGCTCTATGCGTCTCTTCAACTCTATTAGAATTCAAATTTGGCCCTATTTTTTTGGAGATGGGTTTTCCTAGCAAATCCCTGCATAGACAAACGTTCTTCAAAAATCTAAGGGTGGAATGCTTATTTGTTTAATTGGCAGAGAAAATCACTTCATAATCTCCTCTAGGCATTACAGCAAACACGTGGTACACAACAGAAATCAACATATGTACCTTAGCAAGAAAGGGTAATGCTTCATTGTCTACGCGCTTGGCACCATTGTTTTGGGCACATGTGGCTCTTTGGAACATATCATCCTAAACATAACAATTTAGATACTAACATATTTGGTTGCTCAATACTTTGATACATGGGAAGAAGAATGTTTCATTTTGACACCTTTAGTTCTGTTGTGGACCATGAAATAATATTGCAGCCACTAATTAAATCATGCAGTCAAATTGGTATGAAAGCATAATTATGAATCTTCCCATTAAAGATTAAAATGCGATATAATTCTAGCCTGGCAACAATAAAAGAAGCAGTACAGATCAACCAAAATGCGAAATTCAACAGAAGAGTGCAAGTTTCAAGAATCTGGAAAGAGATTATGTAGTACAATATTTAAGGATCCTCTAGGACCTCCTGCAGGTAGAACTGTCATCTGCATCATCTACTAACTCTACTAAAAAAATGAAGCTGCTCCTGTGTCAGCAGTTGTCACTGAATTTTTAGATGACCGGCAATAAAGTTTGCTGCTTAATTTTGGACTGCTACGTTTAAGTTTCCCATGTGTGTAGGTGTAGCAGGTAACAGCTCTGAACGCTGAAAAAAAGAATAAAAAATTGAATCCTTTCTCCATAAAACAGCAGGCGCCCCGGTCTCCATGCGAATAGGAAAGGGGAGAAATGGAAGGCGCCCCGGTCTTATTTATAAGGGAAGTGGGATAAAACAGCAGGCGCGAAAATCGAGGAGTCGGAAGCGGCAAAAGAGGATGCAGTTGTCGCCTCGATCTTCGGGAATTAATTAAAGAGAAGGGAATCTTCATAAATCTTTTTATACAGGGATGACGTCACAATGATTTACTGCAGTGACAGAAGATGACGTCATGGCGGTTCACCAAAGTTCACAGGGAGAAGACAATATGGCGGTTTACGAGAATTGTCAGAAATTCAGGTAGTTTTTCTAAGGATTGAAGATTGACATGAACAGGTTCAAATCAATCTGGGGCCTAATGTTGAGGATACAATCACTAAGGGTAAACCGTCCAGGAGGGGCCGGTTCACCTTCACCTATACTGAAGCCCAAGGAAACCCAGAAGATGGCGCTTTACGGACAAGGCTTAGAGGCCCAGAGCCCGCAGGCGATTTAGGGCCCATGGTAGTAAACCGCCATGATTGTATAAACTTGTATTGTAAGATAGGAAAGAGGAGACCGAGGCGGACACTTGTATGAGCCAGCCTCGGGACTCTGTAGACCGGCCGGGGTCCTCCTGAGTATATAAAGGGGTGACCTGGCGGCGGTTCAAGGAGAGAGAACAACAACTCGAGAGCCAAACAAAGCGGATCTGCTCCCTGGCCTTCGAACCCCTAGCAATACCAATCACAACTAGACGTAGGCTTTTACCTTCATCGAAGGGGCCGAACTAGTATAAACTCCCGTGTCCCTTTGTCCGGTTTAACCCCTTTAAGCTAACCCGTAGCGATGGCTCCACAACTAAGTCCTTTCACGAGGACATCTGCCGTGACAAACCCACGACATCCTCCACCTGGCATCAAGACGATAATTCAAATTTAGGAGGCCATCAGAAATCAGAATAAGTATAAGTGTGCAGTGAGCAACATCGGGCTACGGTCTCTACTGTTTATGAGACCCAAGTTTTATGAGAAGAAGGCAAATTAGAACTATAACACCTGCTTAACATCCTGAATATCATGTTGCCAACTTGTGAAATAAAGCTTTTGAACTAACAGTAGGTACGTAGGTACATCTCCTGGATGTTGTTGAGACTGAGATAATGATGGTCATAAAAAAGAGAAGTGAGAACATTACTTCTTACTTTTTACTCATAAAGTTTGCAAAGTTTTAATGACGAGGAGGTACAAACATAGAGAAGTTGTATCATCCAAGAAGGTGCATGTACGTAAACTTTGCTCACATGTTCCAAGCAGTATTGAGTCACACGTCTGGTTCCAATCCTTAGAACAATTGGACTGCAATGCCTGTGGATTTTCACTTGATGAGATTCTGTTTTCTAAGATTAAATACAAACAAAAAAACAGACATTCACCTCCAATTAAATCGATCGGGAGTTGCCTTGGTCTTCAAATTTAAAATGTAAAACATGAATATGTATGTATGCTGCTTCAACCAATCTAGTTCAAGGGTTGTTGGTATGGTTCTTCCTATTAGGAAAATTGAACATAGAGGAGGAATCTGCAGACTTTATATTTCAGCTTGCATTCTCTTTTTACATGAAGATAAAAAATGAAGTAAATACTTTTAAGCGATAAGTGTTACCTTGGATTTCTACTCGTAAATCTGGGCGTATTTCATGTAGCTAGCATTTTGAATGCGTGAGATTATATGTGGCTGTGCCTGCGAGCCTGTCAGTCAGAATTCAGAAGCCTGGGTCGTGAAAATGCACTGTTGATTGGTTGTGTACTAACTGCTGGAGCTAAAATGGTCGTAGATCTTCTTGTGCCTTAACTCATCACATGCAGTCCTCCTGCATAGTTCGAAAAAAGAAATAATTCACAAAACAATACTGAGGAAGTCATATAATGGTAAGATAAGAACAGCTAGCTAGCCAGCGGCTGAAAGACTCGTTCAGTTAACTGGCTTGTAATCATCACCCAGTCGCTCCCAAAATTATTCAGTACAGGGCCAAAATCACAATCGTCAGTCTCATGCAAATCCTTAATTTCCCATACCATTGGACACTCATCAGGACTAAATAAATTATGAAAAAAGTCAAGTATGAGATGTAAGATTCAGAGTACAGTCTTTAAAAAACCAACTTTTCTTTCACAACAAAAGCCATCTGAACCAAGTCTGATGCCCACTAAAAAAACATTATATTTAATGCACAGAATTAAACAAGACAAACAAAGCAAAAACAAAAGAGGCAATGTAATTGACCAATGGATTGCTATCTTACTTCATTCATGGAGTCCAGAAGTGGGATCAGATGAGAAACTGAAGCTGGCGCTCCACTCTCTGTTTGTGCAAGAGTGCAATCTTGCATTCAATACTTTAATTACTCAGTAAACAGAATTTCTTGCTAGTGCTTGCTGAACGGTTTGAGGTATCAGGCATGGGGAGGGAATCTCACCAGATGAGGAGGTCCTACCGAAGGAGGGGATCCCACAGGTCTTCGTGCCTCGATCCGGCCAGAAGGAGCAGCCGTCATGACAACGGCAGGGTCGCTCCCCCAACCTTGTAGCCTGCTAGAACAATGACAATAATGTTGATACACCAGATAAGAAGCGCAAGCCCTTGAGAGCAGTCTGCTTGCCAGAACAATTAACGAATTAACCTCTTGAAGCAGAACAATCACGTTGACACACAAGTTAAGAAGCACAAACCTTGAGAGCGGTCTGCTTGCGCAAGATATCATTGGACTTGAACATGACTGCGGTAATCCAAATCATTACGAAGAAACCTACACAATATAAACTCAATTGGAATGAGGAACTCGCCATCATCTTCTGACCAGCAACTCTCTGCAGTATTTGGATCGAACCAAACTCGCGTCACAAATTCAGGCGTATAGCCTGATGAGGGAAACCCACGCTTCATATAGAGAAGAAAGAGGTAGGTGCTGCACGCGGATTCGCGTACCTTGCAGGTGCTGGCGGATGAAGACGTCGAGGAGGAGCAGGGAGAAGGGTAGCGCGTGGTCCACCCACCTCGCCAGACGCTGCACGTCATAGCCCTGGTACGGCGAGTCCCCCCTCCCGCCGCCCGCGCCGGCCTCGACTCCTCGCCCGTGAGCTGCTGCCCTCCCACGTCCCCCGCCGGCGCCAGGCGCGTCGTCGGACCACGGTGATCCGAATCGACACCTTCCTGTCTGCCCCCGTGGCGGGCTACCCGCGCTGGGGCCTGCCGCCTCTGGCCTGGGCCCGCAGGACGC
The DNA here is from genome assembly GCF_002162155.2 of Triticum dicoccoides. NCBI lineage: Eukaryota > Viridiplantae > Streptophyta > Magnoliopsida > Poales > Poaceae > Triticum > Triticum dicoccoides. The sequence continues at coordinate 91,911,538 of NC_041390.1, forward strand.
CCGAGGAGTTCTTTGGGGGTGAGCTCCTCGCGCGGACACAAACGGCCGGAGCATGGGACGCCCCCTCCCCCCAATGCCATGGCGCGCCGGCCAGCCGTCGTGCTCCAAGCCCCGGCAGCCTTCCTTCCAGATTCGCTGCCTACACGCCATTCCCCACCGGATTCGTCCAGATCCGGCAGTTCCTCGTCGTCGGCGGTGGCAGGCCACTGGTCGCCGGCAGTGGAAGGCTGCGGGTGTGGGGGCACTCGGGGTAGGGGTAGGCGCGCCAGCGGGGTGGGCGGCGGCGGCCAGCGGCGCGCGGTGAGGCAGGGTGGGGCGTTGCAGGAGGCGGCGACGCGTTGGAGGTGTCGGGGAGGCAGGATGGAGCGGTTGCTTGTTTTTTTCTTTTATCTCACACGCAACGGTTTGGGTTACTAACGTGAGGACTGCGGGTTGAACTATAAAAACTACAGGGACTCTTTTACAAAAGCGCTGCGACGGTGAACCGGAGACTCAACCGTGCTTTATTATTAAAGAGAAATTAGAAGTGTAGGTCCACGAGTGGCAGCGTAAATACTCTAGATTAAAGAAAGAAAGAGGGGAAGAGCCTCCCTGACACCCTTCTGCGATCTTTGTCCATCAGCGGCAGACATGCAAAGAAACAGGCCGCGTGATCCCTTCGAACTATGTAACTGATTCTTCGCAATAGCTGGCCAGATTGGTCTTGGGAACCGTGTTGATCCAGTCCATAGCTGTTCCCGGGATCCTGATAGTACGTGGATCTCCCCGACGTCTGAGTATGTTCGGGTTTGATTGAGAAACCATGTTGTTTCTGAACCCGGCCATCTATGACTCGCCAATAACAATTGCTCGAAAAGTTATGACCTAATTATAATTCTGCGAACATAGTTGCGAGACGGGAGCAGTAATTTGCAAAGAAGATAATATTCGTGAGACAGATCGGACTGGAAAAACATCACCTGGCGGTTGATTTTGACTCCCATCAAACCACGATGATCATCCAGCAGGCTCTCAATGAAAACACCAATGTCGGTTCTATATCCGGCGTATCTCGTAGTAAGGGTCCTAAGCTAGGCGTCTTGGAGCGATGGTAACATGGACACGAGATTTTACCCAGGTTTGAGCCCTCTTGATAGAGGTAAACCCTACGTCCTGCTTTTGATTGTATTCATATGAAGTGTAGGACAGAGTACATGTATCTACCACGAGTTTGTAGTAATGAATATGAGATATCTATTGAGTAGCCTGGCCCGGTTTATATAACACCAGAGGCCTAGGGTTTAGGAGAGCCCTCGTCTTGGGCGCCAAGTCTTGTGGGATCTCCCATGTATGCGACATGGACTATCCGAACTGGCCCAATAGTGAACCGCTATGAGGGTCCTCGGCCCGACCCACTGGTCGAGAGACGACGTGGTGAGTACCCCCCCCTAGTCCAAGACACTGTCACCTTGTACAATTACATTGCATTATAAAAATAATGTTCCAAGGTTTGCCTTTAGGATGTTTAGATTGCTTGTTGATTTGTGCGGTGCAAACCAAAAATTTTGGCTGTAGTGCATGATTTTACATTTTTTACTAGAATGACAAACGGTTCTGAAACTTTTTGCACTGTCTTTCTATACAAAATGTTTATTTTTCCTAATTTTTCAGAATTTTTGGAGTATCATAAGTATGGTGAATGTTCAGATTACTACAGACTATCCTGTTTAAGACAGATTCTGTTTTTGATGCATTGTTTTGCTTGTTTTGATGAAACTATCGATTTCTATCAATGAATTAAGCCATGGAAAGGTTATATTACAGTAGCTACAGTGCAAAAAACAAAATATGAATTGGTTTGCAACAGTACTTAGAGTAATGATTTGCTTTATTATACTAACGGATCTTACCAAACTTTCTGTTGAGTTTGGTGTGGACGAAGTGATCAAAGATCGAGGAGGTCTCGATATGAGGAGAAGGAGGAGAGGCAAGAGCTCAAGCTTGGGGATGCCCAAGGCACACGAACTAAATATTCAAGGATACTCAAGCGTCTAAGCTTGGGGATGCCCCGGAAGGCATCCCATCTTTCTTCAACAGGTATCGGTATGTTTTCGGTTTTATTTCGTTCATGTGATATGTGTGAATCTTGGAGCATCTTTTGCTTTTAGTTTTCATTTTTCTTTTATGCACCATGCTGGTATGAGATAGTCCATGGTTGATTTATAGAATGCTCATTGCACTTCACTTATATCTTTTTGAGTGTGGCTTTATATAATGCTTCATTTGCTTCACTTATATCATTTGAAGTTTGGATTACCCATTTCTCTTCACATAGAAAACCATTGTTTGAAGAATGCTCTTTTGCTTCACTTATATTTATTAGAGGATGGTATTTTTTAGAAAGAATTAAACTCTCATGCTTCACCTATATCTATTTAGAGAGTCAACGGGAATTGGTCAATTGCATGGTTAGTCATAAAATCCTACATAAAACTTATGGATCACTGAATATGATATGTTCGATTCCTTGTAATAGTTTTGCGATATAGAGATGGAATATGTGGGAGGTACTAGTAAATGGTTGTGGTTAGTAAGAATATTGGTGTTAAGGTTTGTGATCCCCGAAGCATGCACGTATAGTCTCTCGTTATGCTATGATGTGGGAGTATGATTTATTATTGATTGTCTTCCTTATGAGTGGTGGTCGGGGATGAGCGATGGTCTTTTCCTACCAATCTATCCCCCTAGGGGCATGCGTAGTAGTACTTTGCTTCGAGGGCTAATAAACTTTTGCAATAAGTATATGAGTTCTTTATGACTAATGTGAGTCCATGGATTATACGCACTCTTACCTTTCCGCAATTTGCTAGCCTCTACGGTATCGTGCATTGCCCTTTCTCACATCGAGACGTGGTGCAAACTTCACAGGTGCATCCAAACCCCGTGTTATGATACACTCTATCACACGTAAGCCTTATTATATCTCCCTCAAAACAGCCTCCACCGTTTCCTTTTGATGACTTGAGCATTCATTGTCATATTGCTTTGCATGATCATATAGCTGACATAGTAGTTGTGGCTCAGCCACCATTCATCATTTTTCATACATGTTACGCTAGATCATTGCGAGAGGCATTCATATAGAGTCATACTTTGTCATAGGTATCGAGTTGTCATTTTTTTTCTTTTGAGTTATAAGTAAATAGAAGTGTGATGATCATCATTATTCATTTTTAGAGCAGTTCCCCAGTGAGGAAAGCATGATGGAGACTAGGATTCCCCCACAAGTCGGGATGAGACTCCGGACAATGAGAGAAAAACAAAGAAAAAAAGAAAAAGAAAAATAGGAAAAAATAGGAAAAAAGTAAAAGAAAAATAAAAAGAAAAAAATAAACAAAGAGAGAAGGGGCATTGTTAGTATCCTTTACCACACTTGTGCTTCAAAGTAGCAGCATTTTTTCATATGGAGAGTCTACTATGTTGTCACTTTCATATACTAGTGTGATTTTTTCATTATAGGATTAGATGCACACCCACTTAGTTTCATACTGAGCTCTCATAAACTTATAGCTCTTAGTGCATTCATTGCATGGCAATCCCTACTCCTCACGTTGATATCAATTGACGGGCATCTCCATAGCCCGTTGGTTAGCCGCATCGATGTGAAACTTTCTACTTTTTGTCTTCTCTATATTTACCTCTATCATTATACTCTATTCCACCCGTCGTGCTATATCCATGGCTTGCGCTCATGTATTGCGTGAGAGTTGAAAAAGCTGAAATGCGTTAAAAAGTATGAACCAATTGCTCGTCTTGTCATCGGGGTTGTGCATGATAAATACTTTATGTTAAGAAGACAGAGCATGACAAGACTATATGATTTTGTAGGGATAGCTTTCTTTAGCGTTGATATTTTGAAAGACATGATTGTTTGTTGGGATGCCTGAGTATTGATATCTTTATGCCAAATTATAGAGTATTGCTTTCAATCACTTATGTCTCAATATTCATGCCATGACTAGACATATGATCAAGTTTATGTTAGGTAGCATTCCACATCAAAAAATATCTTTTTTATCATTTACCTACTCGAGGACGAGCAGGAATTAAGCTTGGGGATGCTGATACATCTCCGTCGTATCTATAATTTTTGATTGTTTCATGCCAATATTATACAACTTTTACATACTTTTGGCAATTTTTTATATGATTTATTGGACTAACCTATTGATCCGGTGCCAAGTGCCAGTTCCTGTTTTCTGCATGTTTTTTGTATCGCAGAGTATCCATATCAAACGAAGTCCAAATGCAATAAAATTTTACGAAGAATTATTTTGGAATATATGCGATTTTTGGGAGTTGGAATCACCGCAAACGGAGGCCCACACAGGGCACAAGACACCAGGACGCGCCAGAGGCCCCTGGCGCGCGGTGGTGGGTTGTGCCCACCTCGTACATTGGTTGGACCTCTACTTCGGGCGCAAGGAAGCTTATATCCGGAAAGAAATCGTGTTAAAATCTCAGCGCAATCGGAGTTACGGATCTCCGCAAATATAAGAAACAGTTTTCGGCCAGATCTGGGAACCGCGAAATAGAAGAGAACAGGGAGGGAGATCCAATCTCGGAGGGGGTCCCACCCCTCCGCGGCCATGGAGACCAAGGAACAGAGGAGGAACTCTCCTCCCATCTAGGGGAGGCCAAGGAAGAAGAAGAAGAAGGAGGGGGGCTCTCTCCCCCTCGCTTTCGGTGGCACCGGAGTGCCGCCAGGGGCAATGATCGGGACGGCGATCTACATCAACAATCTTGCTAGCGTCAACACCAACTCTCCCCTCCTGTATGCAGCAGTGTAACACCTCTTCTCCTTGCTGTAATCTCTACTTAAACATGGTGCTCAACTCCATATATTATTTCTCAATGATCTATGGTTATCCTATGATGTTTGAGTAGATCCGTTTTGTCCTGTGGGTTAATCGTGATCTTGGTTGGTATGATTGTATATTTTATTTATGGTGCTGTCTACGGTGCCCTCCGTCTCGTGCAAACGTGAGGGGCCCCCACTGTAGGGTGTTGCAATATGTTCATGATTTGCTTATGGTGGGTTGCGAGAGTGACAGAAACTTAAACCCGAGTAGGTGGGTTATGGCGTATGGGAGTAAGAGGACTTGATACTTAATGCTTGTTGGGGAACGCAGCAACTTCAAACATTTTCCTACGCACACGCAAGATCCATCTAGGTTATGCATAGCAATGAGAGGGGAGAGTATGTCTACGTACCCTCGTAGACCGAAAGTGGAAGTGTGATGAAACGCGGTTGATGTAGTCAAACGTCTTCACGATCCAACCGATCAAGTACCCAACGCATGGCACCTCCGCGATCTGCACACGTTTAGCTCGGTGACGTCCCTCGTACTCTTGATCCAGTTCAGGCCAAGGTATCGTCAACACGACAGCGTGATGACGGTGATGATGAAGTTACCGGCGCAGGGCTTCGCCTAAGCACTAAACGATGTGACCGAGGTGGAATTCTGTGGAGGGGGCACCGCCCACGGCTAAACAACCAACTTGTGTGCCTATGGGGTGCCCCCTCCCCCATATATAAAGGAGTGGAGGAGGGGAGGGTCGGCCCTCATACGGCGCGCCCAAGGGGGGGAGTCCTACTCCAAGTAGGAGTAGGTTTCCTCCCTTCCTAGTAGGAGTAGGAGAAGAAGGAAGAGGGAGAGAGAGACGGAAGGAAAGGGGGCGCCCCCCACCCAATTCGGATTGGGTTTGGGGGGGCCACCCTCCACCTGGCCGCCTCCTCCTCTCTCTTACTAAGGCCCAATAAGGCCCATTGACTCCCCGGGGGGTTCCGGTAACCCCCGGTACTCCGGTAAATGCCCGAACTCATCCAAAATGATTCCGATGTCCAAACATAGCCTTCCAATATATCTATCTTTATGTCTCGACCATTCCGAGACCCCTTGTCATGTCCGTGATCATATTCGGGACTCCGAACTACCTTCGGTACATCAAAACACATAAACTCATAATACCGATCATCATCGAACGTTAAGCGTGCGGACCCTACGGTTTCAAGAACTATTTAGACATGACCGAGACTCACTTCCGGTCAGTAACCAATAGCGGAACCTGGATGCTCATATTGGCTCCTACATATTCTACGAAGATCTTTATCCGTCAAACCGCATAACAACATATGTTGTTCCCTTTGTCATTGGTATGTTACTTTCCCGAGATTCGATCATCGGTATCTCAATACCTAGTTCAATCTCATTACAGGCAAGTCTCTTTACTCATTCCGTAATGCATCATACCGCAACTAGCTCATTAGTCACATTGCTTGCAAGGCTTATAGTGATGTGCATTACCGAGAGGGCCCAAAGATACCTCTCCGGTACATGGAGTGACAAATCCTAATATTGATCTACGCGAACTCAACAAACACCATCGGAGACACCTGTAGAGCATCTTTATAGTCACCCAGTTATGTTCTGACGTTTGATAGCACACTAAGTGTTTCTCCGGTATTCGGGAGTTGCATAATCTCATAGTCATAGGAACATGTATAAATTATGGAGAAAGCAATAACAATAAACTAAATGATCATAGTGCTAAGCTAACGGATGGGTCAAGTCAAACACATCATTCTCTAATGATGTGATCCCGTTCATCAAATGACAACTCTTGTCCATGGCTTGGAAACTTAACCATCTTTGATTAACGAGCTAGTCAAGTAGAGGCATACTAGTGACACTCTGTTTGTCTATGTATTCACACAGGTACTAAGTTTACGGTTAATACAATTCTAGCATGAATAATAAACAATTATCATGATATAAGGAAATATAAATAACAACTTTATTATTTCCTCTAGGGCATATTTCCTTCAGTCTCCCACTTGCACTAGAGTCAATAATCTAGATCATATAGTAATGATTCTAACACCCATGGAGTCTTAGTGCTGATCATGTTTTGCTCGTGAGAGAGGCTTAGTCAACAGGTCTGCAACATTCAGATCCATATGTATCTTGCAAATCTCTATGTCTCCCTCCTTGACTTGATCATGGATGGAATTGAAGCGTCTCTTGATGTGCTTGGTTCTCTTGTGAAATTTGGATTCCTTTTCCTAGGTAATTGCACCAGTATTGTCACAAAAGATTTTCATTGGACCTGATGCACTAGGTATGACACCTAGATCGGATATGAACTCGTTCATCCAGACTCCTTCATTTGTTGTTTCCGAAGCAGCTATGTACTCCGCTTCGCACGTAGATCCCGCCACGATGCTCTCCTTGGAACTACACCAACTGACAGCTCCACCATTCAATAAAAATACATATCCGGTTTGTGACTTAGAGTCATCTGGGTCAGTGTCAAAGCTTGCATCGACGTAACCGTTTACGAAGAGCTCTTTGTCACCTCCATAAACGAGAAACATATCCTTAGTCCTTTTCAGGTATTTCAGGATGTTCTTGACCATTGTCCAGTGATCCACTCCTGGATTACTTTGGTACCTCCCTGCTAAACTAATAGCAAGGCACAAATCAGGTCTGGTACACATCATTGCATACATGATAGAACCTATGGCTGAAGCATAGGGAATGACTTTCATTTTCTCTCTATCTTCTGCAGTGGTCGGGCATTGAGTCTGACTCAACTTCACACCTTGTAAGACAGGCAAGAACCCCTTCTTTGCTTGATCCATTTTGAACTTCTTCAAAACTTTACAAGGTATGTGCTTTGTGAAAGTCGTATTAAGCGTCTTGATCTATCTCTATAGATTTTGATGCCCAATATATAAGCAGCTTCATCGAGGTCTTTCATTGAAAATTCTTATTCAAGTATCCTATTATGCTATTCAGAAATTCAGTATCATTTCCGATCAACAATATGTCATCTACATATAATATCAGAAACGCTACAGAGCTCCCACTCACTTTATTGTAAATACAGGGCTTCTCCAAAAGCCTGTATAAAACCATATGCTTTGATCACACTATGAAAGCGTATATTCCAACTCCAAGATGCTTGCACCAGTCCATAAATGGATCGCTAGAGCTTACACAATTTGTTAGCACCTTTTGGATCGACAAAACCTTCTGGTTGCATCATATACAACTCTTCTTTAAGATATCCATTAAGGAATGCAGTTTTGACATCCATTTGCCAAATTTCATAATCATAAAATGCGGCAATTGCTAACATGATTCGGACAGACTTAATCATCGCTATGGGTGAGAAGGCCTCATCATAGTCAACTCCTTGAACTTGTCGAAAACCTTTCTCAACCAGTCGAGCTTTGTAGACAGTAACATTACCGTCAGCGTCAGTCTTCTTCTTGAAGATCCATTTATTCTCTATGGCTTTCCGATCAACGGGCAAGTCAACCAAAGTCCACACTTTGTTCTCATACATGGATCCCATCTCATATTTCATGGCCTCAAGACATTTCATGGAATCTGGGCTCATCATCGCTTCCTCATAGTTCGTAGGTTCGTCATGGTCAAGTAACATGATTTCCAGAACAGGATTACCGTACCACTCTGGTGCAGATCTTACTTTGGTTGACCTACGAGGTTCAGTAGTAACTTGATCAGAAGCTTCATGATCATTAGCTTCCTCACTAATTGGTGTAGGAATCACAGGATCTAATTATTGTGATGGACTACTTTCCAATAAGGGAGCAGGTACAATTACCTCATCAAGTTCTACTTTCCTCCCACTCACTTCTTTCGAGAGAAACTCCTTCTCTATAAAGGATCCATTCTTAGCAATGAATATCTTGCCTTCGCATCTGTAATAGAAGGTGTACCCAACAGTCTCCTTTGGGTATCCTATGAAGACACATTTCTCCGATTTGGGTTCGAGCTTATCTGGTTGAAGCTTTTTCACATAAGCATCGTAGCACCAAACTTTAAGAAACGACAACTTGGGTTTCTTGCCAAACCACATTTCATGAAGTGTTGTCTCAACGGATTTAGATGGTGCCCTATTTAATGTGAATGCAGCCATCTCTAAAGCATAACCCCAAAACGATAGCGGTAAATCAGGAAGAGACATCGTAGGTTGCACCATATCTAATAAAGTGCGGTTACAATGTTCGGGCACACCATTACGCTGTGGTGTTCCAGGTGGCGTGAGTTGCGAAACTATTCTGCATTGTTTCAAATGAAGACCATACTCGTAACTCAAATATTCTCCTCCACTATCAAATCATAGAAACTTTATTTTCTTGTTATGATGATTTTCCACTTCACTCTGAAATTCTTTGAACTTTGCAAATGTTTCATACTTATGTTTCATTAAGTAGATATACCCATATCTGCTCAAATCATCCATGAAGGTCAGAAAATAACGATACCCGCCATGAGCATCAACACTCATTGGACCGCATACATCAGCATGTATTATTTCCAATAAGTCTGTTGCTCATTCCATTGTTCCGGAGAACGGAGTCTTAGTCATCTTGCCCATGAGGCATGGTTCGCAAGCATCAAGTGATTCATAATCAAGCGATTCGAAAAGTCCATCAGCATGGAGTTTCTTCTTGCGCTTTATACCAATATGACCTAAACGACAGTGCCACAAAGAAGTTGCACTATCATTATTAAACTTATATCTTTTGGCTTCAATACTATGAATATGTGTATTACTATTATCAAGATTTAGTAAAAATAGACCACTCATCAAAGGTGCATGACCATAAAAGATATTACTCATATAAATAGAACAACCATTACTCTCTGATTTAAATGAATAACCGTCTCGCATCAAACAAGATCCAGATATAATGTTCATGCTTAACGCTGGCACCAAATAACAATTATTCAGGTCTAAAACTAATCCCGAAGGTAGATGTAGAGGTAGCATGCCGACGGCGATCACATCGACTTTGGAACCATTTCCCAGGCGCATCATCACCTCGTCCTTAGCTAATCTTCGCTTAATCCATAGCCCCTGTTTCGAGTTGCAAATATTAGCAACAGAACCAGTATCAAATACCCAGGCGCTACTGCGAGCATTAGTAAGGTACACACGGATAACATGTATATGAAATATACCTTTCACTTTGCCATCCTTCTTACCCGCCAAATACTTGGGGTAGTTCCGCTTCCGGTGACCAGTCCCTTTGCAGTAGAAGCACTTAGTCTCAGGCTTAGGTCTAGACTTGGGCTTCTTCACTTGAGCAGCAACTTGCTTGTTGTTCTTCTTGAAGTTCCCCTTCTTTGCTTTGCCCTTCTTCTTGAAACTGGTGGTCTTGTCGACCATCAACACTTGATGCTCCTTCTTGATTTCTACCTCCGCAGCCTTTAGCATTGCGAAAAGCTCGGGAATTGTCTTATCCATCCCTTGCATATTCTAGTTCATTATGAAGCTCTTATAACTTGGTGGCAGTGATTGAAGAACTCTGTCGATGACACTATCATCAGGAAGATTAACTCCCAGCTGAGTCAAGTGGTTGTGGTACCCAGACATTTTGAGTATATGTTCACTGACAGAACTATTCTCCTCCATTTTGCAGTTGTAGAACTTATTAGAGACTTCATATCTCTCAATCCGGGAATTTTCTTGAAATATTAACTTCAACTCCTGGAACATCTCATATGCTCCATGATGTTCAAAATGTCGTTGAAGTCCCAGTTCTAAGCCGTAAAGCATGGCACACCGAACTATCGAGTAGTCATCAGCTTTGCTTTGCCAGACATCCTTAACATTGTCAGCAACATCTGTAGCAGGCTTGTCACCCAGCGGTGCTTCCACGACATAATTCTTCTGTGCAGCAATGAGGATAATCCTCAAGTTACGGACCTAGTATGTGTAGTTTCTACCATCATCTTTCAACTTAGCTTTCTCTAGAATGCATTAAAATTCAACGGAACAACGGCACGGGCCATCTATCTACAACAACATAGACATGGAAAATACTATCAGGTACTAAGTTCATGATAAATTAAAGTTCAATTAATTATATTACTTAAGAACTTCCACTTAGATAGACATCCCTCTAATCATCTAAGTGATCACGTGATCCATATCAACTAAACCATGTCTGATCATCACGTGAGATGGAGTAGTTTTCAATGGTGAACATCACTATGTTGATCATATCTACTATATGATTCACGCTTTACCTTTCGGTCTCAGTGTTCCGAGGCCATGTCTGCATATGCTAGGCTCGTGAAGTTTAACCCGAGTATTCTGCGTGTGCAAAACTGGCTTGCACCCGTTGTATGTGAACGCAGAGCTTATCACACCCGATCATCATGTGGTGTCTCGACACGACGAACTGTAGCAACGGTGCATACTCAGGGAGAACACTTGTACCTTGAAATTTAGTGAGAGATCATCTTATAAAGCTACCGTCATACTAAGCAAAATAAGATGCATAAAGGATAAACATCACATGCAATCAAATAAGTGATATGATATGGCCATCATCATCTTGTGCCTTTTGATCTCCATATCCAAATCACCGTCATGATCACCATCTTCACCGGCTTGACACCTTGATCTTCATCTAAGAATCGTTGTCGTCTCGCCAACTATTGCTTCTACAACTATCGCTACTGCTAAGTGATAAAGTAAAGCAATTACATGGCGATTGCATTTCATACAATAAAGCGACAACCATATGGCTCCTGCCAGTTGTCGATAACTATGTTACAAAACATGATCATCTCATACAACAATTTATATGATCACGTCTTGACCATATCACATCACAACATGCCCTGCAAAAACAAGTTAGACGTCCTCTACATTGTTGTTGCAAGTTTTACGTGCCTGCTACGGGCTTAGCAAGAACCGTTCTTACCTACGCATAAAAAAACCACAACACGGTATAGTGATTGCTTTTAGATCTTCAGAAAGAACCTTGTTCATTGAATCCGATTCAACTAAAGTTGGAGAAACAGAAACCCACTAGCCACCTGTGTGCGAAGCACGTCAGTAGAACCAGTCTCGCGTAAGCGTACGCGTAATGTCAGTGTGAGCCGCTTCATCCAACAATACCGCTGAATTAAGAATCAACTAGTGATGGCAAGCAATATGTATATACCCACGCCCACAACTCCTTTGTGTTCTACTCATGCTATAACATCTATGCATAGACCTGGCTTGGATGCCACTGTTGGGGAACGCAGCAATTTCAAAAAAAAACCTACGCACACGCAAGATCCATATAGGTGATGCATATCAACGAGAGGGGGAGAGTATGTCTACGTACCCTCGTAGATCGAAAGCGGAAGCGTTATGAAACACGCTTAATGTAGTCGAACATCTTCACGATCCAACCGAGCAAGTACCGAACGCACAACACCTCTGTGATCTGCGCACGTTCAGCTCGGTGACGTCCCTCGTACTCTTGATCCAGTTGAGGCCGAGGGAGAGTTTCGTCAGCACGACAGCGTGATGACGGTGGTGATGAAGTTACCGACGCAGGGCTTCGCCTAAGCACTACAACGATATGACCGAGGTGGAATTATGTGGAGGGGGTTACTGCACACGGCTAAACAATCAACTTGTGTGTCTATGGGGTGCCCCCTCCTTCGTATATAAAGGAGTGGAGGAGGGGAGGGCCGGCCCTCATAGGGAGTGCCCAAGGGGGGAGTCCTACTCCCAGTAGGAGTAGGTTTCCCCCTTCCTAGTAGGAGTAGGAGAAGAAGGAAGAGGGAGAGAGAGGGAAGGAAAGGGGGGCGGCCCTCCACCCAATTCAGATTGGGTTTGGGGGGTGCCCTCCCCTGTCCGCCTCCTCCTCTCTCCCACTAAGGCCCAATAAGGCCCATTGACTCCCCGGGGGGTTCCGGTAACCCCCTGGTACTCTGGTAAATGCCCGAACTCATCCGGAACCATTCCGATATCCAAACATAGCCTTCCAATATATCGATCTTTATGTCTCAACCATTTTGAGACCCCTCGTCATGTCCGTGATCACATTCGGGACTCTGAACTACCTTCGGTACATCAAAACACATAAACTCATAATACCGATCATCATCGAACGTTAAGCGTGCGGACCCTACGGGTTCGAGAACTATTTAGACATGACCGAGACTCACTTCCGGTCAATAACCAATAGCGGAACCTGGATGCTCATATTGGCTCCTACATATTCTACGAAGATCTTTATCGGTCAAACCGCATAACAACATACGTTGTTCCCTTTATCATCGGTATGTTACTTGAAGGAAATATGCCCTAGAGGCAATAATAAAGTTATTATTTATTTTCTTATTTCATGATAAATGTTTATTATTCATGCTAGAATTGTATTAACCGAAAACATAATACATGTGTGAATACATAGACAAACAGAGTGTCACTAGTATGCCTCTACTTGACTAGCTCGTTAATCAAAGATGGTTATGTTTCCTAACCATAGACAAAGAGTTGTTATTTTATTAACGGGGTCACATCATTAGGAGAATGATGTGATTGACTTGACCCATTCCGTTAGCTTAGCACTCGATCGTTTAGTATGTTGCTATTGCTTTCTTCATGAATTATACATGTTCCTATGACTATGAGATTATGCAACTCCCGTTTACCGAAGGAACACTTTGTGTGCTACCAAACGTCACAACGTAACTGAGTGATTATAAAGGAGCTCTACAGGTGTCTCCAAAGGTACATGTTGGGTTGGCGTATTTCGAGATTAGGATTTGTCACTCCGATTGTCGGAGAGGTATCTCTAGGCCCTCTCGGTAATGCACATCACATAAGCCTTACAAGCATTGCAACTAATGAGTTAGTTGCGAGATGATGTATTACAGAACGAGTAAAGAGACTTGCCAGTAACGAGATTGAACTAGGTATTGAGATACCGACGATCGAATCTCGGGCAAGTAACATACCGATGACAAAGGGAACAACGTATGTTGTTATGCGGTCTGACCGGTAAAGATCTTCATAGAATATGTAGGAGCCAATATGAGCATCCAGGTTCCGCTATTGGTTATTGACCGGAGACATGTCTCGGTCATGTCTACATTGTTCTCGAACCCGTAGGGTCCGCACGCTTAAGGTTTCGATGACAGTTATATTATGAGTTTATGAGTTTTGATGTACCAAAGTTAGTTCGGAGTCCCGGATGTGATCACAGACATGAGGAGGAGTCTCGAAATGGTCGAGACATAAAGATTGATATATTGGACGGCTATATTCGGACACCGGAAGTGTTCCGGGGAAGTTTCAGATAAAACCGGAGCACCGGGGGTTACCGGAACCCCCCGGGGGGTTAATGGGCCTCATGGGCCTAGAGTGGAGAAGAGGAGGGGCTGCCAGGGCAGGCCGCGTGCCCCCTCTCCCCCTAGTCCGAATTGGACAAGGAGGGAGGGGCGGCGCCCCCCTCTCCTCTCTCCCTTCCTTCCCCCTCTCCTGCGCGCCTCCTACTAGGGCCGGCCGCACCCCCCCTTGGATCCTTTATATACGGAGGCAAGAGGCACCCCATAGACACAAGTTGATCCATGTGATCATATTCTTAGCCGTGTGCGGTGCCCCCTTCCACCATAGTCCTCGATAATATTGTAGCGGTGCTTAGGCGAAGCCCTGCGATGGTAGTACATCAAGATTGTCACCATGCCGTCGTGCTGACGGAACTCTTCCCCGACACTTTGCTGGATCGGAGTCCGGGGATCGTCATCGAGCTGAACGTGTGCTAGAACTCAGAGGTGCCGTAGTTTCGGTGCTTGATCGGTCGGGCCGTGAAGACGTACGACTACATCAACCACGTTGTGCTAACGCTTCCGTTGTTGATCTACAAGGGTACGTGGATCACACTCTCCCCTCTCGTTGCTATGCATCACCATGATCTTGCGTGTGCGTAGGAAATCTTTTGAAATTACTACGTTTCCCAATAGTGGCATCCGAGCCTAGGTTTTATGTGTTGATGTTATATGCACGAGTAGAACACAAGTGAGTTGTGGGCGATATAAGTCATACTACTTACCAGCATGTCATACTTTGGTTCGGCGGTATTGTTGGACGAAGCGGCCCGGACCGACATTACGCGTACGCTTACGCGAGACCGGTTCTCCCGGCGTGCTTTGCACAAAGGTGGCTAGCGGGTGACAGTTTCTCCAACTTTACTTGAACCAAGTGTGGCTACGCCCGGTCCTTGCGAAGGTTAAAACAGCACCAACTTGACAAACTATCGTTGTGGTTTTGATGCGTAGGTAAGATTGGTTCTTTCTTAAGCCCGTAGCAGCCATGTAAAACTTGCAATAACAAAGTAGAGGACGTCTAACTTGTTTTTGCAGGGCATGTTGTGATGTGATATGGTCAAGACATGATACTAAATTTTATTGTATGAGATGATCATGTTTTGTAACCGAGTTATCGGCAACTGGCAGGAGCCATATGGTTGTCGCTTTATTGTATGCAATGCAATCGCGCTGTAATGCTTTACTTTATCACTAAGTGGTAGCGATAGTCGTGGAAGCATAAGATTGGCGAGACGACAACAATGCTACGATGGAGATCAAGGTGTCGCGCCGGTGACGATGGTGATCACGACGGTGCTTCGAAGATGGAGATCACAAGCACAAGATGATGATGGCCATATCATATCACTTATATTGATTGCATGTGATGTTTATCTTTTATGCATCTTATCTTGCTTTGGTTGACGGTAGCATTATAAGATGATCTCTCACTAATTATCAAGAAGTGTTCTCCCTGAGTATGCACCATTGCGAAAGTTCTTCGTGCTGAGACACCACGTGATGATCGGGTGTGATAGGCTCTACGTTCAAATACAACGGGTGCAAAACAGTTGCACACGCGGAATACTCAGGTTATACTTGACGAGCCAAGCATATACAGATATGGCCTCGGAATACGGAGACCGAAAGGTCGAGCGTGAATCATATAGTAGATATGATCAACATAGTGATGTTCACCAATGAAACTGCTCCATCTCACGTGATGATCGGACATGGTTTAGTTGATTTGGATCACGTGATCACTTAGAGGATTAGAGGGATGTCTATCTAAGTGGGAGTTCTTAAGTAATATGATTAAATTGAATTTAAATTTATCATGAACTTAGTCTCGGTAGTATTTTGCAAATCATGTTGTAGATCAATAGCTCGCGTTGTTGCTTCCCTGTGTTTATTTTGATATGTTCCTAGAGAAAATTGTGTTGAAAGATGTTAGTAGCAATGATGCGGATTGGATCCGTGATCTGAGGTTTATCCTCATTGCTGCACAGAAGAATTATGTCCTTGATGCACCGCTAGGTGACAGACCTATTGCAGGAGCAGATGTAGACGTTATGAACATTTGGCTAGCTCAATATGATGACTACTTGATAGTTTAGTGCACCATGCTTAAATGGCTTAGAATCGGGACTTCAAAGACGTTTTGAACGTCATGGACCATATGAGATGTTCCAGGAGTTGAAGTTAATATTTCAAGCAAATACCCGAGTTGAGAGATATGAAGTCTCCAACAAGTTCTATAGCTAAAAGATGGAGGAGAATCGCTCAACTAGTGAGCATGTGCTCAGATTGTCTGGGTACTACAATCGCTTGAATCAATGGGAGTTAATCTTCCAGATAAGATAGTGATTGACAGAATTCTCTAGTCACCATCACCAAGTTAGTAGAACTTCGTGATGAACTATGATATGCAAGGGATAACGGAAATGATTCCCAAGCTCTTCGTAATGCTGAAATTGACGAAGGTAGAAATCAAGAAAAACATCAAGTGTTGATGGTTGACAAGACCACCAGTTTCAAGAAAAGGGCAAAGGGAAGAAGGGGAACTTCAAGAAGAACGACAAGCAAGTTGCTGCTCAAGTGAAGAAGCCCAAGTCTGATCCTAAGCCTGAGACTAAGTGCTTCTACTGCAAAGGGACTGGTCACTGGAAGCAGAACTACCCCAAGTGATTGGCGGATACAAAGGATGGCAAAGTGAACATAAGTATATTTGATATACATGTTATTGTTGTGTACTTTACTAGTGTTTATAGCAACCCCTCAGTATTTGATACTAGTTCAGTTGCTAAGATTAGTAACTCGAAACAGGAGTTGCAGAATAAACAGAGACTAGTTAAGGGTGAAGTAACGATGTGTGTTGGAAGTGGTTCCAAAATTGATATGATCATCATCGCACACTCCCTATACTTTCGGGATTAGTGTTGAACCTAAATAAGTGTTATTTGGTGTTTGCGTTGAGCATGAATATGATTTGATCATGTTTATTGTAATATGGTTATTCATTTAAGTAAGAGAATAAATTGTTGTTCTGTTTACATGAATAAAACCTTATATGGTTACACACCCAATGAAAATAGTTCGTTGGATCTCGATCGTAGTGATGCACATAAACATAATATTGAAACCAAAAGATGCAAAGTTAATAATGATAGTGCAAACTTATTTGTGCACTACCATTTAGGTCATATTGGTGTAAAGCGCATGAAGAAACTCCATGCTGATGGGCTTTTGGAATCACTTGATTATGAATCAGTTGATGCTTGCGAACCATGCCTCATGGGCAAGATGACTAAGACTCCATTCTTCGGAACAATGGAGCGAGCAATAGATTTGTTGGAAATCATACATACTGATGTATGTGGTCCGATGAATATTGAGGCTCGCGATAGGTATCATTATTTTCTGTTCTTCACAGATAATTTGAGCAGATGTGAGTATATCTACTTGATGAAACATAAGTCTGAAACATTTGAAAAGTTCAAAGAATTTCAGAGTGAAGTGGAAAATCATCGTAACAAAAAAATAAAGTTTCTATGATCTGATCGTAGAGAAGAGTATTTGAATTACGAGTTTGGTCTTTAGTTAAAACAATGTGAAATAGTTTCACTACTCACGCCACCTGGAACACCACAGTGTAATGGTGTGTCCGAACATCATAACCGTACTTTATTAGATATGGTGTGATCTATGATGTCTCTTACCGATCTACCACTATCGTTTTGGGGTTATGCATTAGAGACATCTACATTCACGTTAAATAGGGCACCATCTAAATCCGTTTGAGATGACACCATATGAACTATGGTTTAGCAAGAAACCTAAGCTGTCGTTTCTTAAAGTTTGAGGTTGCAATGCTTATGTGAAAAAGTTTCAACTTGATAAGCTCAAACCTAAATCGGAGAAGTGCGTCTTCATAGGATATCCAAAGGAAACTATTGGATACACCTTCTATCACAGATCCGAAGGCAAGACTTTTGTTGCTAAGTTCGGAAACTTTCTAGAGAAGGAGTTTCTCTCGAAAGAAGTGAGTGGGAGGAAAGTAGAAAACTTGATAAGGTAATTGTACCTTCTCCCTTATTGGAAAGTAGTTCATCATAGAAATATGTTCTTGTGACTACTACACCAATTAGTGAGGAAGCTAATGATGATGATCATGTAAGTTCAGATCAAGTTACTACCGAATCTCGTAGGTAAACCAGAGTGAGATCCGCACCAGAGTGGTACGGTAATCCTGTTCTGGAAGTCATGTTACTAGACCATGACGAACTTGCGGACTATGAGGAAGCGATGATGAGCCCAGATTCCGCGAAATGGTTTGAGGCCATGAAATCTGAGATATGATCCATGTATGAGAACAAAGTATGGACTTTGATGGATTTGCCCGATGATCCGCAAGCCATAGAAAATAAATGGATCTTCAAGAGGAAGACGGACGCTGATAGTAGTGTTACTATCTACAAAACTAGACTTGTCGAAAAAGGTTTTTGACAAAGTTCAAGGTGTTGACTACGATGAAATTTTCTCACTCGTAGCGATGCTTAAGTCTGTCCAAATCATGTTAGCAATTGCCGCATTTTTATGAAATCTGGCAAATGGATAAACAAAACTACATTCCTTAATGGATTTAAAGAAGAGTTGTATATGATGCAACCAGAAGGTTTTGTCAATCCTAAAGGTGCTAACAAAATATGCAAGCTCCAGTGATCCATCTATGGACTGGTGCAAGCATCTCGGAGTTGGTACGCTTTGATAAGTTGATCAAAGCATATAGTTTTATACAGACTTGCGGTGAAGCCTGTATTTACAAGAAAGTGAGTGGGAGCACTACAACATTTCTGATAAGTATATGTGTATGACATATTGTTGATTGGAAATAATGTAGAATTATTCTGCAAAGCATAAAGGAGTGTTTGAAAGGATTTTTTCAAAGAAAGACCTCGGTGAAGCTGCTTACATATTGAGCATCAAGATCTATAGAGATAGATCAAGACGCTTGATAAGTTTTTTCAATAACTACATACCTTGACAAGATTTTGAAGTAGTTCTAAATGGAACAGTCAAAGAAAGAGTTCTTGCCTGTGTTGCAAGGTGTGAAATTGAGTAAGACTCAAAGCCCGACCACGGCAGAAGATAGAAAGAGAATGAAAGTCATTCCCTATGCCTCAGCCATAGATTCTGTAAAGTATGCCATGCTATGTACCAGATCTGTTGTATACCCTACACTATGTTAAGCGAGGGAATACAATAGTGATCTAGGAAGTAGATCACTGGACAGGGTCAAAATTATCCTTAGTGGAATAAGTATATGTTTCTCGATTATGGAGGTGACAAAAGGTTCGTCGTAAAGGGTTACGTCGATGCAAACTTTGACACTGATCCAGATGATTCTAAGTCTCAATCTGGATGCATATTGAAAGTGGGAGCAATTAGCTAGAGTAGCTCCGTGCAGAGCATTGTTGACATAGAAATTTGCAAAATACATACGGATCTGAATATGGCAGACCCGTTGACTAAACTTCTCTCATAGGCAAAACATAATCACACCTTAGTACTCTTTGGGTGTTAATCACATAGCGATATGAACTAGATTATTGACTCTAGTAAACCCTTTGAGTGTTGGTCACATAATGATGTGAACTATTAGTGTTAAATCACATGGCAATGTGAACTAGATTATTGACTCTAGTGCAAGTGGGAGACTGAAGGAAATATGCCCTAGAGTCAATAATAAAGTTATTATTTATTTTCTTATTTCATGATAAATGTTTATTATTCATGCTAGAATTGTATTAACCGGAAACATAATACATGTGTGAATACATAGACAAACAGAGTGTCACTAGTATGCCTCTACTTGACTAGCTCGTTAATCAAAGATGGTTATGTTTCCTAACCATAGACAAAGAGTTGTTATTTGATTAACAGGATCACATCATTAGGAGAATGATGTGATTGACTTGACCCATTCCGTTAGCTTAGCACTCGATCGTTTAGTATGTTGCTATTGCTTTCTTCATGAATTATACATGTTCCTATGACTATGAGATTATGCAACTCCCGTTTACCGGAGGAACACTTTGTGTGCTACCAAACGTCACAACATAACTGGGTGATTAGAAAGGAGCTCTACAGGTGTCTCCAAAGGTACATGTTGGGTTGGCGTATTTCTAGATTAGGATTTGTCACTCCGATTGTCGGAGAGGTATCTCTGGGCCCTCTCGGTAATGCACATCACATAAGCCTTGCAAGCATTGCAACTAATGAGTTAGTTGCGAGATGATGTATTACAGAACGAGTAAAGAGACTTGCCGGTAATGAGATTGAACTAGGTATTGAGATACCGACGATCGAATCTCGGACAAGTAACATACCGATGACAAAGGGAACAACGTATGTTGTTATGCGGTCTGACCGATAAAGATCTTCGTAGAATATGTAGGAGCCAATATGAGCATCCAGGTTCCGCTATTGGTTATTGACCGGAGACATGTCTCGGTCATGTCTACATTGTTCTCGAACCCGTAGGGTCCGCATGCTTAAGGTTTCGATGACAGTTATATTATGAGTTTATGAGTTTTGATGTACCGAAGTTAGTTCGGAGTCCCGGATGTGATCACGGGCATGACGAGGAGTCTTGAAATGGTTGAGACATAAAGATTGATATATTGGACGGCTATATTCGGACACCGGAAGTGTTCCGGGGAAGTTTCGGATAAAACCGGAGCACCGGGGGGTTACCGGAACCCCCCGGGGGGTTAATGGGCCTCATGGGCCTAGAGTGGAGAAGAGGAGGGGCTGCCAGGGCAGGCCGCGTGCCCCCTCTCCCCCTAGTCCGAATTGGACAAGGAGGGAGGGGCGGCGCCCCCCTCTCCTCTCTCCCTTCCTTCCTCCTCTCCTAATTGGACAAGGAAAGGGAGGGGAGTCCTACTCCCGGTAGGAGTAGGACTCCTCCTGCGCGCCTCCTACTAGGGCCGGCCGCACCCCCCCCCCCTTGGATCCTTTATATACGGAGGCAAGAGGCACCCCATAGACACAAGTTGATCCACGTGATCATATTCTTAGCCGTGTGCGGTGCCCCCTTCCACCATAGTCCTCGATAATATTGTAGTGGTGCTTAGGCGAAGCCCTGCGATGGTAGTACATCAAGATCGTCACCACGCCGTCGTGCTGACGGAACTCTTCCCTGACACTTTGCTGGATCGGAGTCCGGGGACCATCATCGAGCTGAACGTGTGCTAGAACTCGGAGGTGCCGTAGTTTCGGTGCTTGATCGGTCGGGCCGTGAAGACGTACGACTACATCAACCACGTTGTGCTAACGCTTCCGTTGTTGATCTACAAGGGTACGTAGATCACACTCTCCCCTCTCGTTGCTATGCATCACCATGATCTTGCGTGTGCGTAGGAAATCTTTTGAAATTACTACGTTTCCCATCATTACTTGCCCGAGATTCGATCGTCGGTATCTCAATACCTAGTTCAATCTCGTTACCGGCAAGTCTCTTTACTCATTCCGTATTGCATAATCCCTCAACTAGCTCATTAGTAACATTACTTGCAAGGCTTATAGTGATGTGCATTGCCGAGAGGGCCCAGAGATACTCTCCGATACATGGAGAGACAAATCCTAATCTTGATCTATGCCAACTCAACAAACACTGTCGGAGACACCTGTAGAGCATCTTTATAATCACCCAGTTACCTTGTGATGTTTGATAGCACACTAAGTGTTCCTCCAGTATTTGCGAGTTGCATAATCTCATAGTCATAGGAACATGTATAAGTTATGGAGAATGCAATAGCAATCAACTAAACGATCATAGTGCTGAGCTAACGGATGGGTCAAGTCAATCACATCATTCTCTAATGATGTGATCCCGTTCATCAAATGACAAATCTTGTCCATGGATAGGAAAGTTAACCATCTTTGATTAACAAGCTAGTCAAGTAGAGGCATACTAGTGACAATCTGTTTGTCTATGTATTCACACATGTACTAAGTTTCCGGTTAATACAATTCTAGCATGAATAATAAACATTTATCATGATATAAGGAAATATAAATAACAACTTTATTATTGCCTCTAGGGCATATTTCCTTCAATGCTATGGTTGGGTTTCACGACCTTAATGATCTTTAGTAGTTGCGGATGCTTGCTAGAGTTCCAATCATAAGGGCATATGATCAAAGTAGAGAAAGTATGTTAACTCATGCCTCTCCCTCATATAAAGTAGCAAGAATGATTAGCAGTACTTGTTCTTGATTGCCTAGGGACAAATGACCTTCTTATTGACAAAAGCTCTCCACTTTTATTACCTTGCAATTTATCTGTAGTTTTATTCTCGCGAAGTACTCGTAGTTTTATCCTTGTAAAATAGTTTCATACTTGTTTCCGGTAAAGCAAATGCCAAGCGTGCGTAGAGTTGTATCGGTGGTCGATAGAACTTGAGGGAATATTTGTTCTACCTTTAGCTCCTCGTTGGGTTCGACACTCTTATTTATCGAAAAAGGCTACAAACGATCCCCAATACTTGTGGGTTATCAAACATTACATCGCATACCTCAAAGCCTGTCAGTAGACTGCAGAAGGCTTCATTCAGTCCGTTTTTGGCGGACTGAACCTTCTCCATAACCGCACCCATCAGGGTATGGTGCTCCTCCACCACAGAAGCACTTTGCAGTGTGATAACCCACAAGTTTATGGGATCACAATAGTTTTCGAGGGTAGAGTATTCAACCCAAATTTATTGATTCGACACAAGGGGAGCCAAAGAATATTCTCAAGTATTAGCAGCTGAGTTGTCAATTCAACCACACCTGGAAACTTAATATCTGCAGCAAGGTATTTAGTAGCAAAGTGATATGATAGTAGTGGTAACGGTGGCAAAAGGTAACGGTAGCAAAAGTAATATTTTTAGGTTTTGAAGTGATTGTAACAGTAGCAGCGGAAAAGTAAATAAGCGAAGAACAATATAGAAAAAGCTCGTAGGCATTGGATCGGTGATGGAGAATTATGCCGGATGCGATCGATCATGTAACAATCATAACATAGGGTGACACAGAACTAGCTCCAGTTCATCAATGTAATGTAGGCATGTATTCCGAATATAGTCATACGTGCTTATGGAAAAGAACTTGCATGGCATCTTTTATCCTACCCTCCCGTGCCAGCGGGGTCCTATTGGAAACTAAGGGATATTAAGGCCTCCTTTTAATATAGTACCGGACCAAAGCATTAACACATAGTGAATACATGAACTCCTCAAACTACGGTCATCACCGGTAAGTATCCCGATTATTGTCACTTCGGGGTTAACAGATCATAACACATAATAGGTGACTATAGACTTGCAAAATAGGATCAAGAACTCTCATATATTGATGCAAGCATAATAGGTTCAGATCTGAAATCATGGAACGCGGGCCCTAGTGACAAGCATTAAGCATAGCAAAGTCATAGCAACATCAATATCAGAACATAGTGGATACTAGGGACGAAACCCTAACAAAACTAATTCGATTACATGATAAATCTCATCCAACCAATCACCGTCCAGCAAGCCTAGGATCGAATTACTCACGCACGGCGGTGAGCATCATGAAATTGGTGATGGAGGAAGATTGATGATGATGATGGCGACGGATTCCCCTCTCCGGAGCCCCGAACGGACTCCAGATCAGCCCTCCTGACAGAGTTTAGGGTTGGCGGCGGCTTCGTATTGTAAAAGGCGATGAATCCTTCTCTCTTATTTTTTCTCCCCGAACATGAATATATGGAGTTGGAGTTGAGGTCGGTGGAGCATCAGGGGGCCTACGAGGCAGGGGGCGCGCCCAGGGTGGTAGGGCGCGCCCCCGCCCCCGTGGATAGGGTGTGGGCCCCCTGACGTGGATCTTCCTTGCAATATTTTTTATATATTCCAAAAATAATCTCCGTTGATTTTCAGGTCATTCCGAGAACTTTTATTTCTGCACAAAAATAACACCATGGCAATTCTGCTGAAAACAACATCAGTCCGGGTTAGGTCCATTCACATCATGCAAGTTAGAGTCCAAAACAAGGGCAAAAGTGTTTGGAAAAGTAGATACGACAGAGACGTATCAACTCCCCCAAGCTTAAACATTTGCTTGTCCTCAAGCAATTCAGTTGATAAACTAAAAGTGATAAAGAAAAACTTTTACAAACTCTATTTGCTCTTGTTGTTGTAAATATGTAAAGCCAGCATTCAGCTTTTCAGCAAAGATTATGAACTAACCATATTCACAATAACACTTAGGTATCATGTTTACTCATATCAATGGCATAATCAACTAGCGAGCAATAATAATAAATCTCGGATGACAACACTTTCTCAAAATAATCATGATATGATATAACAGGATGGTATCTCGCTAGCCCTTTTCGAGACCGCAAAACATAAATGCAGAGCACCTTTAAAGATTAAGGACCGACTAGACATTGTAATTCATGGTAAAAGAGATCCAGTCAAGTCATACTCAATGTAAACTAATAGTAATGGATGCAAATGATAGCGGTGCTCTCCAACTGGTGCTTTTTAATAAGAGGATGATGACTCGACATAAAAGTAAATAGAAAGGCCCTTCGCAGAGGGAAGCAGGGATTTGTAGAGGTGCCAGAGCTCGATTTTGAAATAGATATGAATAATATTTTAAGCGGTATACTCTCATTGTCAACATAACAACCAAGAGATCTCAATATCTTCCATGCTACACACATTATAGGCGGTTCCCAAATAGAATGGTAAAGTTTATACTCCCCCTCCACCAACTATCATCAATCCATGGCTTGCTCGAAACAACGAGTGCCTCCAACTAACAAGAGTCCCGAGGGAGTTTTGTTTGCAGTTATTTTGATTTGATTTGCATAAAGCATGGGACTGGGCATCCCGGTGACCAGCCATTTTCTCGTGAGTGAGGAGCGGAGTCCATTCCTCTTGAGAATAACCAGCCTAGCATGGAAGATACAGACAACCCTAGTTGATACATGAGCTATTCGAGCATACAAAACAAAATGTTTATTTGAAGGTTTAGAGTTTGGCACATACAAATTTACTTGGAACGGCAGGTAGATACCGTGTATAGGTAGGTGTGGTGGACTCATATGGAATAACTTTAGGGTTTATGGAGTTGGATGCACAAGCAATATTCCCGCTTAGTATAAGTGAAGGCTAGAAAAAGACTGGGAAGCGACCAGCTAGAGAGCGACAACAGTCATGAACATGCATTAAAATTAATCAACACTGAATGCAAGCATGAGTAGGATATAATGCACCATGAACATAAATATCATAGAGACTATGTTGATTTTGTTTCAACTACATGCGTGAACATGTTCCAAGTCAAGCCACTCGAATCGTTCAAAAGAGGATACCACCCTATCATACCACATCACAACCATTTTAATAGCATGTTGGCACGCAAGGTAAACCATTATAAGCTCCTAGCTAATTAAGCATGGCATAAGCAACTACAATCTCTAATTGTCATTGTAAATATGTTCCTTTCATAATAGGCTGAATCAGGAACGATGAACTAATCATATTTACAAAAACAAGAGAGGCCGAGTTCATACCAACTTTTCTCATCTCAATAAGTTCATCATATAATCATCACTATTGCCTTTCACTTGCACGACCGAATAGTGTGGATAATAATAATAGTGCACATGCATTGGACTAAGCTGGAATATGCAAGAATTCAATTCAAGAGAGAAGACAAGGCAATATGGGCTCTTTGTTAGATCAACAATAATGCATATGAGAGCCACTCAACATTTTCATTATGGTCTTGTCCACTCGACCCCCAAAGAACAAGAAAAGAAATGAAACTATTTACACGGGAAAGCTCCCAATAAGCAAAAGAAGAACGAGAAATCTTTTTGGGTTTTGTTTTTAAGTACTACTACTACATGCATGGAAAGTAAACTAACTAAAAGCTACAACTAATTTTTTTTGTTTTGTTAAGGTTTATCAAACACACAAGAAGAAAGCATAAAAAGGGAAATAAAATAGCATGGATATTACAATGAAAAAGTATGAGCACCGACAACTAGCATTTGTGCGTGAACATGAATGTAATGTCGGTGAGAAATACGTACTCCCCCAAGCTTAGGCTTTTGGCCTAAGTTGGTCTATGCCCATGGATGGCCTGGTGGATATCCAAAGTTGTAACTGGGGTCGTACTGAGATGCAGCGGCAATTGCTTGATGAGCTGCAGCTTGGAGGCGAGCTGCCTCCACCCTTCTTCTGTACTCGGTCACCTCCTCCCTGGTTATAAAATATCTCCCCTTTGCCTGAAATTCAAAGAAAGCGAGATCAGGGAGAGCGACATGATAGGTGCGTCGTCTGTCAAAGATAAGTCGGTACTGGAGGGACTAGTCATTCCTCTCAACAAACTGATGACGAACCATAGCATCATAATCTAAATAAGCAGGAGGCAACTCAATATCATATCCACATATGGGTATCTCAAGAAAATTAGCTAAACGGGTTGCATAAATTCACCAAAGAAATCTCCATTAATCCTATTATTATGCAACCTACGTGAAACAATGGCCCCCAAGTTATATTGTCTATCTCCTAATATAGCACTCTCGAGAACACTAATATCAGGGACACACATGTGACATGCTTCATACTTACCATTTATGCACCTACCTATGAAGAGAGAAAAATAATGTATAGGAAAATGAATGCTCCCTATGGTAGCTCGCGTGATTTCCCTAGATTCCCCCGCAGTTATACTAGCAAGAAAGTCTCTATATTCAGATTTGCGAGGTTCACTAATATTACCCCACGGTGGAAGTTTACAAGCAGTGCTAAAATCTTCTAAGTCCATGGTATAAGATTTATCATAAAGATCGAATAGGACAGTGTGAGAATTACGTGAAGATGAAAATTTGAACCTTCTCACAAAGGAATCAGTTAGGTGGTAGTATTTAGGGCACTTATCTAGCATGAAGCCCTCGAGTTCAGCATTACGCACATATGCATCAAATTCCTCATTAATTCTTGCTCGGACCATGAAATCGTCTGATGGCCATTCACAAGGCCGCACTTGAGCTTCTCTTGGTGGTTCCTCGTCTGCATCGCATATTGCGGGCCTGGGTCCTTGCTTTCTTGAAGAACCACCTTGGTACATTTTCCTAAACATATTTCTTCCTCTAAAAAATTTCTGAAATTTTTAGTAACATCAAAATAAAAGTGAACCAAACTAATGTAACATCCCAAAATTTCAATTTGGAATGTTATACATAGATCATTCTTGCATATCATATTTTATTTGCTTTTCTTCTCGCGATCCTCGAAATCCTAAGCAACTCAAGGACCCTCGGAGAGAGTTGGGGATTTCCCCGGTTTTCAAATTTGATTTTATCAAATTTTGAAACGAGGATTTTGGTTTTAATTATTTTTCTCTCCGAAAATATTTCATACTAAAATATATGAGAGGAGATAATATGACTTATCCAAGATAATTGAAATATTGGAGGAAAAATATTAAAATCAAATATTTGTTTTATTTGGATTTTATTGCAATTTTGTTTGCATTAGAAAAATTGCAGGTTTTCAAAATTGCATTTTAGGGCCAAGAAAATGTTCATCTCATTCTAAATATTTTATTTAGACGGTGAAAATTTATTTTGGCATTTTTAGATTTTTTTTATTTTTCTAGGATTTTATTTCCGTCGACGAAATTATTTAAAAAAAAGTTCCCGCGCTCGACTAGGCCTAAGGCCCAGCCGATCCAGGCCGCCGCCGCCGCCGCTCGGACCGGAGTCCAAGTCGGACTCCGCCTCCGTCGCGCCTTGCCCCCTCCTCCAAGTTGCCATCCCGCCCCTTTATATACGCCCCCGAGCCCAACACCACACCACCACCGCCGCCAACCCCGCCACCCCACAGCCGCCACCGCCGCCCACGCTAGCCGTCGCCGCTTGCCGCCACTGCCCCGCAAGCCATCGCCCGGCCGCACCGCCCTCACCGGAGGTACCGCGCCGGAATCCGAGCCGCCGATTTTTTTGAACCGTTTGGTTTTTTTAGAAAACCCTAGATTCGTTTTTTTTGGATCACCAGTTTTTTTGTTTAGCGGACGTTTGTCCGTACGTTCGTTTAACGAATGGTTCATCGCTCGTTAGTTACAGCTAACGAACGCTCGTTCATTAGTCTGTTCGTGAGTTTTCTTTTATCGGATTTATCAGCGATTATTCTCGATCGCGATTTCTGATCCGATCTTAGTTTCTATTTATCTTTTCGCTCCTTAGTCGGAATCAGGCGATTCAAGCGCCTAGATCTTCGTCTCGAGATCCTCTTTCTGTTTAATCAACTTGAACAAGTTTTTGTTACTATAAAATTTGACCTAGGTCCAGACTAGTAAACGAATCTTGTTTCTTTCGTCGTTTGAGTTTCATTGCTCCGTTTGATTTGATTTCTTGTGCTAACCGGAGTTCTTAAGTTGAACTTTCCGGTCAACCTCTTTTATCTGAGTTTTTCTTGCGCATCTTTGCTTGTTGCTTATGTATGTTATTGTTTGTTTGCGATGGAACACCCGGAGTGCCAAGCGTGCTACGAGTCCCTAGGTTTTGCAGATTGTCAGCAAGGCAAGTAACACATTGATCATACTCTTTTCATACCCAGTTTTTATGCATTAGTTTCACCCCCAAACATTGCATGATTAGGGTGTCTTTCACATGTGGAATGGGAAGTAGTTGTTGAGGTAGAACCTATTGCCCTGTTATATTCAAACCCTTGGGAGTTACTTCTACGCTTGCTTATATTACTATGCTATGCTATGCTCATAGACGTGGTTTGGGTTTGAGTGAAATCCATGACAGATGTGAGTTTGCTAATTAATGGTTCAACTTAAGGTGGCAACTTAAATACACATCTGGGTGGATTGAGGCACCTGGAGTACCCAGTGTTGCCTGTATTTTTGGAAATCCCGGAGTACCCGTGTGATCTTCATATGGACCGCCACCCAGGCTCAAAGGGAACTGAGATTATTCATGCTAGAAACTTCCGTGTGCAGCCACAAGCTATTATGGGCTCTAGCATAGTTGAGTAAGTTATGTGAAGCTCTTGAAGAGGCAAATCAGCAGGTAGTGGGATGTAGGTTTGGTATGGTCTGTCCGGAGTAGAGAGTTAATGTTTCTAAAGGACTGTGTCTCGGTCATCCGTTTCTCAAACACCATGTAGTGCGAGAAATCCAACAGAGGAGATCGAGTTTTGTGGGGAAAAGTGTGCAAACCTCTGCAGAGTGTATAAACTAATCATGGTTAGCCGTGTCCCCGGTTATGGACAAATCTTGAGTATCTAGTACTTGGGTTATCACATGTATCTCATCACTCTTAATTAATACTGTTGGGTTGTTAACCACTTTAATTGGGATTGAGTTGGAGGAACCTTCTCAATGATGTTTCAACTACAATGATAGTTAAATTAAAATCTATTCCTTTGTTGTAGGGAAAAATTGGCTTTTTGCAAAACTGTAACCATAGAGCTTTCCACCAGCCAAATATGCATGTAGTGATAGCATTATTCTGTTCTTGCTCTACTGTGTTACTTTGCCAGCATATTCCATGTGCTGACCCGTTTTCGGGCTGCAACGTATTATGTTGCAGACTTTTCAGACGAGGAGTAAGGTTCGTTAGGTCGTTGCCGTGCAGCTCAGCTATGCCGTTGGAGTTGATGGACTCACTTTATCTTCCAAGCCTTCCGCTGTTATCGCATTAGATGGCCTTAAGCCATATTATTGTAATAAGTTCTCTCTTGAGACATTCGATGTAATAAGTGTGTGATTGCCACTTTGTTATAAATCCTTTGAGTACTGTGTGTGATAGCATTACCGATCCAGGGATGACACTGAAGCACAGAGACTTGACCATCTAAGGTCGGGTCGCTACAAGATGGTATCAGAGCACACACTAAGTGTAGGACACGACCACTAAGATAAACCATAGGCCACACTTCTCTACTAATTTCTTACTCCTCTCCATTTTCTACTCTTTAGGATGGCGGAGATGAAGAACAAGTTTGCACAACCGGATGAAGACACACCATTTGGACGCCACCTGAAGGAAGTCACTAGGTACTTGAACATTGGAATACCAAGCTTCACCGGGACGTACAACGCCATTTTACCTGAAGAGGAGCGCTGGATGATTCAAGTAAAAGTTCCAGGAAGGACGTTCTCGCCAACTTCTAAACCCATAGATTTTTCTTTCGAAGCACCCACCTGGAGCCTAGGCAAGAGCATGGCAGCCCGCATTACCATGGGACGCATTGGAGAAGTATACCACAGGGAACTTAAGGACACTATCTACCAGATATGTGGGGGCCGAGACGAGCAATGGGAAGTAATCAGCACCAAGAAGGATAGATCCATTGCAGCTTTCATCCAGGAGTTAAACCAGCACATTCGACGCCAGGAGAACCAGATGTGCACGGACATGATGGACTTGAAGAAGGCAAAGACTAGGATCATCGAACTGGAGGAAGAACTCAAGTTTACACGTGAAGGATATGAGGAGGAAATCAAGGCATTACTGGAGAAGAAGGGAGGACCGTCACCGGGAGAAGAAGACGACGACCCCACTTGCCCGGACAACTACATCATTATCGACGACACCGATTCAGATCCTAGTGAGGATGACTTTGAAGACGAAGCTGGAGCAGACATCATGGAGTCTTCCACCGATCAAAATTTCTAGATGACCACCAAATATTATCAGTATTTCCCCCCATGTAATTAGTAGTAGACGAGTACCTTGCGATAGTCCTAGACCGTTGTATGCCCTTGCTTGATTGATTGAGTGAAATGTTTGTGTTTGTCTCATGTGCATATGGGTAGTGTTTTCTCATTAGACCCCTTTTTCTATTCTGATCTCTTCCATCTAAACCCATCAAATGCCTCCGAGACGTGACCTCGGTTTTGTTTTCCTACCGGAGCTCACCCAGTTGATCCAGCAACAGAATACTTTGATGCAATTGCTAGTTCAGAACCAGGGCAACAACAACAATAGTAACAACAACAACAACCTGCCGCCAGTGGGCAACCTAGCCCGTTTTCTAAGGTTACAGCCGCCGGTGTTCTCCAGTAGCACCGAGCCTATAGTTGCTGATGATTGGCTATGCCGTATTGGAAGGGAGTTGACCACCGCAGGTTGCACAGATGCTGAAAGAGTGCGCTTTTCCGCACACCAATTGGATGGACCTGCAACCTCATGGTGGAGAATTACACAGCCACTTTTCCTATAGCCAATGTCACTTGGGACCAGTTTCAGCAAGCTTTCCGCACAGCCCATGTCTCAACTAGATCTATGCAGATGAAGAAGCGGGAGTTCCGCAACCTACGTCAGGGGAACCGTACTGTGGCTCAGTACGTGGATGATTTTAGCAAGTTATTACGCTATGCCCCTGATGATGTAGCCACCGATGCCGCGAAGCAAGAGAAGTTTATGGAAGGGCTGAATGATGAGATGAGCATGTAGTTGATGGTAGCAACCTTCAACAACTACCGGGAGTTGGTAGATAAGGCTCTTATGATTGAAGGGAAGCAGCAACAGATTGAGAGCCGCAAGAGTAAGTATGGACAAGGGAAGTATAACTCAGGAGCTCAGCAGAAGCCTCGCCTAACCCCGAACTCGGGAGGACTTGTTCATAACCATGGAGGTCACAACCACACTGGAGGAGGATAGCATAACCACAATGGTTCTAAGAATGGGAATGGGAACAGAGCTAACAACAATCAGAACCGCCCCAATCCAGCCACACCCGCCAAAAGGGACTTAAGTCACGTTACTTGCTTCAAGTGCGGAAATACTGGACACTACGCCACAGAGTGCCCTGAAGGAAAGAATGGAAATGGAAATGGGAGCGCTGGGAAGAAGCCTAATCCATTCAACAAAGGACAAGTTAACCATGTTAACGTGGAGGAGGTTGAAGAGCAGCTGGACGCGGTAATAGGTAAGTTTTTGGTTAAGTCATTTACCGCTCTTGTTCTTTTTGATACTGGTGCATCACATTCATACATATCAAGGGGATTCGTGGATAAGTTTAAACTACCAACCCAAACCCTCAGGACCCCTCTCCTAGTGAGTTCACCTGGAGTAGTGTACATGGCTAGCCGATGGTGCGACCAGATACCCCTAACCATTGGCACCCATGTCTTTCCGTACGACCTAATTATCTTGGAGTCACAAGGATTGGCTGTGATATTAGATGGACTGGATGTCAAAGTATGGAGGAAGCATTGACTGTGCTAGTAAGTCGATTTATCTCACCACCCCGGAGGGAAAAAAGATTAAGTATGTATCTAGGCATGTGCCTAGGAGGAGCCAAGTGAATGCCCTTACGGGAGTTGTTCAGGAGGAAGTGCCTGTAGTGAAGGATTACCCGGATGTTTTTCCAGAGGAGTTACCAGGCATGCCGCCGGATAGAGACATAGAGTTTTTGATAGAGCTATTGCCAGGTATCGGGCCAATATCCAAGAGACCCTATCGGATGCCCGCAAATGATCTAGAGGAAATTAAGAAACAGATCAAGGAGTTATTGGAGAAAGGATACATTCGAAGAAGTTCATCACCTTGGGGAGCCCTGTGCTTTTGGTTGAGAAGAAGGATAAATCCCTAAGGATGGTTGTTGATTATCGAGCCTTGAATGAGGTAACGATTAAGAACAAGTACCCACTGCCGATGACCAATGATCTGTTCGATCAGCTGCAAGGAGCTAAAGTGTTCTCGAAGATCAATCTGTGATCAGGATACCATCAGTTCAAGATTCGAGAGAAGGATATACCAAAGACAGCGTTCACAACGCGGTATGGATTATACGAGTACACGGTCATGTCATTTGGACTGACTAATGCCCCGCCTATTTCATGAGCATGATGAACAAGGTGTTCATAGAATATTTGG
This sequence comes from Triticum dicoccoides, assembly GCF_002162155.2. Taxonomy (NCBI): domain Eukaryota; kingdom Viridiplantae; phylum Streptophyta; class Magnoliopsida; order Poales; family Poaceae; genus Triticum; species Triticum dicoccoides. The sequence continues at coordinate 91,944,661 of NC_041390.1, forward strand.
ACAAGTTTGTTGTGGTGTTTATTGATGATATTATGGTATACTCGAAGAATGAAGAGGAGCACAAAGAGCATTTGCGCATAGTTCTCGAGAAACTCAGGGAACACCAGTTGTATGCCAAGTTCAGCAAATGCGAATTTTGGTTGAAGGAAGTCGGATTCCTTGGACATGTTATATAAGTAGAAGGTATAGCAGTAGACCCCACCAAGGTTCAGTCAGTCACTAAATGGTTGGCACCCACTTCAGTTAGCGAGATCCGTAGTTTCCTTGGACTCGCAGGGTACTATCGGAGATTCATTGAGAACTTTTCCAAGATTGCGAAGCCAATGACTGAACTATTGAAGAAGGATACTAAGTTTAAATGGACAGACGACTGCGAGGCAAGTTTCCAGGAGTTGAAGAAACGTTTAACTACAGCGCCAGTGCTAACACTGCCAGATATACATAAGGAGTTCCAAGTGTATTGCGACGCCTCTCGCTTAGGACTTGGATGTGTGCTTATGCAGGACGGAAGAGTTGTTTCGTATGCCTCATGACATCTAAAACCTCACGAGTTGAATTATGCCACGCATGATTCGGAGTTAGTAGCCGTAGTGCATGCATTGAAGACCTGGACACATTATCTCATAGGAAACCGTTGTGATGTGTACACGGATCATAAGAGTTTGAAGTACATTTTCACCCAGAAGGAATTAAACCTTAGACTGAGGAGATGGTTGGAGCTTATAAAGGATTACGATATGAAGCTACACTATCATCCAGGAAAGGCCAATGTCGTAGTAGACGCTTTGAGCCGAAAGAGTTATGCTAATATCCTTGAAAGTAAGGGAGTGCCAAAGGAATTAGCAGAGGATATCATGGAACTTCGATTATGGATTGTTCCTAGAGGTTTAGTTGCAACAATGGAAGTTCAGTCGATGCTGTTGGGTAAGATTTGGGGAGCTCAGAAGGATGACAAAGAGATTGCCGAGATAAAGGAGTAGATGGGCAAAGGAAAGGCCAAAGGTTTTCGTGAGTATGAGCACGATACCTTATGGTTTGAGGACCGAGTTTATGTGCCCAATAACCCAGAGATCAGGAAGTTAATACTTCAAGAGGCTCATGACTCACCCTACTCGATACACCCTGGAAACACCAAGATGTATCTAGATTTGAAGGAATATTTCTGGTGGACTGGTATGAAGAAGGATATTGCTGAGTACGTAGCCGTATGATATGTGTGCCAGAGAGTGAAGGCATAGCATCAGAAGCCAGCATGACTGTTACAGCCTATGCCGATACCCGAATGGAAGTGGGATAAACTGGGCATGGACTTTATCACCGGATTGCCCAAGACCAAAGCAGGATATGATTCCATATGGGTAGTAGTTGATCGCTTGACCAAAGTGGCTCACTTCATCCCAATTAAAACCACTTATACCAGTGCAAAGTTCGCCAGGATATACATGTCGCGGATCGTATGTTTGCATGGAGTTCCTAGGACCATCGTATCAGATAGAGGAACACAATTTACTTCAAAGTTTTGGCATCAGTTACACTAGACTTTGGGAACGAGATTGGAGTTCAGTACAACATTTCACCCGCAGACAGATGGGCAGACTGAGAGAGTCAACCAAATTCCGGAGGACATGTTGAGAGCCTGTGCGCTAGATTATGGATCTAGTTGGGATGACAATTTGCCTTACGCGGAGTTCTCATACAACAATAGCTACCAAGCCAGTTTGAAGATGGCACCGTTTGAAGCCCTGTATGGACGAAGGTGCATAACACCATTGATGTGGGATGAGGTAGGAGACCGACAATTGTTTGGACCAGACTTGATTAAGGAGTCCGAGGAAAAGGTTAAATTGATTCGCGATAGACTGAAGATTGCTCAGTCCAGACAGAAGAGTTATGCAGACTCAAAATGCAGGGAGGTAACTTACGAAATTGGAGATAGAGCATATCTGCGAGTATCGCCCTTGCGAGGAGTGAAACGTTTTGGAGTTAAGGGAAAGTTAGCTCCGAGATTTGTAGGACCGTATCGTGTTTCGGAACGGATGGGAGAAGTTGCCTACAAGTTGGAATTACCCGGGGGATTATCAGGAGTTCACGATGTGTTCCACATTTCACAGCTGAAGAAATGTCATGCTGAGATGGCCGATATACCGCTAAGGGATATAGTACCCTTGGAAGCGATTCAGTTGGACAATGATTTGACTTACGAGGAGAAGCCAGTTAAGATTCTAGAGTTTGCCAGCAGAGTCACTCGCAGTAAGGTTATCAAGTTCTGCAAAGTTCAGTGGAACCACCATACCGAGGATGAAGCCACCTGGGAACGAGAGGATGATCTTCGCAAAGACCACCCGCACCTATTTTCTAGCCAACCCGAATCTCGAGGGAGAGATTCATCTTAAGGGGGTAGGTTTGTAACATCCCAAATTTTCAATTTGGAATGTTATACATAGATCATTCTTGCATATCATATTTTATTTGCTTTTCATCTCACGATCCTCGAAATCCTAAGCAACTCAAGGACCCTCGGAGAGAGTTGGGGATTTCCCCGATTTTCAAATTTGATTTTATCAAATTTTGAAACGAGGATTTTGGTTTTAATTATTTTTCTCTCCGAAAATATTTCATACTAAAATATATGAGAGGAGATAATATGACTTCTCCAAGATAATTGAAATATTGGAGGAAAAATATTAAAATCAAATATTTGTTTTATTTGGATTTTATTGCAATTTTGTTTGCATTAGAAAAATTGCACGTTTTCAAAATTGCATTTTAGGGCCAAGAAAATGTTCACCTCATTCTAAATATTTTATTTAGACGGTGAAAATTTATTTTGGCATTTTTAGATTTTCATTTATTTTTCTAGGATTTTATTTCCGTCGGTGAAATTATTAAAAAAAATCCCCGTGCCCGACTGGGCCTAAGGCCCAGCCGAGCCTGGCCGCCGCCGCCGCCTCCTGCACGCGCGCGCCGCCGCCGCTCGGACCGGAGTCCGAGTCAGACTCCGCCTCCGTCGCGCCTTGCCCCCTCCTCCAAGTCGCCGCCGCGCCCCTTTATATACGCCCCCCGAGCCCCAACACCACACCACCACCGCCGCCAACCCCGTCGCCCCGCAGCCGCCGTCGCCTCGCTAGCCGTCGCCGCCGCCGCCGCCGCTTGCCGCCACCGCCCCGCAAGCCACCGCCCCGCCGCACCGCCCTCGCCGGAGCCCCTCACCGGAGGTACCGCGTCGGAATCCGAGCCACTGGTTTTTTTGAACCGTTCAGTTTTTTTAGAAAACCCTAGATTCGTTTTGTTGACACCTGATTTTGGCACAGTGCAGAATGTAATGGAGATGGCCTCAAATGACAAAATATTCTAAATGAGAAATTTCACATTGCCGAGTGGAACAACTTTGATGTTTGGACCATAATCATTCGGCATCATATCAAAGACCAAAACTACACTCAGATTGTCATGTTTAGGTGTTTTGAGTGCTTTTTGGTCAAGTACGCCTCCAGGACAATCTCGGATGAAGGAATGCTCTACATGAATTTTCTTCGTCTCGTCGAATCGGTCGATTTTGATATAAAAATCATCTCAATCCGAGTTCGTATGCAAAAGTTAGAGCTATCTGGATGCAGCCCTGTCAAGAGGCGAAATATGACGCGGAAGACCAGACATGTCTTGGCAAGTGTCTGATGTAATGCGTGAGTGTTTTGGCCCAGAAGATGGCCTCAAATCGGAAAACGTTCAACACGAAAGTTTTTCGTCTCATCAAAACAGTCAACTTTGCTTTTGGACACATTTTCATCCGAGGTCGTTTACTGCCTCAAAAACCTTGCCGGGGGAAAGCTTGCCGCTGTGAACAGTAACCTGCCGGGGAAAGCTTGCCGCCGTGAACAGTAACCTTGCCGGGGAAAGCTTGCCGCCGTGAACAGTAACCTTGCCGGGGAAAGCTTGCCGCCGTGAACAATAACCTTGCCGGGGGAGAGCTTGCCGCCGTGAACAGTAACCTGCCGGGGAAAGCTTGCCGCCGTGAACAGTAACCTTGCCGGGAAAGCTTGCTGCCGTGAACAGTAGAAACTGTCGAGGCCAATCCGACCAGATGCTGAAGATGGGCTCAGATACTTATCTAGATGGCTTCGGATGAAGAAGCGTTCAACATAGGAGTTGTTCGTAACGTCGAAATGGTCAACTTTGCTTTTGGGGTCATCATCATCCGACGTAGTATACGACCTGCAGAGACGCTGCAAGAGTCGGACGGTCCAGTCAGCTACATGAACGAGTCTGACTCGAAATTAGAGATGACCCCGTGGAGTATTCAAGATGGCCTTATTTGGAAAAGTGATCAACATACGAATTGTTGGCCTCGTGGAAGCACACATAATTGATATTTGAACCGTCTCCATCGGAAGTCATATGCAGATTCCACAGCCCACGCAAGGAGCAAGACAGAAGATTGGACCAGATTCGGGCTGAATCCGAGTGGGACCAGAACTAGGATTCTAGGACGTGAATTGATGTAATTTTCTTGTAAGGAAAGCCTAGATAAATCCTTTGCTTGTACGGGAAGTCCAGCCGCCTCTTATATATGTTGGGGTGACGGCCGATTGAAGAACACACAATCGAACAAATCAATATACTACTTTTTCATCTATGTTTTATCTCTCCACCGTTTTTCTCTCTCGTTCTTCGCTGTTCTTCGTTTGAGAGCTGCGAATCTCGAGGCTCTAGGGGCGAGCGAATCGACCTAGGGCAGCCCATAGCCGCCGCAATCCCTGACGGGGTCCCTCCCGGGTGCGCGGGGTTTCGGGTCTGCAAAAGCGCCCGCCGACTGTCTTGCGTATCGCGTTGTCGGTCGGGCCTCCTTCGACGTGAGCTGCGGTGTATCACCCCCGGCGTTGAGGGTACACATGACGTGTTCGTGTGTCAACACACTTTTTGGCGACTCCGCTGGGGATTGAAGATCAATTGTTATCATCCACCATGTCTGATCTTCCCAAGCCATCTGAGGTAGACGCCGATAACATCATTAAGCCTAGTCTTGATGAGATATCGGCCGATCATCGCCAAGTCTATGAGGAGTACAAGAAGGCGCGCGAAGAGAAGGATTTGCAGGAGTTCCTTGCAAAATTCAAGAAGGATCGCCAAGGCAACATCACTCCGATTGAAGAAATCAAGTTCCCTCCTCTTCAAGCCGAGCAGGTTAAACCCTCTGTAAGTACTGCCTTTTCTCCTGAGCAGTGGGCTGAGATTGAAAGTCGTATTGCTGATGGTAACAATCTAGTCTATCAAACTTTCATAAAAAATACTAATGCTCAGAAGAATATATCTCAATCGCCTAGTGGTAATAATGGTGTAGCTGCTAGTGTGCAAAACCCTAATTTGTCTTTGCCCATCTCATCGGCGCCTCCCATGCCGATGACTTATTATCCTACCCAAACAAATCAGATTGTGGCTGCACCCATTAATCCTATTATGAGCATGCCAGGTTCGGTGGTAACGCCGAACCAAACCCTACCTATAGCTACATCCACTCGACCATTATCAAATTATGGGTTGACATACATGCCACAATTTTTACCTGCAGCTAGTAACCCTACTCTTCCTATGCCATTGCCGCAAGCTTCATCCTCCACTATGGATGATGGTCTAGCTAATCTTAGGGAGGAGATGGCTAAGATGGTTCGAGAGAATTTTGGAGTTGAGTTACCTCGGAATCGGATTTACCAAAAGCCGTACCCCGAGTACTTTGATGCCATCCAGTGCCCTCCAGGATATAAAATTCCTGATTTTGTTAAATTTAATGGAGAAGGCACAGAAACCACATGGGAGCATGTTAGTCAATATTTAGCACAATTGGGTGAGGCAGGCTCATTGAATGAATTGAAAGTGCGTTTATTTCCTTTATCATTAACTGGTACTGCATTTTCATGGTTTTCTTCTTTACCCCATGGTTCCATTCGGGTTTGGTCGCAGCTAGAGCAGAAGTTTCATGATCACTTTTATAGCGGTGACAATGAACTCAAGTTGTCACATCTAACATCGGTTAAACAGAAACATGATGAATCGGTCTCCGATTACGTCAAGAGATTCAGAGAAACAAAAAACCGGTGTTTTAGTTTGGTGATAACCGAGAGGGACTTGGCAGACCTAGTGCTGAGTGGTTTGAGAACTCCCATTAGAGAAAAGCTAGAGGGCTACGAGTTCTTAAATATCAACCAAGTCTTACAAAGGGCTTTGGCTCAGGAAAGCCGAAGCAAAGACCTCAAAGAAGTGCATAGATACAAAGCCAATCATCCAAAGATGAATATGGTGGAATATGACAGTGATCACTCGGACGATGAGGGTGATGTTTTTGCTACTGAATTTGTTTGGCCATCTAAGGCCAAACCCTTTACTTGCAATGATCTGAAACCCATTCATAAGAATCGTGATGAAGAGATGACGTTTACTTTTAACATTGCTAAGTGTGATAGAATATTTGATGCTTTGCTGCAAGCTAAAATTATTAGAATAACTCATACTTTGCCGCCGTTTGAAGAGCTGAAACGGCGCGCTTATTGCAAGTATCATAATTCTTTTTCTCATGCTACTAACGATTGCAATGTTTTTCGACGACAGATACAACGGCCATTAATGACGGACGATTGAACTTTTCTGAAATGCAAGTTGATAAACATCCTTTTCCAATGAATACCATGGATTTGGAGGGGAAGAAGCTACTCATTCGGCCGGAGGTAGCCAAATCTGCTAATAAAGCTAATGTCATTGTTGGTGAGCCCAGGCAAGACAAGGAGGACAACAAGGTCTTGGGGAGACAAGTTGTGCTTGATAAGCAACCCGATGGCAAGGAAGTGATCAAAATCACCATCAAGAATCCTACACTCGGGGGGCAACCGCAAGTACAAGAAAATACTCGTGTTAAATTTGTCAAGCCCAAGAGTCTAGAAGTTGGCAAGTGGAACAAGAATGAAGCTAAAGTGCAGCGCAAGCGGATCAAGCCAACTTTTGATATGTTGCTGTCCAAGTATGCTAACCAGTCGGCCGGTTCTAGTTTCAATCGACCGACTCATATGAAACGACCAAGGTCACCATCAGCTGATATGTTCAGTCAGTATACAAAACCGAGTGGACCAAGGGCGCAGTTTTCAGAAGAGCAGAGGCAATCTGTGTGGGATCGACTTGATTACTCATATAATGGCCGGCTCAACATCGGTGACTATCAGTCGGCTGGTAAAAATATGCGACCGAGTGGAAATTATCCGAGTGTAAGGATGCACCCAGGTGGAAGCTATCCGAGTGAAAAAATGTGGCCAAGTAGATTCCATCTGACTGGATTCCATCCGAGTGAATTCCATCCGAGTGACATCCATCCGAGCGGATTCCATCAGAGTAAAAAGCTGCGCCCGAGTGGAAATTTCATGCATCTGGAAAGTCGAAAAGTATGGCGTGTTAAGTCGCTAAGTGTTGCAGCAGTTGAGTTGGGAAAAAGCAAGGAGAAAACGGATGCCGACTCACTTATCTTGGGCACCAAAACATTTGCCATACAGCAGCCAATTGTGCATAGCAAACCGGCTGAGCTAATACTTTCTATTGCGCCAAAGCACTCGGCTAATGACCATGAAGCAAGCGCCAGCCGAGTAAAAACGAGAGATCCTAAATACATTCAGCCAAAGTGGTGTCCTCCAGGGCTAACAAAGACACAGAAGAGGAAACTACAGAGGTTAAGGAGCCAAGAGATAGCAGAACAAGAGGCGGAGAAGCAAAGGGATAAGTTGTTCAATGACACTCGGCCTATGGTACCTACAAAACAAGTGTGGAGGCCCAAACAAATATGAGATACAGTGGCCTCTACGCCTATCACAACAGCACCTACACTACCAAAAAAGGACGACGCAATCATTGCATCGTCTACGTTACCTATTGCTTCCTCTTCACTCGGACAAATTTCTGAATCGGTGGATGCACTTGAGGAGGAGGCTGATATGTTGGACTATGAGTCTACACCGGTTCATGAAGGTATGGATATCAATATGGTGTATTACTTGCCTACTGAGTTTCGTGCTGTAGATGAGGAAGGGGAGGTGGCTCAGCTGGATTTTGGCCCTAAAAACGCGATATTCGAGAAGCCAAAAGAACCAGTAACGCATCTGAAACCATTATATCTTAGAGGTCATATCAATGGGTCGCCGCTCACTCGGATGCTTGTTGATGGTGGTGCTGTGGTAAATCTTATGCCCTATTCGGTCTTCAAGAAATTGGGTTTGCCTGATGAAGAATTGATCAAGACCAATATGGTGCTTAACGGGTTTGAAGGCAAAGAGAAAACTGAAGCCAAAGGTGTGATGTATGTGGAGCTTACAGTCGGAAGCAAAACTTTGGCTACTGCATTCTTTGTCGCCGAGGTGCAAGGTAACTACAACGTCATACTAGGCCGTGATTGGGTTCATGCAAACCAGTGCGTGCCATCCACTATGCACCAGTTTTTGATTCAGTGGGTTGATGATGAAGTGGAAGTCATTCATGCGGATAACTCGGCCTGTGTTGCTTTGGCCGATGCGTCGGTGGATTGGCAACATCCCAATGCTACTTGCTTGACGGGACGTGACTTATCAGAATTTGATTTTCTCAGCGCAACCAAGAATGGTTTTGTGCCCGTCTCTTTAAAGCTGACTGAATGCAATCGACTCCAAGGTATGATATGTTTAAATGGATTCTAGCTCTGAGTGGTTACAAAAACGTCTTGTGAAATATCGGTCCAGCGAGAACGATATGTATGAGTCTATAGAGGAGTCGGATGACATGGATAAACTTGGACAAGGTTTTACATCGGCCGATCCACTAGAAGAGGTAGATATTAGAGATGGTTCAGTCACTCGACCGACATTTATAAACAAAAAATTGAAAGCCGATTGTAAAGCTAATCGAGCTATTGAAAGAATATGTTTGTTGCTTTGCATGGGAATATCATGAGATGCCAGGGTTAAGCAGAAAGCTAGTGGAGCATCGGTTGCCTATAAAGGCCGGTTTTAGACCTTATAAACAGTCGGCCAGAAAATTTAATCCGAAAACATATGACCGGGTCAAGGAAGAGATCGGTCGACTGCTTGAAGCTAATTTCATTCGACCTTGCAGGTACGCCAAGTGGATTTCTAACATTGTCCCAGTGGAGAAGAAAGGATCCGCCAAGTTGAGGGTGTGCATTGATTTCAGAGATTTGAATAGGGCTACACCCAAAGATGAGTATCCTATGCCAATAGCCGATATGCTTATTAATGATGCTTCTGGGCATAAGGTTATTAGCTTTCTAGATGGTAATGCCGGATACAATCAAATTTTTATGGCCGAAGAGGACATGTACAAGACTGCTTTTTGATGCCCTGGTTTCGTTGGTTTATTCGAGTGTACAGTGATGGCATTCGGATTAAAAAATGCTGGAGCCACATATCAAAGGGCTATGAATTTGATTTTCCATGATTTACTCGGTATCATACTTGAAGTTTATATTGATGATATTGTTGTCAAATCGGATGCTTTTGAATCTCACTTGGCCGATTTGCGTTTAGCTTTTGAAAGAATGAAAAAGTATGGACTAAAGATGAATCCTTTGAAGTGTGCTTTTGGCGTGTCAGCTGGCAAGTTTTTGGGTTTCATTATTCATGAAGATGGCATAGAGATTGATCCCAAAAAGATAGAGGCTATACAGAAAGTGGAGTCTCCAACATGCAAGAGAGATATGCAAAAGTTCCTTGGCAAGGTCAACTATTTGAGAAGGTTCATAGCTAATCTGTCAGGGAAAGTTGATGCATTTACTCCTATCCTTCGGTTAAAGGATGATGCTGATTTCACTTGGGGGGCAAAACAGCAAGAAGCATTTGATATGATGAAGAATTATTTGTGCACTCCTCCGGTGATGAGAGCACCCAAGCATAGGGAACCCTTCAGACTTTACATTGCAGCAGAGGAAGAAGTTATTGGTGCTGATCTAACTCAAGAGACCGAAGGAAAAGAGCATGCCATCACTTATTTGAGCCGCCGCTTATTGGACGCAGAGACAAGGTATGCATTTATTGAGAAATTATGTCTATGCTTATATTATGCTTGCACAAAACTGAGACATTATTTAGTGCCGAGTGCTTGTGTAGTAGCTTGTCAAACCGATGTCATTAAATACATGTTGCATAGGCCAATTCTTAGTGGTAGAATTGGCAAGTGGGCTTATGCTTTGATTGAATATGATTTGGCTTATGAATCTCTAAAGTCCATGAAAGGCCAATTGTTGCTAATTTCATTGTTGAACATCGGATTAATGACAAGCATGATGTTGATATGAACCTTATTTCATTAGTACCATGGATATTATACTTTGATGGGTCAGTTTGTAGCAATGGCCAAGGTGTTGGTATTGTTTATATATCTCCTCATGGTGTTGTTTTTGAAGCCTCATGCCGCTTAGAATATTTTTGCACAAACAATCAAGCCGAATATGAAGCATTGTTATTCGGCCTAGAGATGTTACTTGCTATAGGTGTTACACATATTGAGGCTTATGGTGATTCGTTACTAGTGGTACAGCAAATATCCAAAGTCTTTTAGTGTTTGGATGAATCACTTAATGTTTATCTTGATAAATGTCTAGATATAATTTCTACTTTGGATTGTTTTAGCATTGCACATATATCTAGACATGACAACTGGAAAGCAAATGAGTTGGCACAACAAGCATCTGGATACCATGTTGATCATGGCATGTTTCATATTTCTCAAAATCCGATGGCTTGTCTTACCAGTATAGAAGAGGCCGAACCAGAACCCACTGATTCGGTCATTAACAAAAAATCTAGTGCAGGTGACAATTCCGACTGGAGGAAGCCCATTGTTGCTTACTTGCGTAATCCGAATGAAAGGGTGGACTGGGCTGTTCGGCGTATGGCTTTTAAATATACTATGAGGGATGATGATCTTTATCGCCGAACAGTTGATGATGTTCTTTTAAAGTGCTTGGATGAGGACCAAGCAAGAGTTGCTATGGGAGAGGTACATGAAGGCATTTGTGGTACTCACCAGTCGGCTCCCAAGATGAAATGGTTATTACAACGTGCTGGGTTTTATTGGCCGACCATGATTAATGATTGTTTCAGATATTATAAAGGGTGCGAAGCTTGTCAAAAATTTGGTGATATTCAATTGGCTCCCGCTGCTATGTTGAATCCTATTATCAAGCCGTGGCCTTTCAGAGGATGGGGTTTAGACTTTATTGGGCAAATCCATCCGTCTTCTTCAAGGGGCATCGGTTCGTATTGGTGGCAACTGATTATTTCACTAAGTGGTCTGAAGCAGTACCTCTCAAGAACATGACGCATACGGAGGTAATTAAATTCATAACCGAGCACATTATTCATAGATTCGGTATTCCTCAAACGTTAACTACAGATCAAGGTTCATCTTTTATGTCACACAAAGTCAGAGAGTTTGCCGAATCTTATAACATAAAGTTGCTCAATTCCTCCCCATATTATGCCCAAGCTAATGGACAAGCTGAGTCTAGCAATAAAATTTTAATCAAGCTCATCAAGAAGAAGATTGAGGATAATCTAAGGAGATGGCATGACTTGTTGTCTGAGGCATTATGGGCACATAGAATCTCAAGGAATGGTGCTACGAAAGTGACTCCATATGAGCTAGTATATGGTCAAGAGACTGTTTTACCAGTAGAAGTAAATTTGAATGCTTTGAGAATAGCCAAACAAAATGATTTATCGGCAATAGACTTCTATAACTTGATGATGGACAACATTGATGAGGTTGCTGATAAACGTTTGGCTGCTTTGAATGCCATAGAGAGAGATAAGTTGAGGGTGGCAAGGGCTTACAATAAGAAAGTCAAGTTGAAGAATTTTCAAGTTGGTGATCTCGTCTGGAAAGTGATTCTACCGATTGGTTCAAGAGATAGAAAATTCGGGAAGTGGTATCCAAGTTGGGAAGGTCCTTTTAGGATTACAAGAGTTGTTCCCGGAAATTCATATTTGGTGGAATCAATACAGGGGGCATTGTTACCTCGAGCTCTCAATGGCAAATATTTGAAGAAGTACCACCCGAGTGTGTGGCAGGAAGCCTAAGTAGGCAACGGCCGATATACGATTATCGCCCTTAGCACAAACATGGCCGATAAATAATTATCGTCCTGAGAAAAATAAATGGCCGATGGAGTGTTGGCAGGAAGCCTAAGGAGTAACCTGCCAGGGAAAGCTTGCCGCCGTGAACAGTAACCTTGCCGGGAAAGCTTGCTGCCGTGAACAGTAGAAACTGTCGAGGCCAATCCGACCAGATGCTGAAGATGGGCTCAGATACTTATCTAGATGGCTTCGGATGAAGAAGCATTCAACATAGGAGTTGTTCATAACGTCGAAACGGTCAACTTTGCTTTTGGAGTCATCATCATCCGACGTAGTATACGACTTGCAGAGACGTTGCGAGAGTCGAACGGTCCAGTCAGCTACATGAACGAGTCTGACTCAAAATTAGAGATGACCCCGTGGAGTATTCAAGATGGCCTTATTTGGAAAAGTGATCAACATACGGACTGTTGGCCTCGTGGAAGCACACATAATTGATATTTGAACCGTCTCCATCGGAAGTCATATGCAGATTCCACAGCCCACGCAAGGAGCAAGACAGAAGATTGGACCAGATTCGGGCTGAATCCGAGTGGGACCAGAACTAGGATTCTAGGACGTGAATTGATGTAATTTTCTTGTAAGGAAAGCCTAGATAAATCCTTTGCTTGTACGGGAAGTCCAGCCGCCTCTTATATATGTTGGGGGTGACAGCCGATTGAAGAACACACAATCGAACAAATCAATATACTACTTTTTCATCTATGTTTTATCTCTCCACCATTTTTCTCTCTCGTTCTTCGCTGTTCTTCGTTTGAGAGCTGTGAATCTCGAGGCTCTAGGGGCGAGCGAATCGACCTAGGGAAGCCCATAGCCGCCGCAATCCCTGACGGGGTCCCTCCCGGGTGCGCGGGGTTTCGGGTCTGCAAAAGCGCCCGCCGACTGTCTTGCGTATCGCGCTGTCGGTCGGGCCTCCTTCGACGTGAGCTGCGGTGTATCACCCCCGGCGTCGAGGGTACACGTGACGTGTTCGTGTGTCAACACGTTTTTTTTCGGATCGCCGGTTTTTCTGTTTAGCAGATGTTCGTCCGTATGTTCGTCTAACGAACGGTTCATCGCCCGTTAGTTACAGCTAACGAACGCTCGGTTGTTAGTCTGTTCGTCAGTTTTCTTTTATCGGATTTATCTGCGATTATTCTCGATCGCGATTTCTGATCCGATCTTAGTTTCTATTTATCTTTTCACTCGTTAGTCGGAATCAGGCGATTCAAGCGCCTAGATCTTTGTCTCAAGATCCTCTTTCTGTTTAATCAACTTGAACAAGTTTTTGCTACTGTAAAATTTGACCTAGGTCTAGACTAGTAAACGAATCTTGTTTCTTTCATCGTTTGAGTTTCGTTGCTTCGTTTGATTTGATTTCTTGTGCTAACCAGAGTTCTTTGCTTGTCTGAGTTTTGCTTGCGCATCTTTGCTTGTTGCTTATGTATGTTATTGTTTGTTTGCGATAGAACACCCAGAGTGCGAAGCATGCTACTACGAGTCCCTAGGTTTTGCAGATCGTCAGCAAGGCAAGTAACACATTGATCATACTCTTTTCATACCCAGTTTTTATGCATTAGTTTCACCCCCCAAACATTGCATGATTAGGGTGTCTTTAACATGTGGGATGGGAAGTAGTTGTTGAGGTAGAACCTATTGCCCTGTTATATTCAAACCCTTGGGAGTTACTTCTACGCTTTCTTATATTACTATGCTATGCTATGCTCGTAGACGTGGTTTGGGTTTGAGTCAAATCCATGACATATGTGAGTTTGTTAATTAATGGTTCAACTTAAGGTGGCAACTTAAATACACATCTGGGTGGATTGAGGCACCTGGAGTACCCAGTGTTGCCTGTATTTTTGGAAATCCCGGAGTACCCGTGTGATCTTCCTATGGACCGCCACCCAGGCTCAAAGGAAACTGAGATTATTCATGCTAGAAACTTCCATGTGCAGCCATAAGCTATTATGGGCTCTAGCATAGTTGAGTAAGTTACGTGAAGCTCTTGAAGAGGCAGATCAGCAGGTAGTGGGATGTAGGTTTGGTATGGTCTGTTCGGAGTAGAGAATTAATGTTTCTGAAAGACTGTGTCTCGGTCATCCAATTCTCAAACACCATGTAGTGCGCGAAATCCAACGGAGGAGATCGAGTCTTGTGGGGAAAAGTGCGCAAACCTCTGCAGAGTGTATAAACTAATCATGGTTAGCCGTGTGCCTGGCTATGGACAAATCTTGAGTATCTTGTACTTGGGTTATCACATGTATCTCATCACTCTTAATTAATACTGTTGGGTTGTTAACCACTTTAATTGGGATTGAGTTGGAGGAACCTTCTCAATGATGTTTCAACTACCATGATAGTTAAATTAAAATCTATTCCTTTGTTGTAGGGAAAAATTGGCTTTTCGCAAAACTGTAACCATAGAGCTTTCCACCAGCCAAATATGCATGTAGTGATAGCATTATTCTGTTCTTGCTCTACTGTGTTACTTTGCTAGCATATTCCATGTGCTGACCCGTTTTCGGGATGCAATGTATTATGTTGCAGACTTTTCAAACGAGGAGTAAGGTTCGTTAGGTCATTGCCGTGCAGCTCAGCTATGTCGTTGGAGTTGATGGACTCACTTTATCTTCCAAGCCTTCCGCTGTTATCGCATTAGATGGCCTTAAGCCATATTATTGTAATAAGTTCTCTCTTGAGACATTCGATGTAATAAGTGTGTGATTGCCACTCTGTTATGAATCCTTCAAGTACTGTGTGTGTAAGCATTACCGATCCAGGGATGACACTGAAGCACAGAGACTTGACCATCTGAGGTCGGGTCGCTACAACTAAACAATATTGATAGCAACTACTCCTACAAGTGCCTAGAGGAAATATCATGCATTAAACTACTTTTGACCACATAAATTTGACATGCAAGCTCAAGAATAGGGTCACCTAAGCAGCAAAAAATTTCAATGAATAAAGCATTAGATAAAAAATAATTGGACCATTGGAGGAGTCACATACCAAATAACAATCCCCCAAAGCAGTTTTCTGAATGGAGCTTTGAGCTAGGAGATCGAAAATGGCAGCAAGATGAACTAGAACTCGTGCTTGAGCTGGTTGATGATTTTTTTGGGAGGAAGAAGGAGTTTGTGGTGGCTGGAATAAGTGGAGGGGAGCCACCAGGGGCCCACGAGGCAAGGGGGCGCTCCCAGGGGGTGGGCGCACCCTGGACCCTCGCGGCCGGGTGCTTGCTCCCCCCGGTGTGTTCTCAGTGCCAGATATTCTCAAATATTCTAGAAAAAAATCATATTTAATTTTCAGGGCATTTGGAGAACTTTTATTTTCGAGGTATTTTTTATTGCATGGACAATTCAGAAAACAGACAGAAAAATACTATTTTTTCTTTATTTAATATAAATAACAGAAAGTAAAAAAGAGGGTACAGAGAGTTGTGTTTTCTAAATTCATCCATCTCATACTCATCAAAAGGAATCCACTAACAAGGTTGTCGGAGTAAATGACCACGGGTAGCCTAGCCGGCTCCCCCTGACTCTTCAGAGAAATTATAGGCCGATCGAGCCTTCAAGCATCCAAGACGTGGGGCCGCCTTCCCCCAGCCGGCTATCTCTCAGGCTGGCCGCACGAAGGCGGCCCAGCCCTAAAGTCCTTGTGAAGAAAACCACGAGAGGGCCGGCTCCAAGAAGCCGGCCACGAGAAGGCTGACTCCAAGAAGCAGGCCCAGCCCTAAAGTCCTCGTGAAGAAAACCACAAGAGGGCCGACTCCAAGAAGCCGGCCACGAGAAGGCCGACTCCAAGAAGCCGCCCCCCAGCAGGCGGCCAAGATCGTGCCCTCAGAGTCTGCACCCACATAACGGCGATGAGACGGGGCGTGGCTATAGTGAAGCCTGCCACCTCCGAATCCCGGGACGCGCAGGACCACAGTGCGCAGTACGGGGCGGCCATCACCCATCCGACGCGGCACTGTTGCCATGTTGGCCATGACGTCACCCACGGCGAGCTGTCAGTACGACCCATGGGTGGCGGGCCCCCTCAGTCAAGGAGACGCCTATAGGCGGCCAGGCCTCCCCCAGTCGGCCTGGGGTATGGCCGACTCCCAATAGCTGGCTAGTCCACTCCCTCAAAGGAGGCGCCTCATTAAGGAGATAAGACGAGGTAAGGCTACAGCGATAAGCCGCCCGACGGCAGCACTGTAGCCATGCTTACTACGACAAAGCCCTCGTCACTAAAGGCGAGGCAACAGTAACCAACCTCCGACAAGACCCCCGAGCGGTGGGACCGGCATGTCGACCAGAAGGCCGGCAACCGGCGGGGTCTACCAGTCGGCGGGCCCCATCGATCGGCGGAGAAGCCCGCGAGCGTAGACACAGACGGCTTGGGCCCACGCCCAGCCGGATTACCATTGTACCCCTGGGGGGTAGGCCTATATAAACCCCCCAGGGCACCCATGCAGGGGGAGACCCTTTTCAGGAGTTTGAGACACCACATCGAGAGGAGAAGCGGGGTAGCCTTGCCATTCTTCATCCTTTCACCGAACAGCTCAAGGAGCCTCTTGTAGCTACTTGTCGATCTAGTGACCATGCGGAGACCCCGCAGAGCAGCAGTAGGGGTGTTATCTCCACAGAGAGCCCTGAAGCCGGGTAAGATCCGCCGGCGTGCATGTCTTCGCCTTATCCCGTTTCCTGGCACCGGCGATGTTTTATTGGCTCCCACAATGATAAGCCACCCGTTGGCATATGTCGCACCAACCACCCAACATTTGGCGCCCACCGTGGGGCCAGGTGCACTGTCGTCCGGAGACCTGTTCTGGACGGCAAACCTCTTCCTTCCCAGCGTGCGTAGCCAGCCCGGCTCGCCCAATGGCGCTTGCCCTGACGCACTGCAAGGCGCCGCCAAGGCCTGCGTGGCGAGCTGCCTGGCCGATCTTCTTGGCAAGGCTCGCATCTCTGACGAGCCCGCATCCGACGCGGGCACAGGCTGCCCCGAGAGCCACCTCGTCAGCCTCCTCGACCAACTCCACATCTCCGGCGAGCTTGCCGTAGACTTGGTGTCGATTGGCTCCACCGACCCGATGCTTGTCGACTCTGACACGACGTCGCTTGACTCCTTCCCCACCAACGTAGTAATCATCAACGACCCTCTTCCTCGAGCCGACAGCAGCGGCAGCGCCATCACCGAGGTACTGGTCATCAGCCACGGCGCCGCCTCTGGCGAAAACGCCCACAACGCCCTGCAGACGGCGCTGCACAACTTGTCCGCCCCCATCCCGACCGACGCCGATGCCAAGACACTGGAGGCGCGCCACCTCGCCCTTGTTGCGGAGGGCCAGAAGCTAGCTTCCATGAGACGCCTCACCGAGGCTCACCAGCGCGAAGCCGACTGCGCCACCTTCGGCACGCCGCCTCCCGACGGGCCGAGCCGCGTCGGCATCATCAAGAAATGCGGTGCGGCTATCACCGACGTGCTGGGAGAAGACCGCCTAGTCTATGCCACGCCTCTCGAGAAACTACGCGCCGCCCAGGCGGCAGCAGACGAGCTGAATGGACTGGGGCCCGACGAGCTCCCCTACATGACCAGACGCATCCAGCAGCTTATCGACGCGGCCACAGAGAGGCATGAAGCCGGTGTCCGCGCCGAAAGTCCTCCCCCACGCCGAGAGCATGGTGCGACGTCCCGAACGCCGACTGCGGGCAACACCCGCACAAGGAAAGAAAAGGAGCCGGCTGCCAGCCGCAGCCGGACTCGAATCTCCATCGAGCGTGATGCAGAAGGCCGCCCTCGAGCTATGGAGTGGCGGGGCGACCCGCCTCCTCCTCCGCCTCGTGGGGAGAGATACCCCACCCTGCCGCCTGTCACGCATCTGACTCTCAGTGGCCGTCTGGGCTGCCGTGAAGGAGTCGACGAGAATGACGCCCGCCACCGGATCGACCACCTCGCGCGATCCCTGGCCCTGGAAGAAGAAGGTGATGTCGGCCCGCCCTGCTTTGCCCCCCGCATCCGCGACGAGCCCTTCCCCAAAGGGTTCTCGCTCCCAAGAGACATGCCCAAGTACAATGGCTCCGTGAAGCCGGAAGACTGGTTGATCGACTACTCCACTGCGGTTAGCATCACGAACGACAACAGGCGTGTTGCCGTGAAGTATGTCCCCCTCATGCTCCAAGGCACGACGCGCACCTGGCTCAACAGCCTCAAGCCTTACAGCGTCAATAGCTGGCTAGACTTCACAGAAGCCTTCATCCGCAAATTTACCAGCACCTACAAACGGGCTCCCAAGCCCCGACAGCTCTCCTTGTGTGTACAAGGGCCCAATGAATTGACCCGCGACTACCTCACGCGTTGGGCCGAGCTCCGCAATTCCTGCGAGGGGGTGCACGAGGTTCAGGCTATAGAGTACTTCACCGCCGGGTGCCGAGAAGGCACCCTCCTCAAGCACCAACTCCTCTGCGACGAGCCGACTACCCTCGACGAGCTGCTGGTCATAGCTGATAAATACGCCACGGCCGATTCCTCAATGAAGACCGAGCTCCAAGTAGACGCCTCCGGGATGGTGCTCGCTTCGAGTCCCAAGACACCGGCAGGAGACTCCAGCCGACGCCCGTACCAGAATGACCACAAGCGCAAGGCTCCCATGCCGCCTTCCACCAGTCGGCAGGTGGCCACAGTCGAAGACGAACAACCCGAAGGGCGGCCCACACCCAAGAAGCAGAAAGGCAGCAGGCCGACTTGGCAGCCGGCTTTCTCCTACGAGCAAGCACTTGATGCCCCCTGCAAGTTCCATAGTGGCGTGAAGCCTTCAAACCACACGACCCAGAAATGCCACTGGCTCACATGGATCTCGAAGGGCGAGGGGATAGCGCCGCCTCCGCCTGCTGGTCAGCCGCCTCCGGCCCCTCCGCAGCCGGCCACTCGACCAGCAGTCGGGGCTGCTCAAGACAAGTTCCCCGACGAGCATGCCGCCTACGTCGTCTTTACAAGCCAACCAGAAGATCGGCGTAGCCGACGCCGACAGCATCAAAAAGTCAACGCAGTTGCCTCCAATAATCCCGAGTTCATGCACTAGTCAGAAAGGCCTATCAGCTGGAGCCGGACTGATCACCCAGAGGTAATGCCGTCTCCCGGCTCTTACGCATTGGTTTTGGATGCCACCCTCGCAACAGAAAGGCGAGCTGCCCGTTTCTCCCGCGTGCTGATAGATGGCGGGAGCAACATCAACATACTATACCGTGACACCATGGAGAAGCTGAGCATCAAGACGAAGCAGCTCATGCCTAGTCGGACCGTGTTCCATGGCATCGTACCCGGCCTGTCCTGCTCCCCAATCGGCAAGATCAAGATAGATGTCCTCTTCGGGGACAAGGATCATTTCCGCTGAGAGGCAGTGTGGATTGAGGTAGTGGATCTGGAGAGCCCTTACCACGCATTGCTTGGCCGACCTGCTCTGGCCAAGTTCATGGCTGTACCCCACTATGCCTACCTCAAGATGAAGATACCGAGTTCCAAGGGCATCATCACCATAGTCGGAGACTACAAGAAATCCTCCGAGTGTGCGGCAGCTAGGAGCCGGCTGGCCGAGCCCCTCGTGATTGCTGAAGAGAAGAAGATACTGGATCGAGTCGTGGCCATGGCCGGCAAGCAGCCGACCCTGTCCCCTGATACGTCTCCGTCGTATCTACTTTTCCAAACACTTTTGCCCTTGTTTTGGACTCTAACTTGTATGATTTGAATGGAACTAACCTGGACTGACGGTGTTTTCAGCAGAATTACCTTGGTGTTGTTTTATGTGGAGAAAGCAAATATTCTTGGAAAGTCCTGAAACTCGATGGAATACCTTATAAAAAATAATAAAAAATCCTCGCCAAATATGAAGACCAGGGGGCCCACACCCTAGGGCGCGCCCCCCTACCTGGTGGGCCCCCTGTTGACCCTCCGACGCCAACTCCAACTCTATATATTTGCTTTCGGAGAGAAAAAAAATCGGAGAGAAGAAATCATCGCGTTTTACGATACGAGCCGCCGCCAAGCCCTAAAACCTCTTGGGAGGGCTGATCTGGAGTCCGTTCGGGACTCCGGAGAGGGGGATTCGTCGCCGTTGTCATCATCAACCATCCTCCATCACCAATTTCATGATGCTCACCGCCATGCGTGAGTAATTCCATCGTAGGCTTGCTGGACGGTGATGGGTTGGATGAGATTTATCATGTAGTCGAGTTAGTTTTGTTAGGATTTGATCCCTAGTATCCACTATGTTCTAAGAATGATGTTGCTATGACTTTGCTATGCTTAATGCTTGTCACTAGGGCCCGAGTGCCATGATTTCAGATCTGAACCTATTATGTTTTTATGAATATATGTGAGTTCCTGATCCTATCTTGCAAGTCTATAGTCACCTACTATGTGTTATGATCCGGCAACCCCGAAGTGACAATAATCGGGACCACTCCCGGTGATGACCATAGTTTGAGGAGTTCATGTATTCACTATGTGCTAATGCTTTGTTCCGGTTCTGTATTAAAAGGAGGCCTTAATATCCCTTAGTTTCCAATAGGACCCCGCTGCCATGGGAGGGTAGGACAAAAGATGTCATGCAAGTTCTTTTCCATAAGCACGTATGACTATATACGGAATACATGCCTACATTACATTGACGAACTGGAGCTAGTTTTGTGTCACCCTATGTTATGACTGTTACATGATGAACCGC
Organism: Triticum dicoccoides; assembly: GCF_002162155.2. Taxonomy (NCBI): domain Eukaryota; kingdom Viridiplantae; phylum Streptophyta; class Magnoliopsida; order Poales; family Poaceae; genus Triticum; species Triticum dicoccoides. Next base: position 91,965,508 of record NC_041390.1, read on the forward strand.
ATCCGGCATAATTATCCATCACTGATCCGGTGCCTACGAGTTTTCCATATACTGGTTTACGCTTATTTACTTTCCCGCTGCTACTGTTACAATCACTACAAAATACCAAAAACATTACTTTTGCTGTCTTTACTTTTGTTGCCGCTACCACCACTATCATATTACTGTGCTACTAAACACTTTGCTGCAGATACTAAATTTCCAGGTGTGGTTGAATTGACAACTCAACTGCTAATACTTGAGAATATTCTTTGGCTCCCCTTGTGTCGAATCAATAAATTTGGGTTAAATACTCTACCCTTGAAACTGTTGCGATCTCCTATACTTGTGGGTTATCAAGACCTTTTTTCTGGCACCGTTGCCGGGGAGCATAGCTCTATTCTTTGAGTCACTTGGGATTTATATCCGCTGGACACTATGAAGAACTTGAGAGATCCAAAAACCAAGATCTATCCCTCAACTACGAGGGGAGGTAAGGAACTGCCATCTAGCTCTGCACTTGATTCACCTTCTGTTATGAGTAAGTTAGCAACACCTACACCTGCTTCTGCTATTTGTTCTGACATGTCGCAGGTTATTGATGATGCCACTTCTACTATGCATGATACTTATGATGAAACTGCTTCTATGCCTGAGACTACTGTGCCCCTTAGTGAATTTCTTGAAGAACAAATTGCTAGAGCTAGAGGAAGAGAAATTGATGAAACTGAATACGATGATGATTGTGATGATGAAAATATGCCTGTTATACCTGAAGGTTATCTTTTTGATAAAGATTCTTCTTTAGCTATTTTAGCCTGCAAAGATAGATATGAGCTTAAAAGGTTATTAATTAAATGGAACAAAGAATCACTTAGAGATAAAATGAAACCTGATCCTGCTTTTGCTACTTCACCTATATGTGTTCCTGATAAAGATTATGAATTCTCTATTGATCCTGATATAATTACTTTGGTTGAATCTGATCCTTTTTATGGCTATGAATCTGAAACTATTGTGGCACACCTTACTAAGTTAAATGACATAGCTGCCCTGTTCACTAATAGTGAGAGATCACGTTACCTCTATATACTCAAAATATTTCCGTTCTCATTAAAGGGTGATGCTAAGATATGGTTTAATTCTCTTGATCCTGGTTGTGTGCGTAGTCCCCAGGATATGATTTATTACTTCTCTGCTAAATATTTCCCTGCTCATAAGAAACAAGCTGCTTTGAGGGAAATATACAATTTCGTGCAAATTAAAGAAGAGAGTCTCCCACAATCTTGGGAGAGGCTTCTCAAGTTACTTAATGCTTTGCCTGATCATCCTCTTAAGAAACCTGAAATACTTGATATCTTTTATAATGTACTAACCGATGCTTCCAGAGATTACCTGGATAGTTGTGCTGGTTCTCTTTTCAGGGAAAGAACACCAGATGAAGCTGAAATTCTATTGAATAATATGTTGACAAATGAAAATAATTGGGCACCTTCTGAGCCAGATCCCGCTCCAATTAATGATCCTATTCCTAAACCAACTCCGAAGAAGAGAGGTGTTCTATTTCTCAGTCCCGAAGATATGCAAGAGGCAAAGAAATCTATGAAAGAAAAAGGTATTAAAGTTGAAGATGTTAAGAATTTACCTCCTATTGAAGAAATACATGGTCTTAATATACCGCCTGTTGACGAAGTATATGATCTTAATCCTTTATTCATTGAAGAACCTCCCGATATCCCGACACAGGTAGTAAAGGTAAATTCTCTCTATAGATTCGATGAAGGTGATATCCCTCACTATAAGTCTGCTAGGCAATGCTTTGATGAGTTTGATAATTTTATTGTCAAACAAGAAAATTTTAATGCTTATTTTGGTAGACAATTGAAATATGATTCCGATATAATTAAATACTTGGGTGATTATATGGCTAATATTAGAGGTGAACTTAAACTTGTTAGCAAACATGCTTCTATGGTTACCACTCAAGTAGAACAAGTACTTAAAGCTCAAAAAGAATTGCTCAATCAGATGAATAGTAAGAAAAATGATTATGCTGTTAAAGTGGCTACTAGAACTGGTAGAATGACTCAGGAACCTTTGTATCCTGAAGGCCACCCTAAGAGAATCGAGCAAGATTCTCAAAGAAATAATATTAATGTTCCTAGTTCTTCTAAAAAGAAGAAAAAGAAAAATGATAGAACCGTGCAAACTTCTAGTGAACCTATTGCTGAACCACCTGATAATCCAAATGATATCTCTATGTCTGATGCTGAAACACAATCTGGTAATGAACATGAATCTAATGAAAATGTTAATGATGATGTTCATATTAATGCTCAACCTAGTAATGATAATGATTTAGAAATTGAACCTGCTGTTGATCTTGATAACCCACAATCAAAGAATCAACGTTATGATAAAAGAGACTTGGTTGCTAGGAAACATGGGAAAGAAAGAGAACCTTGGGTTCAGAAACCCATGCCTTTTCCTCCGAAACCATCCAAGAAGAAGGATGATGAGGATTTTGAGCGCTTTGCTGAAATGATTAGGCCTATGTTTTTACGTATGCGATTGACTGATGTGCTCAAAACAAATCCTTATGCTAAATATATGAAGGATATCATTGCTAATAAAAGAAAGATACCGGAAGTTGAAATTTCCACCATGCTTGCTAATTATACTTTTAAGGGTGGAATACCAAAGAAACTTGGAGATCCCGGAGTACCTACTATACCTTGCTCCATTAAAAGAAATTATATCAAAACTGCTTTATGTGATATTGGAGCCGGTGTTAGTGTTATGCCTCTCTCTTTATATCGTAGACTTGACTTGAATAAGTTGACACCTACTGAAATATCTTTGCAAATGGCTGATAAATCAACTGCTATACCTGTCGTTATTTGTGAGGACGTGCCTGTTGTGGTTGCAAACGTTACCATTTTAACGGACTTCGTTATTCTTGATATTCCCGAGGATGATAGTATGTCTATTATTCTTGGAAGACCTTTTCTTAATACTGCAGGGGCTGTTATTGATTGCAACAAAGGCAATGTCACTTTTCATGTTAATGGTAATGAGCATACGGTACACTTTCCGAGGAAACAACCTCAAGTCCATAGTATCAACTTCATTGGAAAAATTCCATCGATTATATTTGGAGGTTTTGAATTTCCTCTACCAACTATCAAGAAGAAATATGATATACTTATTATAGGGGATGTGCATATCCCCGTTGAGGTAACTTAGTGTTATTCGAAATTTCTCCGGTTTCATGATTATCAGAATGAGTTTGTTAACAAGACCTGATCAACCTTGTTAGTGGATTCTTTTTGATGAGCATGAGATGGATGAAAGTAGAAGCACAACCTTCTGTACCCTCTTTATATTTTCTGTTAATTAGTAGAAATAAAGTAAAAATAGTATTTCTCTGTCTGTTTCCTGTCTTATCTGTGCAATATAAAAATATCCTGAAAATAAAAGTCCTCAGAATGCCCTGCCAATTTAATATGATTTTTTGGGAATATTTGAGGATTTACTGTGCAAAAATTACCACGGGAGGAGCTGCCACCTGGCCACGAGGGTGGTGGGCGCGCCCCCCATAGGACGTGCCCCCCTGCCTCGTGGGCCCACGGTGGCCCTCCTCCACTTATCCCAGCACCCATCTTCTTCCTCTGCCTCACACAAACCCGAAAAACCAACTTAAGCGCGAGTTGCAGCCACTTTTGCTGTGATTTTTGATCTCCTTGCTCAAAGCACCTCTCGCAAAACTGCTTGGGTAAATTGTTCCTTAGTATGTGATTCCTCCATTGGTCCAATTAGTTTTTGTTCTAGTGCTTTATTCTTTGCAAATTTGTGCTGCATAGGTGACCATGTTCTTGAGCTTGCATGTCAAATTTATATGGTTCCAAGTAGTTCTAATACTTGATATAGGCTCTAGGTACTTGTAGGAGTAGTTGCTATCAGTTTTATTGAAGTTGGTTCACTTTTATTTTGAAGTTACTAAAAATTTCAGAATTTTTCAGAGAAAAACAATATGTTTAGGAAGATGTTCCAAGGTGGTCCCTCTAAGAAGCAAGGACCCAGGATTGCTATGCGCGATGCTGACGAGGATCCACCAAGAATCGCTCCGGTACGGCCTTGCGAGTGGCCGTCGGAAAATTTTATGGACCGTGCGGGAATTAAAGAAGAATTCATAACATATTTGCACAATGCCGGTCTTGAGGAATTTGAGGCCAACAAATGCCCCCAGTATCATGATCTCACAAGTTCATTTGTGAGGAGGTTTGAGTATTCATCTTCGCGTAATTCTCCTTCAGTCATGTTTGATCTTTATGATAAATCTTATAGAATGGACTCAGAGGATTTCACTCTTGCGTGCAAACTTCCATCATGGGGCAGTATTAGGGATCCCCCTAAATCTGAATTTAGAAACTTTCTTGCTAGTATAACCGTGGGGGAATCCAGAGACATAACACAGGCTACCATAGGGAGCATTCACTTTCCTGCTATACATTATTTTGCTCTGTTTATTGGTAGATGCATAAATGCTAAGGATGAAGCATGTCACATGTGTGTCCCTGATCTTAGCATTCTTAGGAGTGCTGTGTTAGGAGACCAATCTTATCATGTGGGAGCCATTGTAGCTTGTAGGTTGCATCATAATAGACATAATGGAGATTTATTTGGAGGAATTTACGCAACCCGCTTAGCTCATTTTCTTGAAATAGACATTCATGAGGGTGATATGGAGTTGCCTCTTGCATATTTAGATTATAACTCTATGGCTTCGGACCAGTTTGTCGAGAGGCCTGAATCACCTCTCTTATATCGCTTAATTTTTTATAAACGACGTGTTTTCCGTATTACTCTCCCTGCTCCTGCCTTCTTTGATCCACATACAAAAGGAAGATATGTTATTACCAGAGAGGAGGCAGAAGAGTACGAGAGGAGAGTGGAGGCAGCTCGACTCCACACTGCAGCTCAGTAGGCGATAACCGCTGCACAACAGTATGATCCCAACTATTCTTCCTCATCATAGTACGACCCCAACAACTATTATTATGGATATCCGCCAGGCCAGCCGTGGCCATAGACCAACTTAGGCCAAAAGCCTAAGCTTGGGGGAGTACGTATTTCTCGCCGACATTACATTTATGTTCACACACACTCATTGCTAGATGTCGGTGCTCATACTTTTTCACTGTAATATCCATGCTAGTTTATTTTATTTTTCCTATTTTCTTCTTGTGTGTTTGTTAAACCTTAAGAGAAAAAATTAGTAGTAGTTTATTTATCTGCTGTAGTAGTAATAATTAAAAAGAAAACCCAAAAATATTTCCCGTTCTTCTTTTGCTTGTTGGGAGCTTTCCCGTGTAAATAGTTTTATTTTCTTTTCTTTTCTTTGGGGGTCAGTAGGAGAAGACCATAATTAAATTGTTGAAGTGGCTCTTATATGCATTGTTGTTGATTTAACCAAGAGCCCATATTGCCTTGTCTTCCCCTGTTTATTGAATGCTCGCAGATTCCAGCTTAGTCCAATGCACGTGCACTCTTATTATTATTCACACCGTTCGGTCGTGCAAGTGAAAGGCAATTATGATGATATATGATGGACTAACTAAGATGAGAAAAGCTGGTATGAACTCGACCTCTTTTGTTTTTGTAAGTATGATGAGTCCCGCATTCTTGATTCAGCTTATTATGAATAAACATGTTTGCAATGGCAATTAGATATCATAGTTGCTTGTGCCATGCTTGATTAGCTATGAGTTATAATGATTTACCTTGTATGCCAACATGCTATTGAGATGATTATGATGTGGTATGATGGGGTGGTATCCTCCTTTGAATGATTTAAGTGACTTGACTTGGCACATGTTCACACATGTAGTTGAAACAAAATCAACATAGCCTTCATGATATTTATGTTCATGGTGGATTATATCTTACTCATGCTTGCATCCAATGTTTATTAATTTTAATGCATGTACATGGCTGTTGTCGCTCTCTAGTTGGTCGCTTCCCATTCTTTTGCTAGCCTTCACCTGTACTAAGCAGGAATACTGCTTGTGCATCCAATCCCTTAAACCCCAAAGTTATTCCAGATGAGTCCACTATACCTTCCTATATGCGGTATTTACTTGCCGTCCCAAGTAAATTTGTATGTGCCAAACTCTAAACCTTCAAATAAACATTCTATTTTGTATGGTCGAATAGCTCATGTATCAACAAAGGCTGTCCTTATCTTCCGTGTTAGGCGGGTTATTCTCAAGAGGAGTGGACTCCGCTCCTCACTCACGAGAAAATGGCTGGTCACCGGGATGCCCAGTCCCATGCTTTACGCAAACTAAATCAAAATTAATTGCAAACAAAACTCCCCCTGGGACCTGATATATGTTGGAGGCACTCGTTGTTTCGAGCAAGCCATGGATTGATGCTTGTTGGTGGAGGGGGAGTATAAACTTTACCATTCTGTTTGGGAACCGCCTATAATGTGTTTAGCATGGAAGATATCGCCATCTCTTAGTTGTTACATTGACAATGAAAGTATACCGATCAAAATACAATTTATCTCTATTTCAAAACCGAGCTCTGGCACCTCTACAAATCCCTGCTTTCCTCTGCGAAGGGCCTATCCATTTACTTTTATGTTGAGTCATCACCCTCTTATTAAAGAGCACTAGCTGGAGAGCACAACTATCATTTGCATTCATCACTATTAATCTATGTTGGGTATGACTATGATTGGATCTCTTTTACCATGTATTACAATGTCTAGTCAGTCCTTGATCTTTAAAGGTGCTCTGCATTTATGTTTTGCGGTCTCAGAAAGGGCTAGCGAGATACCATCTTGTTATATCGTATTATGATTGTTTTGAGAAAGTGTTGTCATCCGAGATTTATTATTATGACTTGCTAATTGATTGTGCTATTGATACGAGTAATTGTGAGACCTGAGGATTATTGTAAATGTGGCTAGTTATGATCTATGCTGAAAACTTGAATGCTGGCTTGACATAGTTACAACAACAAGAGCAAACCGAGTTTGTAAAAGTTCTTCTTTCTTTCTTTCAGTCTGTCAACTGAATTGCTTGAGGACAAGCAAGGGTTTAAGCTTGGGGGAGTTGATACGTCTCCGTCGTATCTACTTTTCCAAACACTTTTGCCCTTGTTTTGGACTCTAACTTGTATGATTTGAATGGAACTAACCTGGACTGACGCTGTTTTCAGCAGAATTACCTTGGTGTTTTTTATGTGCAGAAAGCAAATATTCTCGGAAAGTCCTGAAACTCCACGGAATACCTTATAAAAAATAATAAAAAATCCTCGCCAAATATGAAGACCAGGGGGCCCACACCCTTTCCACGAGGGTGGGGGCCCCCCTAGGGCGCGCCCCCTACCTCGTGGGCCCCCTGTTGACCCTCCGACGCCAAATCCAACTCTATATATTTGCTTTCGGAGAGAAAAAAATCAGAGAGAAGAAATCATAGCGTTTTACGATACGAGCCGCCGCCAAGCCCTAAAACCTCTCGGGAGGGCTGATCTGGAGTCCGTTCGGGGCTCAGGAGAGGGGGATTCATCGCCGTTGTCATCATCAACCATCCTCCATCACCAATTTCATGATGCTCACCACCGTGCGTGAGTAATTCGATCGTAGGCTTGTTGGACGGTGATGGGTTGGATGAGATTTATCATGTAATCGAGTTAGTTTTGTTAGGGTTTGATCCCTAGTATCCACTATGTTATGAGATTGATGTTGCTATGACTTAGCTATGCTTAATGCTTGTCACTAGGGCCCGAGTGCCATGATTTCAGATCTGAACCTATTATGTTTTTATGAATATATGTGAGTTCTTGATCCTATCTTGCAAGTCTATAGTCACCTACTATGTGTTATGATCCGGCAACCCCGAAGTGACAATAATCGGGACCACTCCTGGTGATGACCATAGTTTGAGGAGTTCATGTATTCACTATGTGCTAATGCTTTGTTCCGGTTCTGTATTAAAAGGAGGCCTTAATATCCCTTAGTTTCCAATAGGACCCCGCTGCCACGGGAGGGTAGGACAAAAGATGTCATGCAAGTTCTTTTCCATAAGCACGTATGACTATATACGAAATACATGCCTACATTACATTGACGAACTGGAGCTAGTTCTGTGTCACCCTATGTTATGACTGTTACATGATGAACCGCATCCGGCATAATTATCCATCACTGATCCGGTGCCTACGAGTTTTCCATATACTGGTTTATGCTTATTTACTTTCCCGCTGCTACTGTTACAATCACTACAAAATACCAAAAACATTACTTTTGCTGTCTTTACTTTTGTTGCCGCTACCACCACTATCATATTACTGTGCTACTAAACACTTTGCTGCAGATACTAAGTTTCCAGGTGTGGTTGAATTGTCAACTCAGCTGCTAATACTTGAGAATATTCTTTGGCTCCCCTTGTGTCGAATTAATAAATTTGGGTTAAATACTCTACCCTCGGAAACTGTTGCGATCCCCTATACTTGTGGGTTATCATCCCCCGACCCCAAGGAGTGTGATGCCCAAGGTTCTTTCCAGCTGGCCAAAGAAACAAAGAAGGTACCTCTGGTCCCGGAGCACCCAGAAAGGCTTCCCACCATCGGGGCAAACCTGGACAAAAAATACGAAGGCGAGCTCGTCAATTTCCTCCATGAGAATCGGGACATCTTTGCATGGTCCCCCAAGGACATGCCGGGTGTTCCGAAGGAATTCACCGAGCACAAGCTACACGTCCGAGAGGGTGATCTTGTGCTCCGGCTGATCCAATGAACAGCCGGCCGGCACAAGCTCTCGGCCCCTTGGGAAGGCCCCTTCGTCATCAGCAGAGCTTTAGGCAACGACTCCTACTACATAATTGACGCGCAGAAGCCGAAGGCACGCAAGAGAGATGATTCCGGCAAGGAGTCGGAACGACCATGGAACGCCAATCTCCTCCGAAGATTTTACAGTTAAAAAGCAGTATGTACCACGCTACCATTTGTACTAAGTATGAGACAAAGGGTCCCCCGAGGAGCACTCAGGGACTACCCTCTTTTATCTATGAATGATGAGTATATGATTATGTTACTACATTTTCTTTTTTGTCCGACACCGGGTTCGACCAGTCGGCCCGGGGACTCGCCACCTCGAGTTATATCTAAAGTTCTACCTGCAGTCAGACAAGTAGTGTGCCGGCACCCAAGCCCCCTCTTGTCAAAATTCGTAGCGCGAAGAATCGACTGTCCGACTGGCAAGAGCCAAGGGCAGGAAAGGATGCCCACATGAAAAACGGCTAAGGACTGACGAACTTATATAACGCGAGCCAGCCTCCCGCCCTGCCAACCGGCTACCAGAGCAGCCGGCTGGCCGGCTTCCCGTTCACCTTGCTGCAATCTAAGAAAGCTCAAGTACTTGTCTTCCCAAAACGACCAAGTCCTTCTCTAGCCATAGACTGCAGAGCAGCTGTCCAACTGGGAAGGCGGTGGCCAAGGGAAGGCGACAAAGGAAAAAGCCAAAAGGATGAAAAGCAAACATGAACGGAAGCCAAGCACATGCATAATTATATTTACACAAAAGACCTTTAAAAGGCCAGCATTCAACATAGTTTGAATACACCCCCAGTGGGTGGAACCACGCAAATTTAATAAAAGTTGTTCAAAAGAGTAACAAGCAGGAAAGCAAGGACGGCGGATCAGGCCAAGGGAACAACGGGCGAGTTGGGCAGGTTGGTGGAGACGGCAGTGCCGGGTGGAGGAGTGACCGGCTAGCGAATCTTGGCATGATCATCACCTCTTGCAGGCGGTGCGCTTGCACGCGCCTCATTACTGGAGGCACGATCAGGCTGAGGCGGGCTGGTCACTTCGCTGTCTAGCACAACGTCTTCACCATCCTCTCCCTCCTCCTCTTCGCCCCCATCGCTGGAAGCAATCTCCTCCGCCGAGTCCTCACCTTCTGCCGGGTTCAGCCCGAACCACTCCTCCGGCTGAGCGATGCTGGCATCATCCACCTCAGGGGCAAAGGCGCTGGTGTCGGTGTACTCGCCGATCGCCGAGGCGCGCTAGACGATAGCTGGCCACACCACCTCCAGCTCCTCGACGGCCTCCTGCCGCTAGGTGCTCAGCTGGTCCAAGTTTAGCCCAGGATACCAAGCTCGGATGAATTCCAGCGCCCGCCCAATGCCGGACCGGGCCGCTGACGCCTTCCAAGCCTCGAAGCGGCCGAGTGCGACCTCCAGCCAGTTGACAGTCTGACTTGGGGTGCGGGAAACCACCTCACAGGGCCAGAGGGCGGCCAGCACTTGCGCCCCGGCGCGCTGAAGATGGCGAAGCATGCGGTGGGCCGGCTGCAGGCGGGCTTGAAGCGCCAGAAGCTACTCCTCAAGTGACTGGCCGGCACCCGGTGCGATCTCGGCCCCTGCCTGTCGTCGCGCGTCGCGGTAGACCTTGATGGCTTGGGTAGCGGCAACAGAGTAACCGGGAAAGTAATCTGCACAAAGAAGAAAGCAGTAGCACAAAATTAAAAGACGAACCAGATGGCAGGAGGCAGGCAAAGAAACGAAGAAGAAGGCGGCCTACCATCGATTAAGTCTTCCACCCGGCTGTAGCCTTGACTCAGCGCCTGCCTTGCCTCGGCCCAGTTCGCCGCCTCAGTTTCATATTCGGCTTTGAGGGCAGCCTCGCTGTCCTGCGCCGCCATCAGGGCCGCCTTGTGGCTCTCCTCCTGGTCGGCCAGTTTCTTGGCCAGGCGATCGCGCTCCTGAGCCAGGGCAGCGCACTCGGCCTCCTTGGCGCGAATGGCGGACTGGGCTCCGCTTAGCTGGTCCCTCAAGTCAGCATTCGCCCCTGCAGATATGAAGAAAGAAGTCGTCAGGAAAAGATCCGACCCGACTGCTCAGAAGTCGGCCCGAATCTCGGGGACCACACCCAGTGGGTGCGCTGACGCGCCCTGACTTGAGATAAAAGATGAAGCACTTACTTCGGCTCTCGGTCAGGTCAGCGGCCTTCTGGTCCAGCTCCTGGGCCTGGGAGTTGAAAGCAGCTGCGCGGAGGTTGTGGTACTCCTGCAGACAAGACAAAAGATTCGAGTAAGAACAAGACGGCAATCAAAGTCTACTAAGAAGTTCCAAGCCGCCTACTCAGCAGCCGACTCGGAACTCGGGGACTACACCCAGTGGGTGTGCTGACGCGCCCCCACGGAAGAAATCAGGAGCAATCAACGAAAGGCGGGAGGACTCGCCCGAATAGCTGTTCGAGTCGTGAGAAACTCTTGAGTATACTGCTTCAGCACGGCGGCCTGGGCCTGAAGCCGACTCCGGACGTCCTGCGCCGCCACGTTCAGCACGGTCGTCCCACCGCCCGGCATCCACCCGGACGAGATGTCGCCGACTACCTCCGGGTCCTGGGCCGACATGCTGGCGCCCACAGCTTTTTGCGGCTCTGGCGCTGAAGTCGCCTTCCCCGCGCGCCGACGAGACGGCGGCAGGACCACAAGGTACGCCCCCACAGTCGGCTCACCTCCGGCCGGCTGCATGGGCGGCACGTCGGGCCGGCCACCTTGGCCCTTTCCAGTCGGCGGCGTCGGTTCCGTCTCCTTCTCCATCACCGGCCGGCCGCGGCCGGCTTCCTCCGTCGGGGGCACTGGGATGTCAGGAGCCGCGACGAGAAGGGGGATGACGAGCTGCGGAGGCTGGTTCTGCAGGGCCTCCGCCTCCCTCTCCGCGGCCGCGGCCTCCGCCTGGGCCTTGGCAGCCGCGTCGGCTCGCGCCTCCGCCGACTTCTCCTTGGCCTCCCGAGCCGCCCTCCGCTCCTCCGCCTCTCGCTCCTCCCGCGCCTCCCGTGCGTTTCGCTCCGTCGCCTCTAGGATATCGGCACGGGGATCCACACGGCGGGAGCTTGAAGATCCTCCTACGGCTCCGACTATGGAGGCGGCAGGGACCCGCCCAAGGGAAAGTGGGGCCCTGTTTGATAAGTCAAGAAGAAGGCTTAGAAGAATATCAACCGAAGAAGAAAAATAAAGGCGTAAGAAAAACGACACTTACGCTGAAACCGCCTGCGGCTGCTTCACCACCTTGCGGAAGCGGGCCGCCTTCGCAGCCGCTTCGTCCCACTTGGTCACCGCCGCGGTACTCTTGGGCTTCTTTGGCCGACTGTCGAAGTGGGTTGACGCGGCCCGACATTTCTGCGCGCCACCATGAGCAGCCGGCGCGGCAGATGGGCCCGCGCCTTGATGATCGGGCGCCGGTCGGCGGCGCGGAATAACTTCGGCCTCATCGTCATCCGGCCAGTCCTCGAAGGCGGCCCCGAGCCCAGGGCCGCCTGCCTCGCCGCCTTCCCCTACGACATCGTCTTCCATGGCGGCCGCCCCCAGGTCCGGGTCGTCAACTTTGTCCACCGCGCGGTCGGGGAGGAACTGGCGTTCCACCCCCGCAGCCCAAGTTGCCGGCGGAAGCATGGGGTTCTGCCGAAAACAAGCCGACTGGTCAGGAGTGGGCCATCGCGAACCCGGCAACAAGGAAAGAAGAAAAGAAGAGAAACTTACCGTAGGCAGAGGATTGGCGCGAGAGTACTACTCCTTGCCGTACTGCCACTCCTCGGTGAGCTTGTAGTTGGAAATATAGTTCACCATGTAAGACACCTCGGTGTGAGGCATCTCCTTGGTGCTTAGCCAGCATGGGTCAAAGCGGCCGCTCATCTGGCAGATCATGTGAGGTCGGCCCTGGAGCGGGAGCACCCGATGCTCCACGAAGACGGCCACCAGGTCGGCCCCGGTCAGGCCCTCTGACTGGATCATCACCCGGAGCCATGCAACGAAGGCGGCCCCACCCTGAGACAGCGACCTAGCCCGGTAAGACCATGAGGGCTGCCTCCCAGCCGGCGGGCCGGCTACGTAAGCCGGCAGATTGACGAAGTCGCCTTGCAGTGCGACGTTCTTCACATAGAAGTAAGATTTCTGCCAGAGCTTCACCGACTGGATCATCGGGATGGGCGGAAATGGACTGTTGTCGCTCGACCTCCGCATGGCGATGAAGGCGCCGCATGGGGCGGGCATGCCGGCAACGACAGTGCCAAGCTTGCACTGGAAGAATTCCCCCCAGAGTTCGAGGGTGGGGAGGACACCAAGAAAGCCCTCGCACAGGGCGACGAAGGCTGACAGCAGCATCACCACGTTTGGAGTGAGGTGATGCGGCTGGAGATCATAAAACCCGAGGAAGGAGCGGAAGAACTCGCTCACCGGTAGGCCGAAGCCACACAGGCGCGAGCGGAAGATTACTCGCTCGTCCTCCTCCGGTGCCGGCGAGATCTCCCTCTCCGGCACGAGACGGACCCGCATGTAGTTAGTGCCTGGCAGCCGCCGCGTCCGGCGGAGGAAGTCGACGTGGTTGTCATGGACGTTGGAGCCATCCCAGGAGCTCGACAACGCCATGGGAACGGCGCGGCAATGAGAAAGGTGCGGCGGCGGAGAGGCGCATGACCCTGTCACGACAGAGCAACGGCGAGCCAAGAAGATTGGCGGAAGAGGCGGGCGGCGGCGGGAAGCTGTGGCGACGGGGAGGAAGAAGAAGAAGGAAGGTGCGGGGCGAGGGCGAGCGAGCGTTTGCCGCTCCTCCTCCTCCCCCCTACTCATAGCCTCGTGCGGTGAAGCCGAGGAGGCGTGGCGTGGGGGGACGTGGGATTAACTGCGCCCATTCCCCCACGTCTCGCGATTATTGCGCCTTCACGGCATGCGGTAACCGCCACTGGGAGGCGCGCGGTCCATCCGGGCCGTAGAAGATCCATGCGTGGGCCGAGGCCCGGTAGTGGCGGGCCTCGGACTGCGGCGGCGGCGTCCCGTCGTGCGCGTGGGCTGGCAGGCCCTTCCAGTTGTAGGGTGCCACGTTGCGCGCAGGCGACGAGTGGTCAGCTCGCAGCGTAACTCGCGCGCCGCCTGGTTCCCGCCTTCAAGCTTCGAAACCTCCAGAAGACGGCGCACCTAATCAAAGCCGGCTCCCAGTTTCAGGCTCCTCAAGATAGGAAGCTGATTGAGCTTCTCGTTTTTTTTTGCCTCGGAGCCCAACCTGCTTCGGGGACTACTGTCGGAGTAAATGACCATGGGTAGCCTAGCCGGCTCCCTCTGGCTCTTCAGAGAAATTATAGGCCGATCGAGCCTTCAAGCATCCAAGACGTGGGGCCGCCTTGCCCCAGCCGGCTACCTCTCAGGACGGCCGCACGAAGGCGGCCCAGCCCTAAAGTCCTCGTGAAGAAAACCACGAGCGGGCCGGCTCCAAGAAGCTGGCCACGAGAAGGCCGACTCCAAGAAGCCGGCCCAGCCCTAAAGTCCTCGTGAAGAAAACGACGAGAGGGCCGGCTCCAAGAAGCCGGCCATGAGAAGGCCAACTCCAAGAAGCCGACCCCCCAGCAGGCGGCCAAGATCGTGCCCTCAGAGTCTGCACCAACATAACGGCGATGAGATGGGCGTGGCTACAGTGAAGCCCGCCACCCCTGAATCTCGGGACGCGCAGGACCACAGTGCGCCATACGGGGCGGCCATCACCCGTCCGACGCGACACTGTTGCCATGTTGGCCATGACGTCACCCACGGCGAGCTATCAGTACGACCCATGGGTGGCGGGCCCCCTCAGTCAGGGAGACGCCTAAAGGCGGCCAGGCCTCCCCCAGTCGTCCTGGGGTATGGCCGACTCCCAATAGCCGGCTAGTCCACTCCCTCGAAGGAGGCGCCTCATTAAGGAGATAAGACGAGGTAAGGCTACAACGATAAGCCGCCCAACGGCAGCACTGTAGCCATGCTTACCACGACAAAGCCCTCGTCACTAAAGGTGAGGCAATAGTAACCAGCCTCCGACAAGACCCCCGAGCGATGGGACCGGCATGTCGACCAGAAGGCCGGCAGCCCGGCAGCCGGCGGGGTCCACCAGTCGGCGGGCCCCATCAGTCGGCGGAGAAGCCGGCGAGCGTACACACAGACGGCTTGGGCCCACGCCCAGCCGGATTACCATTGTACCCCTGGGGGGTAGGCCTATATAAACCCCCCAAGGCACCCATGCAGGGGGAGACCCTTTTCAGTAGTTTGAGACACCACATCAAGAGGAGAAGCGGGCTAGCCTTGCCCTTCTTCATCCTTTCACCGAACAGCTCAAGGAGCCTCTTGTAGCTACTTGTCGATCTAGTGACCATGCGGAGACCCCGCAGAGCAGCAGTAGGGGTGTTATCTACACGGAGAGCCCTGAAGCTGGGTAAGATCCACCGGCGTGCATGTCTTCGCCTTATCCCGTTTGCAGGCACCGGCGATGTTTTATTGGATCCCACAATGATAAGCCACCCGTTGGCATATGTCGCACCAACCACCCGACAAAGGTTGATCAAGTCTTGTTAACAAACTTATTTCGAATAACATGAAACTGGAGAATTTTCGAATAACACTAGGTTACCTCAACGGGGATATGCATGTCCCCAACAATAAGAATATCATATTTCTTCTTGACAGTAGGAAGAGGAAATTCAAAACCTCCAATAGTAATTGTTGAAATTTTTCCAATAGAATTGATACTGTGGACTTGAGGTTGTTTCCTCGGAAAGTGTACCGTATGCTCATTAACATTAACATGAAAAGTGACATTGCCTTTGGTGCAATCAATAACATCCCTTGCAGTATTCAAAAAGGGTCTTCCAAGAATAATAGACATACTATTGTCCTCGGGAATATCAAGAATAACAAAGTCCGTTAAAATAGTAACGTTTGCAACCACAATAGGCACATCCTCACAAATACCGACATGTATAGTAGTTGATTTATCAGCCATTTGCAAAGATATTTCAGTAGGTGTCAACTTATTCAAATCAAGTCTACGATATAAAGAGAAAGGAATAACACTAACACCGGCTCCAAGATCACATGAAGTAGTTTTAACATATTTTCTTTTAATGGAGCATGGTATAGTTGGTACTCCGGGATCTCCAAGTTTCTTTGGTATTCCACCTTTAAAATTATAATTAGCAAGCATGGTGGAAATTTCAGCTTCCGGTATCTTTCTATTATTAGTAACAATTTTGTTCATACATTTAGCATAAGATTCATTTTAAGCATGTCAGTCAAACACATACGCAAAAAGATAGGTCTAATCATTTCAGCAAAGTGCTCAAAATCCTCATCATCCTTTTTCTTGGATGGTTTAGGAGGAAAAGGCATGGGTTTCTGAACCCATGGTTCTCTTTCTTTAGCGTGCTTCCTAGCAACAAAGTCTCTCTTGTCATAACATTGATTCTTCGATTGTGGGTTATCAAGATCAATAGCAGGTTCAATTTCTACATCATTATTATTGCTAGGTTGAGCATCAACATGAACATCATCATTAACACTATCACTAGGTTCATGTTCATTACCAGATTGTTTCTCAGCATCAGAAATAGAAATATCATTGGGATTCTCAGGTGTGTCAATAACTCTAACTATCATTTTTCTAGAAGCATGCAAAGTCCTATCATTTTTCTTTCTCTTCCTTTTAGAAGGACTAGGTGCATCTATAGTAGTTCTCTGAGAATCTTGCTCAATTCTCTTAGGGTGGCCCTCGGGATACGAAGGCTCCTGAGTCATTTTACCACATCTAGTCATAACTCTACCAACATTATCATTCTTATTGTTTAATTAATTGAGAAAATC
This sequence comes from Triticum dicoccoides, assembly GCF_002162155.2. Classification (NCBI taxonomy): domain Eukaryota; kingdom Viridiplantae; phylum Streptophyta; class Magnoliopsida; order Poales; family Poaceae; genus Triticum; species Triticum dicoccoides. The sequence continues at coordinate 91,982,159 of NC_041390.1, forward strand.
ATTCTGAGCTTTAAGTGCTTGTTCTACTTGAGTGGTAACCATAGAAGCATGTTTACTAATAAGTTTAAGTTCACCTTTAACACTAGCCATATAATCACTCAAGTGTTCAATCATATAAGCATTATGTTTCAATTGTGTACCAACATAAGCATTGAAGTTTTCTTGCTTAACAATAAAATTATCAAACTCATCTAAGCATTGGCTAGCAGACTTATTACGAGGAATATTTCCTTCATCAAATCTATAGAGAGAATTTACCTTTACTACTTGTGTCGGGTTATCGAGACTGTGTGTTTCTTCAATAGGTGATGAATTAAGACCATGTATTTCTTCAACAGGAGGTAAATTCTTAACATCTTCAGATTTTATACCTTTTTTCTTTCATAGATTTCTTTGCCTCTTGTATATCTTCAGGACTGAGAAATAGAATACCCCTTTTCTTCGGAGTTGGCTTAGGAGTTGGTTCAACATATTATTCAATAGAATTTTAGCTTGATCAACTATTCTTTCCCTGAAAACACAACCAGCACAACTATCCAGGTAATCTCTGGAAGCATCAGTTAGTCCATTATAAAAGATATCAAGTATTTCATTTTTCTTGAGAGGATGATCAGGCAAAGCATTAAGTAATTGGAGAAGCCTCCCCCCAAGCTTGTGGGAGACTCTCTTCTTCAATTTGCACAAAATTATATATTTCCCTTAAAGCATCTTGTTTCTTATGAGCGGGGAAATATTTAGCAGAGAAGTAGTAAATCATATCCTAGGGACTACACACACAACCAGGATCAAGAGAATTAAACCATATCTTAGCATCACCCTTTAATCAGAATGGAAATAATTTAAGGATGTAATAATAGTGAGTTTTCTCATCATTAGTGAACAAGGTAGCTATATCATTTAATTTAGTAAGATGTGCCACAACAGTTTCAGATTCATAGCCATAGAAAGGATCAGATTCAACCAATGTAATTATATCAGGATCAACTGAGAAATCATAATCCTTATTAGTAATAAAGATAGGTGAAGTAGCATAAGCAGGATCATATTTCATTCTAGCATTCAGAGATTTTTCTTTAAGTTTAGCTAATAACTTCTTAAGATCAGATCTATCATTGCAGGCAAGGAAGTCTCTAGGAGTTTCTTCATCCATAACATAACCCTCAGGCACAACAGGCAATTCATATCTAGGGGGAGAATCTTCATCATCACTTTCATCAATATTATCAGTTTCAATAATTTCATTCTCTCTAGCCCTAGCAAGTTGTTCATCAAGAAATTCACCAAGTGGCACAGTAGTATCAAGCATAGAAATAGTTTCATCATAAGTATCATGCATATCAGAAGTGGCATCATCAATAACATGTGACATATCAGAATGAATAGTAGGTGTAGGTGTCGCAAGTTTACTCAAAACAGAAGGTGAATCAAGTGCAGAGCTAGATGGCAATTCCTTACCTCCCCTCGTTGTTGAGGGAAAAATCTTAGTTCTTTCGTCTTTCAAGTTCCTCATAGTGACCAGCAGATATAAATCCCAAGTGACTCAAAGTATAGAGCTATGCTCCCCGGCAACGGCGCCATAAAATGTTCTTGATAACCCACAAGTATAGGGGACCGCAACAGTTTTCGAGGGTAGAGTATTCAACCCAAATTTATTGATTCGACACAAGGGGAGCCCAAGAATATTCTCAAGTATTAGCAGCTGAGTTGTGAATTCAACCACACCTGGAAATTTAATATCTGCAGCAAGGTATTTAGTAGCAAAGTAATATGACAGTAGTGGTAACGGTGGCAAAAGGTAACGGTAGCAAAAGTAGTATTTTTGGGTTTTGAAGTGACTGTAATAGCAGCAGCGGAAAAGTAAATAAGCGAAGAACAATATAGAAAAAGCTCGTAGGCATTGGATCAGTGATGGGGAATTATGCCGGATGCGATCGATCATGTAACAGTCATAACATGGGGTGACACAGAACTAGCAGGAGTTCATCAATGTAATGTAGGCATGTATTCTGAATATAGTCATACGTGCTTATGGAAAAGAACTTGCATGACATCTTTTGTCCTACCCTCGTGTGGCAGTGGGGTCCTTTGGAAACTAAGGGATATTAAGGCCTCCTTTTAATAGAGTACCGGACCAAAGCATTAACACATAGTGAATACATGAACTCCTCTAACTATGGTCATCACCGGTAAGTATACCAATTATTGTCACTTTGTCAGGGTTAACGGATCATTTAGAAATATTAAAACCGAGCACTTTTTTAGCCCTCTCAGGCCATCAGTGTTCCCAACCATCGAATCGTTAGTTTTAAGCATTTTCTACCGTCAGATTAGCAGTGAATCATGTGTAAGCTCGTTTCGTTCGCTAATACCGACCACTTACCGTGCCGGGCCGCTGCTCCATGTGCTGTTTTGGACGTTCTGTGTTAAATTGGGCCTAATGGGCTGTACCAGTCTCCCCACCTGAAGCAAATCGAGATGCAGGGTCGCACACCGTCGACTCCTCCTATCCCGACCCCGACCTCTCCTTTCTCCCAATCTGGCTAGTTGGACGAATCCTGCCAGGCAGCACCGACGACCACAACCTCGAGCAGACCAGTGGTCTGCCTCAAGTCACCTCACCGCCGGCCTTCGCCCCTATCCTCTCCCCCGAAGCAATCGACCTCGTCTGCCACCCTCTCCTCCTCGCCTCATCAGTAGAGAAGAGAACAGGGAGATCGACCAGGTCAGGCGCCGGTCATGGCGGCGGCCAGATCCGCCACGACCGCAGCCACCTCGCTAAGGCTCCGATCTTGGCTGCCATGGAGGTCAGAACAGCATGCCGGGACAGGATCTAACCTCGACCACGTGAGAAGACGTCTGTTTGCTCCCTGCCACCGATGCCATGGAGCTTCCCATTCTAGCAGGCTAGCATCCATTCTTCTCTGATCCACTATGTTGCCCCACCATCTTCAACCTCTCTGTAGATTTATTTTTGCATACTTAATCATCACCCTATAGAAGAATTATTATTTGTTTCTGCCATAAATGTTGTTCATATTGTTTTCCATATATTTACTTGGTGTCACAGCAGTGATTTGAGCATCATGAAAATATAGGAATAGCCCTTAAATTTTGGTCTTTTATACAAAAACGAGGATATGGCACCATGCAAGCGAGAGCAGCATGGTGGCTTCTGCAGGTTGTGGCTGAGGTTTTCAGCACAAGAAGATGCTGGGCACCTTTGGGGCTTAGAATAGCAGGGTGAGATGGAGTTTTGTGCAGCACTAAGGTATATACAGTTGCATTACTGTATTTTGATTAGTATTTCTGGTTCATTAGTTTTGGTATTGGGATTGGTGGCTCTGGTGTGTCGTGATTTTGGGTTGCTATTTACCCATATTCGTGTAATAAGTAGTTGGATGTATAGAGTTCTGTAGTTGGATGTCAAGTTCTTGTTGCGGTTGTGAGGTGTTTTGTGTCTGCTAATTTAAAATCATGGCTGATCCTTGTGACCAGAACCTTAAAATTTGCTTTGCATTATCAATTTCATTTCTGCAAATGAAATTGGGAGCGGGCAACTCCTAAAGTCGAAAAAATGTTGTTCATGTTGTGCTACACTCTACACCAATCGCTGATTTGTGTGCCAGGCCACCACCACGGCCGCACCCGCGTCTCCGCTCCATTCATTCACATCATCCTACGATGCACACATCATAAGTCTGGGAAGTGATACTGGTAAGACAATTAGAATCACATTTTTAATCCTATCACATGCGCAATGTAATCAATGGTTAATTTGCTATCTCAGGTTCAAGAGTTTCTTGGTAAGCTCTTGTCATTGGGATCCCATGGATGCCAGCAATGCATGCAATCAATAAACATATTTGATCATGTCTTCTCAAACGAGTCAGCCTCCCAAGATGAAGTCAATAAACTGGAGCACTCCAATCTATCTGCAATTTAGCCCCTGAAACCAGTATGGCTACTAGCTAACTACACTCAAATCATAAAGCTCTACAATCTACTTTAATTATCTCATACGGTATAGTACTAGCGAGCAAATTTTTTCAGTTGTTCACTAAACTACAGTTATTTTTTTAAACCAAAATCATCCTATTGTTGCATAGATGTAAAGTACATATCTGGTAGCTTACGATTGTTCAAAAGACTAAGACCATGATCATTCCTAAATTTGAGATTTCATTTTGAATTATTTGGTAGGATGAATTGTTTTGTTCTGCTTCAGCTCACTCTTAAATATTGGCAATTCTTGTCCAGAGCCCTTCGCTGGCAACTCACACTCACTGGATGTAGACATTCAGGTGGATGCAGCTGCTCAACCCCAAATTGACTTTTATGTAAGGATTCTTGATATGTATTTAGTTCGTAAGCATCAACCTTGTTAAATTTATACTTGAATGTTATCTATGTAAGTGTTTGAGCCATAACTCCTATGTGGTCATGATATTTGTACCTTACGAAGATTCTGTCTTGATTCTTGAATTTCACCGAGGGCTTTCCCATTTTTGCCATTTGATTATTACAATTTTTGTGTATCACATTTGCCGTAAGATAAGCCTTAAAACATATATGGCTTGCCAATCACACCATGATTACATGTATATATGTTGTTTGCTGTTAGAAAAATAAATTTGCCGTCTATTATCACTGCATCACAGTAATGATTTCTCCCGTCACATGCCATTCCTTTATTAGCTTATTTGTTGCATTGGTATTTTACGTGACTTCCTAATTTACTTGTAACACTGATGAAAATGTGCTTTGATAGATGTTCTATTGGTTTATAGCTCGCTGATAATACCATTTTTTAATTTATAATATTAGAAATCTTTGCCTTCTTGAACCACTATACAGTGAAGTTTCATTTTTGTTGGGAGTGCATTATGGTAAAGTAATTCGATAGAAATTTTTACCTAGAGGATTCTAAATAAGGAAACAAAGTACACTCGCTAAATTTAATTTCCTTCGTCAAGGAAATAGGAGGGAAATTTTCCTCTTATAGATCCCCTACTTCTGTTGCACTAAGCTTTTGATCACCATTTGTGATCTTATTCCAGGATCCATGTTATGCATGCCCGTACATTTTTTCCTTTGGATAACTGGAATATTACAGAGCCATACATGTTTTTTTCCTGCTGCTTGTCTTGGAAGTTCGGATTAGTTGTAATTACTACGAACATTGTTGTGTATGTAGTAATACCAGTATCTGTGAATCTTGAGATTTCCTTTAGGTTCTATATATTATATGTTTATGTTTATGCAAATTTAGTGGGTTCTATGTTGCCATTTATTTACAAAGTTTCTTATAATTATATATTGTATAAATAGACGGGCGCAGCAACGCGCGCAGTCAATGATCTAGTAACACATAATAGGTGACTATAGACTTGCAAGATAGGATCAAGAACTCTCATATATTGATGAAAACATAATAGGTTCAGATCTGAAATCATGGCACTCGGTCCCTAGTGACAAGCATTAAGCATAGCAAAGTCATAGCAACATCAATATCAAAACATAGTGGATACTAGGGATCAAACCCTAACAAAACTAACTCGATTATGTGATAAATCTCGTCCAACCCATCACCTTCCAGCAAGCCTATGATGGAATTACTCACGCACGGAAGTGAGCATCATGAAATTGGTGATGGAGGAAGGTTGATGATGACGATGGCGACTGATTCCCCTCTCCGGATCCCCGAATGGACTCCAGATCAGCCCTCCCGATAGAGTTTATGGTTTGGCAGCGGCTCTGTATCGTAAAACACCATGAATCCTTCTCTCTTATTTTTTTCTCCCCGAACATGAATATATGGAGTTGGAGTTGAGGTCGGTGGAGCATGAGGGGGCCCACGAGGCAGGGGGCGCGCCCAGGGGGGTAGGGTGCACCCCCACCCTAGTATTTTTTATATATTCCAAAAATAATCTCCGTTGATTTTCAGGTCATTCCGAGAACTTTTATTTCTGCACAAAAATAACACCATGGCAATTCTACTGAAAACAGCGTCAGTCCGGGTTAGTTCCATTCAAATCATGCAAGTTAGAGTCCAAAACAAGGGCAAAACTGTTTGGAAAAGTAGATACGATGGAGACGTATCACAATGCTTCCTCCAGAGCGTTGGGTGTCTCCGGATTAGCGGAGGCTGTCGATGGAGCTAATGCCGCTCCCCCTCTTTCGAAGGGGACTGCTTGTCCAATCCCGGAGCTGTGTTGGTTTCCGGACGGTGTTCGGCTGGGGCCTGAATTGTTGGGGGTCGCCATTGTCGGTCATCGTAGGGGTTGCCTCCCCTAAGTATTCAGCGGCCGAGGTATTAACCTCAGGCGCTCTCTCGACGGCATCGTTCGCCCCTCTCGGCCAGGAGAGGTCCTTCAGAACGACACTTCGGTGTACTCCATGGTGATAGGCGAGGGGGCTCGAGGCGGCGTGTCACTCTCCGCCATCTCGGGCAGCAGAGAATTCCCCTTCGATAATGGAGTTTGCGGGAGCTCGCGGGGAGGATTGAAAAGCAAGTAACAAAATAACTTATATGATGAAGGCAGGAAGACCAAAGATAAACGGTAGGTTTCTGAATACTTATGATTCGGCCAGGGGCTTCACCCTGGGAGGTCTCTTGGGGACTAGTTCGGACTCCGAGTCCGAACTATCCAAGAGGATCACCTTCCCTCTCTTGGGTGCCTCCCCCTTGGGTCCTCGGAGGCCGCCCTCTTCTTCTTCCTCCCCTTACGAGGGGAGTCACTTTCCACCTCCTCCTCCTCTTCTTCCTCGTCTCCCTCGTGGTAAGAGAGGGCTTCGGTCTCTCCGGACACTATGTCTGAAGGACCTTTGTGGCGGGGCCGCCCTTGGCCTCCTTGCCTTTTTCCTTCTTGGCCTTCTTCGCCGGTGCCTGATAGGGCGCCGGGACCAGCACCTCCATTAGCTGGGGTGTGGATGGGTCCTGAGGCAGCGGTGTCGAACAGTTGATCCTCTCCGCTTTTGCCATCCAACCCTGTACGGGAAGGTAGGCAATATATTATATCTGAATTATTGTCCAAATAGGTCTTCAGAAAAATTATGCTTACCGCCGTGGCCGGGTTCTCAATGTCGAGTATGATGTCTTCGGTCTTCATTGTCCAACTTTTCTGGGCCTTGAAAAGCTGCTTCCATATATCTTCGTGCGTGGTGCCGAAGAAGTGCTTCAAGGTCCGTGGCTCCTCCGGATTGAACTCCCATATGGGGGGAAGCCAGGAGTTGGCAGCGAAGGATGCGGCGGAAGAGCATCACCTGAATCACGTATGTGAGACCGGTGTTCGCACCCAACAAGTTGGAGATGTGTTTCTGTAGCATCTACACCTCCTGTTGGGACCCGCAATCAAGGCCCTTGGCGGTCCATGAGATGTGTCTCATGGGGGGGGTCCGGATATGAAGTCGGGCGTGGCCGCCTAGTTGGTCTCATGGGGTTCGGTGATGTAGAACCACTTCTGCTGCCACACCTTGACTGACTCTACAAATGCCCCTTTGGGCCATACAGTGTTGGGGAGCTTGCTTACCATTTCCCCGCCGCAGTCCGTGTGATGTCCGTCGACCACCTTCGGCTTCAGATTGAAGATCTTGAGCCACAAGCCGAAGTGTGGGGGTGTAGAGAAGAGCCAGACACACGACGATGAACGCTGATATGTGGAGGAAGGAGTTAGGGGCTAGATCATGGAAATCTAGCTCGTAGTAGAACATCAGGCCCCAGACGAAGGGGTGGAGGGGAAACCCTAGCCCCCGGAGGAAATGGGGGATGAAGACGACCCTCTCACCAGGCTCCGGAGTGGGGATAACCTGATCCTTGTCAGGGATCCTATGCGCGATATCCGCGGATAGATAGCCCGCACTCCGGAGATCCTTGACGTCCTTCTCGGTGACGGAGGAGGCCTCCCACTTGCCCTTGGAACCGGACCCGACCATTGCTGGGGAGGGCGGAAGCGGTGGGAAGGATTGAAGATGTGAGAGCTGGAGCTTGGAGGTTGGAGGACAGGAGCTAGAGGAAGGCGTGGGGTAAAAAGTGGGATATTTGTCCCATTATAAAAGATGAAAATACCAAACATCCCCCTCTCAAGCCATAAACCTTGCCTGTTCCCAACGAGATCATGCGTAATGCACGGTTGGGTTACGCAAACCATATTGATGAGAATCCCATAATGGGCGGGCACGATCTCTGTTTCGAAGAGACGTGCCAATGGAGGTTAGACCTCGAAACGCGAAATGGGAGGCGTGAAAATGGTTATGTTAGGTAGCATTCCACATCAAAAATTCTGTTTTAATCATTTACCTACTCGAGGACGAGCAGGAATTAAGCTTGGGGATGCTTGATACGTCTCCATCGTATCTATAGTTTTTTATTGTTCCATGCTATTATATTATCTATTTTGGATGTTTAATGGGCTTTAATACACACTTTTATATTATTATTGAGACTAACCTATTAACTGAAGGCCCAGTGCAAATTGTTTTTTTGCCTATTTCAGTGTTTCACGGCAAAGGAATATCAAACGGAATCCAAACGGAACGAGACCTTCGCGAGGATCTTTCTTGGAACAAACGTCACCCAGGAAACTTGGAGTACAAGTCTGGAAGTCCGCGAAGCTTCCACGAGGTAGGGGGCGTGCCCAGGGGGGTAGGCACGCGCCCACCCTTGTGGGCCCCACGGAGCTCCACCGACCTACTTCTTTTGCCTATATATACTCTTATACCCTGAGAACAACCAAGAGAGTCACAAAACCACTTTTCCACCGCCACAACCTTCTGTACCCATGAGATCCCATCTGGGGACCTTCTCCAGTGATCAGCCGGAGGGGGAATCGATCTCCGAATTCTTATACGCATCATTTGATATCTTTGCAAGTCTCTTTGAATCATCGGTTTAGTTTGTCCTACTAAATTGATCTTTCTTGCAATGAGAGAAGTGCTTAGCTTTGGGTTCAATCTTGCAGTGTCCTTTACCAGTGACAGCAGGGGCAACAAGGCACGTATTGTATTGTTGCCATTGAGGATAAAAAGATGGGGTTTATATCATATTGCTTGAGTTTATCCCTCTACATCATGTCATCTTGCCTAATGCGTTACTCTGTTCTTATGAACTTAATACTCTAGATGCATGCTGGATAGCGGTCCATGTGTGGAGTAATAGTAGTAGATGCAGAATCGTTTCGGTCTACTTGACACGGGCGTGATGCCTATGTTCATGATCATGCCTAGATATTCTCATAAATATGCGCTTTTCTATCTATTGCTCGGTAGTAATTTTTTCACCCACCATAATACATGCTATCATGAGAGAAGCCACTAGTGAAACCTATGGCCCCTGGGTCTACTTTACATCATATAAGTTTCCGATCTATAATTCTAGTTTACTATTTATTTTCCAAAACCTCAGTTCACAATAACTCTCACATCTTTCATGAATTCTCTCAAAGCCAAACCACGTATACGAGCATAGCATAGCAATAAGTGTAACGTAGAAGTAACTCCCAAGGTTTGAATGCAGGACAATAGGTTCCCACCTCATCAACTACTTCCCAATACCCACATGTTATCAATCCTACTCATGCAATGTTTGAGGGTTCAAACTAATGCATAAAACTGGGTAATGAAAAGTATGATCAAAGTGTGAACTTGCCTCGTACTGTTGATGAAGATGATTCACACTCATAAATCCTGATAGTTCTACTCATCACACTCCGGTCAATCTATCGTGAGCAAGCAATTGCATACATAAGCACTCATGCAAAAGAATTGAAGAAAAGATCAGAAAAGATCTCGGAAAACTTCGAAAACAAGCAAATAACTCTTGCAACAGAAAACAATTTCTAATAGTACCAAAAATGGGTAGATTTGGCCGTATCAGAAAGTTTAGGTCAAGATCTTCAAATAGCAAAAGAATCAACTAAATCAGAGTTATAAAACTCAAGTTACAATCAAACGAAGTTTGAATTCAAAAACTGTTTGAAATCAAATTTTAATCTTTCAAAAATATGTTTAAGTTGGATTACTGGATAGAGGGGATCATACGAAGAAGTGGGCATTGGTTTCGTTGGATTTGGACAAGCGAGTAAAAAGTAACGAAGGTTTGAAAATTAGGAACTAATTTGTAAATAAAATATTCACGGATGGGTCCTTGGCCGAAATTAAAGAGAAAAAAATAACTCTACCGAACGAACTTCACTAAAATTGACTAAACAGAAAATGTTCGTTACCTAACTAAACAAAATATTAAACCAGGTTTTTAAACAAAAACCAAATCTTAAACGAAAACCGGATCGGGGCTCGGTTTATACCGGTCCACGGCGGTTCGGCGAAGAAAACCAATGACGGCGGCGATGAACTCCGGCGACGGCGAGGCGGCGCGGGTGTCAGGACCCCGATTCTAAGTCACACCGATCTAGCCTGTAATACCTCATATCACTTTGCGGCCTCACGCACGGTATTCCCACGGGTGTTGCCTTACCATGGCCCGGGACCGTTTGCGCCTTTTGGCTCACGTATATGATAGTGTCGCTAGCATCCATATGACAGAGAACCCGGGCCGACATGACTAGTCGTGAACCCAAAGTGGCACTAACTTACGGGGACAGGCATACATGAATCAACATCGAGCATGTCGGTCAGCAACGTGCGAATTCGGGCTGTAGCACTAGGCTAACAGGACTCCGGTGAACCGGGTTGTAGCAGGCTAGGCAGGACTCCGGATGTCACTGCATGACATTTCCCCGAAGGGACAGACACGGGAACAAAGTGAATCACATGTCGGCCAGTCAAGTGTTCCGGAGTAGTAGTGCTGGGCTAGCAGGACTTCGGTGAACCGGGCTGTAGCAGACTACTATGGCTCATGGAAGCACAAGACTACATTTCCCCATAAGAGAGGCTACCAAGGATAAACAACTAGGTTGTCGGATCCCACACATACCAAGCATTTCAATCATACACACAATATGCTCAATATGTGCAATACAACATGGCATCACAACCAGACTCTACGACTCAGACTATTTATTCATTAGGCTCCGAGGAGCCAAGAATTACAAACATGGGTCTCATGACCCAACATACAGAGCATACAAGCAACAAGCACATGCAGAAGCTTAATATGTTTGAGTACAGCCATCTACAAATGAAAAAGGCTGAGAAGCCTGACTATCTACCAGATCCTGCCGAGGGCACAAGATCGTAGCTGAGGTATCAAGCTAAACGTCGAAGTTCACACAGAACTATTAGCGAGACTAACGTCTCTCTGCAAAACATAAAATACGCAAACGTGAGTACAAATGTACCCAGCAAGACTTACATCAGAACTAGCTACATATGCATCAGTATCAACAAAGGGGGTGGTGGAGTTTGACTGCAGCAAGCCAGCTTTGACTCGGTGGCTATCCTGAACTACGACTGCAAGTAACTCTTTTGAGGTGGCGCACACGAGTCCACATATTCACCATATCAATACACCACTATGGATCCGCTCCCATCTCCCTACGAGAACGCCATCCATAGCACTCACGCTTATCTTGCGAGTTTTAGAGTATCCACTTTCACTTGTCTATGAACTATGCAAGGGGTCCAAGTTTCCATATCCGAGGAATCCGGCTATTCGAATAGATAATGATAATCCTGCAGGGGTGTACTTATTCACACACGCTCTTGCCACTTATCGCCCTGTACACGTCATGTACTTCAGCAACCTTCAAGTGGAAGCCGGGCGAGGGAGTCGGCCACGACCTGACTAACCAACAAGTCTCTAGTCCAGGTTTATCGCCTATTCGGGTTCCATCCGCAAGGAGATCCAGCCGGGGTGTCGCTCACGGCCCCAAACGATGTGAGCAGGGTTCCCAAGCTCACCATCCGGGTGCCACTTGGTACACCGTGCCACTGTGCCTAGTCTGTCCCAAGCCCACATGTACCGGGTGCCACTTGGTAGACTACTAACACTACCTACAAACACCAGAAACTAGTTGCAACTCCTGGACAGAGATCGAGTTGATTAATAAGCCGAGAGGGGCCGAGTTACCGGAACCCAATGTGTGGTAGTAACTATTCATGGATCACAAACACAGAACTCAGTTCCTGAGAACGTCTGCAATGAGGCAACCCACCATGTACTCCTACATGGCCTCTCACCGCTACCTTTACCAAATCATGTTCACACACTTAGCTCTCAACGGTAGGACATGTTCACCACGTTCCAATTCATTCCCGATGAATCAGACCTGACTCAACTCTAAGCAGTAGCAGGCCTGACAACAAGCATGAATGAGTAGGCCCATCAGGGATCAAACAACTCCTACTCATGCTAGTGGGTTTCATCTATTTACTGTGGCAATGACAGGTCATGCAGAGGAAAGGGGTTCAGGTACCGCAACATGTATCAGTTGAAACATTGTTGTCCTAATGCAGTAAAAGAGAGCAGGAGCAAGAGAGTGGGATTGTATCGGAATGAACAAGGGGGTTCTGCTTGCCTGGCACTTCTGAAGATATCGTTGGGTCTTCATCAGTGTCAATGATCACAGCGTCGGTACAATGTCTACTGAGAGGGGACAATCACCGGCAACTGAGAAAGAACACAATCAATGCAATGCACAACATGATGCATGATAATGACATGGCAATATGTTGTTGATTGAGCTAATGCAACTAGCAACACAATTAAATAAAGTTGGTTTGAACCCAAGGTTCAAATTCAAACTCCACATGTGGTTATTTAAATACCATTCATTTGATTTGTCCTAAATAGTGGCCTTAAGTTGTTCTAACATGCATGAAAATGGTACAGATGGATTCCTTGAATTTTTCTGATAATTTTTCATATATAAATTATTTCATTTGGAGTTACGGTTGAATTTCTCTAATTTTTAGAAGTTTTAACTATTTTCTGGAATTTCCTGAGTAAGAATAAATCCAGAAAAACCTATTACTGCGTCAGCATTGCGTCATGCTGACCTCAGCAGGTCAACAGACCTGGTCCAGGTCAAACCTGACCAGTGGGACCCACTGGTCAGTGTCACAGTGCTGCCCAGGGTCAATGACAGGTGGGTCCGGTCAACGACCACGTCAGCAAAGTCAACCTGATGTGTGGGCCCAGTGGATTAGTCTAATTACAAAATTAGTGGGTGCTAGGGCCCATCTGTCAGCGTCTGTGGGTGATCTAGCTAGCGGTAGTTAGCGCTAATTACGTGGCCACGTCGGCTTCGCCGGAATTCGGCCGGCGGCGACCAAAACGACGGCGGCGCGGCTCGGGATTGCGCTACGGCGGTGGTTTGGCGCGCTGGGGGCACTAGGGAGGAGCTCTTGCTCGTCCGCATCCAAGGAGCCAAGTGGGAGGGGCTGGGGTGGAACGAGCTCGCCGGAGTCGAGCTCGTGGCGGCGGCTGGCGTTCATGAGCGGTCGAGTACGGTGCTAGAGGGCATGGGAGGGGAAGCTATTGGTGGCTGCAGGTTCGTGGAGGCGCGTCGAGCATGCTGGTGTGCTCGGATACGGGCTGCAGTGCGCATGGCCTCATCTGCACCATCGCCGGCGGCGAAGAGCTCACGGCTACGGTGGAAACAACGGCTGGAGGGTGAATTAGGCGACGGGGTATGGGGAAAACAGTGCAGAGGCTCACCGCGGTTCTTCTGGTGCTGCTGGAGAGGCAAGGGAGACACGGGGTCCGGCGAAACATCGGTGGGGATCTCCGGCACCCAAGGATGGAGACGACGGCGTTGGCGAGGCTCCAGAGCGTTTGGCGTTGCGTAGCTCAGTGAGGAGGTCGAGGACGACACGACGGAGCTTCTAGGCTCAGCGGCAGGGCGAGGGATGGTCGGTGGCCTTGGGTACGGTGAACAACGGCGACGGTGGTGAGAGGGAGAAAGAGCAGAGGAGGGGGATGAGCTCGAGAGAGACTGAGAGGGGGTTACCGGGATTGTGAAGACACGGGGAAATCGTCCACGGGTCCAGGGGCTCGTCGGCAAGCAGGAGGTGGCGCAGAGCACGTGGGCATGCACGGCGGCGACACGCCCTGCTGCCCACTTGCAGGAGGTTGAAGACGGTGGAGGGCCTGGTGGGCTAGGCCTCAGCTACAGTGCTGGGCCACGAGGTGGGTTGCACGGGTGAGTTCACTGCGTCTCTCTGTTTTGCTATTTAAGTTTCTGTTTTCTGTTTTTTCCTCTGTTTTGATTTAGTTTTAAAACTAAACCATTTTTTATTCTGGAAATTATCATTTGGCTAGATATAATATATTCAGAGCCACTCACCATTTTCCAGAATTATTGGATCATATTAAATATATAGCAAATATGAATCCAGTGCAAATAGTTATTGGATTAACTCAAATGGCCAAAAATAAATATTTCTGTCTCCTTAAAATATTGGTTTGAATTTTACCTCTTGGCAATATTTTTACAGAATAACAGGAACATTTCCTTGGACTCATTTGAAAAGATTTTTAACATTGATTATTTCTGAAGTGATTTCTGAGGGTTTCAACTAACCTCAATTCAAGTTTCAGAATTTAGACATGATGCATGGATGCTCTCTTATGCAACTATTGCAAACAATTCTAGGGCTGTGACAACTCACCCCCACTAAACAAGAATCTCGTCTCGAGATTCAAGTCATTAGGTAGGAAGACAGAGCGACACAAGCTAACACAATCTTCATGATCCAGATGTCCTTCTCGAGGATGTTGATTCATTGCTTCATATTGACCTTGACGTTTTGCTTTCGAGATCTTCATCCAATCACGACGACGACAGAAGGAAACTCTACATGAAATTATTTCCTCGAAGAACGAGCACTCAAGATCAACTCATGGAGTGAGACGTTGAAACATCTCTTGAGTTGGGACACAAAACATACATCAAGACGGATGGATAGTAACGGATGGTGAAGTTTGATTTGGTAGGTAACTATTCCACGCTTAAGAAGATGTCGGATGGGTTCAAAGTAGTGAGGAGATAATTACCACGATTCCATAATGTGGCACCCTAGAGGAGGTGACTCGTAGGATTATTCCCTTAAGTGGCAAAAAGAATTACTTTTGATCCATAGATCATTGAAACTCTTCATACCATCCTGAGGCAATTCTTAATGGAACGTTTGATGGAGTTCAAAAGAATGACATACTCGGGCTAGGGTGGACGATGTGGACTACCTTGTTGAAGTCAACGTAATGGATGATTTTGCTTATCATCGGAGATGGATGGGACCCATGGTAAGCCCACTTTTGAAGATGATCCTGGACAACAATTACTGGGGTGCAAGCTGGGAATAAAATGCAAATGCTGGGAATGACCCAACCATCATACCTACCTGAGATTCAGATCTGGTTGGTAACAGGATATCTCAGACAACATGTCTTGAAAAAGAAAGGTAGCAACACAAATCGACGGGATGGCGTTGCAAGATTCTCGAGAATGAACTACGATAGTAAGCTCCAAAACATGAGCTGGTCCTGCTACAAACATGTCAACACGCTGTCCCAGACAAGCATGACCACATGGTAGTCTTACAACAAAACACTACCGAGTTCTAGTTGGGAACCATCATCAAGGATATTGGAATCTTGTACATGAACTAGTATTCGCACATCAACTCCTTTTTCTCGAACAAATTAATCAGTGGCTTGGTGTGCTAGGAACACATATGGAGTGGAGGCGGCCAACCTATCAAACCATAGAGCACTTCGCACGTGCATGACTAACCTGGGATGATTCCAGAGGAGGCAAAAATAAACTATCTTGAATTCACGGCGGCAACTTGCATCGAATGCACATGAATTAGAGGAAGTCACTTCTTTCATCCAAACATATGCTTCAAGAGCTAGCATGAAGAAAATGCTTACAAAGTTTCCAACACTAGCTTAATGTTTAACACGAATCATGGGGAAGACAAGATGCTGCTGATGGGCCCAACAGCAACTCATCGGAATTTCCATATCACTGGACTTCCACCATTATGTGAACAATGTAACAGTATTGGTTAGACCAAAAGATGTAATGGTGTATGCTCGAGGAGTCAACCATGAGTAGACAACATTACGAATATCATTGGTTCTGATTTGATTTTACGGTAGCCCACACTCAAATCAAAGATTGGATAAGATAATAGCACCGACAACTGATCACGAGGATCAGTCGAGGAAGATATCATCTTTCTTCAACACACACACACAAGGATATCCCTTAGTGATGAACTAAGTGGATTAGGCTTTTATCTTCCAACTCTCCAAGTTATTGTTTAGCTCAACCAACTAGCTCAGGGGTATCCAACACGGGTTCTTGGAGAAGGGGTGGTTTATAAGAAAACCAACTTGATCACGAACTCAACATAGCGATCAGGTGACAGCCTGGTGATACCTCCGGGAAGATATTCGGAAAATCACGAACCACCGATATGTTATTAAGCTCGAGAACAATCTTGCTTT
This sequence comes from Triticum dicoccoides, assembly GCF_002162155.2. Taxonomy (NCBI): domain Eukaryota; kingdom Viridiplantae; phylum Streptophyta; class Magnoliopsida; order Poales; family Poaceae; genus Triticum; species Triticum dicoccoides. Next base: position 91,998,573 of record NC_041390.1, read on the forward strand.
TCAGGGCAAGACAATATGATCAAGGAGCGAGGGATTGTCATAATCCTAACTCATTGGTCGATGAGTGCACCTATAAATATGGACTAGGTAGCACGATCAATCTTAGGATGATGATTCAATAACTAGCACACTAAGAATGAGAGTATTGTCCATTAACTACCAAGCAACATGGTTGCTAGGAGTATTGATTTCCCACATCACAGTACCCTTGTTGGTATTCCGGTTGCAACAACACGGAACCAAGGAGCGAATGATGATGGCGAGAAGTATCACTGCATCAAGAATTTATAAGAGATGGTGCAATTCCTATGATATTCTTGACAAAAAGATGGTAATACTCCATGGTAGAACAGAATCAAAAGCTAGATTGGCATTTGATTTGCGGATTACAACTGCTTTGACCCAATCTTGGATATGGATGAGGTACTGGAGTTTGTTTCTCCTAGTCATTCTGGAATAGAATGGCTTGACGAACCACAAGAGTAATAGGCATAGATAACACAAGTGTACGACTACTCCTGACTATCAATTGATAGATGAAGGTCGGAATATAACTGAAGGGGGACAACTTAAAGGAACATATAACTTTCTGACTTGTGGATGCATAGATTAGTATGCTGAACGAGTTCAACATATTTCTTCCGGATAACCCATGCAGAAAGGTAGAACTGGCAGAATCACAATTATGAATGGAGTACTCCTCAAGAGCACCCTAGTTGTAATCTTTTGGTTCAAAGGAACTTCTGCCATAAGCAGTCCATGGTACTTGGAAGAAGAAAATACCACGGACCTCGAGGACTATCGCAAAGATTACTAATATTCTAAAGGAACTAGCAAACACTGTCAACAGAAGGTAAGTGGAGTGAATCTTGGGTCAGGAACCCAAGAGGAGAATACCTACTACTAAATGGCATCACATGATGCTTTCGAGAACAATGGCCAGAATCATCACACCGGGAATACAAAGCATTGCTAGATTACTAGGTGACTCTCTAAGACACCTAGGGTCATAATAATAGCTCGAACATATATGTCAAGACAACAGAGTACCTCAACTCATTGATTAGTGTGCTTAATCTGGCCCAATTGTACATCAGGAACATGGAAAGGATTTGCAAATGCATCAAACTTTTTAGAAGACCTGGGATGACTCGGACAGCATAACGGCTGTAAATGCTCAAAATGATTTGAGACATCCTGCAAAACTAGTGGTATAACCACTCAACATCACAATATCAAGGTTCTGAGGCCAGCTATGAACATATGGAAGTAGTAGGAACTGAACTGAGGTTTTAACTCAACTAACCTAGGCAACTACGGTTTAGTAACACGTCATCCTAAGAGATAGAAGAGAAGCCTAGTTCTTAACCCCGTAGAAAAGATAAGATGACTCAGATCAGAAGGTCATGAGGATAAGGAGTAAAAAGAGCCTTATGTTCCCATCCACAATCAATTCCCTTATATAACTAAAGCATTTCTAGACACGACTTCGACCAGCTTGGCTTGGTAATCCTACAGTCAGTCAGGCTCTGATACCAAAGCTGTCAGGACCCCGATTCTAAGTCACACCGATCTAGCCTGTAACACCTCATATCACTTTGCGGCCTCACGCACGGTATTCCCACGGGTGTCGCCTTACCATGGCCTGGGACCGTTTGCGCCTTTTGGCTCACGTATATGATAGTGTCGCTAGCATCCATATGACAGAGAACCCGGGCCGACATGACCAGTCGTGAACCCAAAGTGGCACTAACTTACACGGACAGGCATACATGAATCAACATCGAGCATGTCGGTCAGTAGCGTGCGAATCCGGGCTGTAGCACTGGGCTAACAGGACTCCGGTGAACCGGGCTGTAGCAGGCTAGGTAGGACTCCGGATGTCACCGCGTGACATTTCCCCGAAGGGACAGACACAGGAACGAAGTGAATCACATGCTGGCCAGTCAAGTGTTCCGGAGCAGTAGTGCTAGGCTAGCAGGACTCCGGTGAACCGGGCTGTAGCAGACTACTATGGCTCATGGAAGCATAAGACTACATTTCCCCATAAGAGAGGCTACCAAGGATAAACAACTAGGTTGTCGGACCCCACACATACCAAGCATTTCAATCATACACACAATATGCTCAATATGTGCAATACAACATGGCATCACAACCAGACTCTACGACTCAGAGTATTTATTCATTAGGCTCCGAGGAGCCAAGAATTACAAACATGGGTCTCATGACCCAACATACAGAGCATACAAGCAACAAGCACATGTGGAAGGTTAATATGTCTGAGTACAGACATCTACAAATGAAAAAGGCTGAGAAGCCTGACTATCTACCAGATCCTGCCGAGGGCACAAGATCGTAGCGGAGGTATCAAGCTAAATGCCGAAGTTCACACGGAACTATTAGCGAGACTGACGTCTCTCTGCAAAACATAAAACACGCAAACATGAGTACAAATGTACCCAGCAAGACTTACATCAGAACTAGCTACATATGCATCAGTATCAACAAAGGGGGTGGTGGAGTTTGACTACAGCAAGCCAGCTTTGACTCGGTGGCTATCCTGAACTACGACTGCAAGTAACTCTTTTGAAGTGGCGCACACGAGTGCACATATTCACTATATCAATACACCACTATGGATCCGCTCCCGTCTCCCTACGAGAACGCCATCCATAGAACTCACACTTATCTTGCGAGTTTTAGAGTATCCACTTTCACTTGTCTATGAACTATGCAAGGGGTCCAAGTTTCAAAATCCGAGGAATCCGACTATTCGAATAGATATTGATAACCCTGCAGGGGTGTACTTCTTCACACACGCTCTCGCCACATATCGCCATGTACACGTCATGTATCTCGGCAACCTTCAAGCGGAAGCCGGGCGAGGGAGTCGGCCACGACCTGACTAACCAACAAGTCTCTAGTCCAGGTTTATCGCCTATTCGGGTTCCATCCGCAAGGAGATCCGGCCGGGGTGTCGCTCACGGCCCCAAACAATGTGAGCAGGGTTCCCAAGCCGACCATTCGGGTGCCACTTGGTACATCGTGCCACTATGCCTAGTCTGTCCCAAGCCCACATGTACCGGGTGCCACTTGGTAGACTACTAACACTACCTACAAACACCAGAAACTAGTTGCAACTCCTGGACAGAGATCGAGTTGATTAATAAGCCGAGAGGGGCCGAGTTACCGGAACCCAATGTGTGGTAGTAACTTTTCATGGATCACAAACACAGAACTTAGTTCCTGAGAACGGCTGCAATGAGACAACCCACCATGTACTCCTACATGGCCTCTCACTGCTACCTTTACCAAATCGTGTTCACACACTTAACTCTCAACGGTAGGACATGTTCTCCATGTTCCAATTCATTCCTGATGAATCAGACCTGACTCAACTCTAAGCAGTAGCAGGCATGGCAACAAGCATGAATTAGTAGGCACATCAGGTCTCAAACAACTCCTACTCATGCTAGTGGGGTTCATCTATTTACTATGGTAATGACAGGTCATGCAGAGGAAGGGGGTTCAGCTACCGCAGCATGTAACAGTTGAAACATTGTTGTCCTAATGCAGTAAAAGAGAGCAGGAGCAAGAGAGTGGGATTGTATCAGAATGAACAAGAGGGTTCTGCTTGCCTAGCACTTCTGAAGATATCATTGGGTCTTCATTAGTGTCAACGATCACAGCGTCGGTACAACGTCTACTGAGAGGGGACAATCACGGGCAACCGAGAAAGAACACAATCAATGCAATGCACAACATGATGCATGATAATGACATGGCAATATGTTGCTGATTGAGCTAATGCAACTAGCAACACAATTAAATGAAGTTGGTTTGAACCCAAGGTTCAAATTCAAACTCCACATGTGGTTATTTAAATACCATTCATTTGATTTGTCCTAACTAGTGGCCTTAAGTTGTTCTAACATGCATGAAAATGGTACAGATGGATTCCTTGAATTTTTCTAATAATTATTCATATATAAATTATTTCATTTGGAGTTACGGTTGAATTTCTATAATTTTTAGAAGTTTTAACTATTTTCTGGAATTTCCTGAGTAAGAATAAATCCAGAAAAACCTACTACTGCGTCAGCATTGCGTCATGCTGACCTCAACAGGTCAACAGACCCGGTCTAGGTCAAACCTGACCAGTGGGACCCACTGGTCAGTGTCACAGTGCTGCCCAGGGTCAATGACAGGTGGGTCCGGTCAACGACCACGTCAGCAAAGTTAACCTAACGTGTGGGCCCAGTGGATTAGTCTAATTACAAAATTAGTGGGCGCTAGGGCCCATCTGTCAGCGTCTGTGGGTGATCTAGCTGGCGGTGGTTAGCGCTAATTACGCGGCCACATCGGCTTCGCCGGAATTCGGCCGGCGGCGACCAAAACGACAGCGGCGCGGCTCGGGATTGTGCTGCGGGCGGTGGTTTGGCGCGCTGGGGGCACTAGGGAGGAGCTCTTGCTCGTCCTCATCCAAGGAGCCAAGTGGGAGGGGCTGGGGTGGAACGAGCTCGCCAGAGTCGAGCTCGTGGTGGCGGCTGGCGTTCGGGAGCGTCGAGTACGGTGCTAGAGGGCATGGGAGGGGAAGCTACTGGTGGCTGCAGGTTCGTGGAGGCGCGTCGAGCACGCTGGTGTGCTCGGATACGGGCTGCAGTGCGCATGGCCTCATCTGCACCATCGCTAGCGGCGAAGAGCTCACGGCTTTGGTGGAAACAACGGCTGGAGGGTGAATTAGGCGACGGGGTATGGGGAAAACGGTGCAGAGGCTCACCGCGGTTCTTCTGCTGCTGCTGGAGAGGCAAGGGAGACACGGGGTCCGGTGAAACGTCGGCGGGGATCTCCGGCACCCGAGGACGGAGACGGCGGTGTTGGCGAGGCTCCAGAGCGTTCGGCGTTGCATAGCTCAGTGAGGAGGTCGAGGACGACGCTGCGGAGCTTCTAGGCTCAGCGGCAGGGCGAGGGATGGTCGGTGGCTTTGGGTAAGGCGAACGGCGGCGACAGTGGTGAGAGGGAGAAAGAGCAGAGGGGGATGAGCTTGAGAGAGAGTGAGAGGGGGTCAGCGGGATCGTGAAGACACGGGGAAAATCGTGCACGTGTCCAGGGGCTCGTCAGCAAGCAGGAGGTGGCGCGGAGCACGTGGGCGCGCACGACGGCCACACGCCCTCCTGCCCACTTGCAGGAGGTTGAAGACGGTGGAGGGCCTTGTGGGCTGGGCCTCAGCTACAGTGCTGGGCCACGAGGTGGGTTGCACGGATGAGTTCACTGCCTCTCTCTGTTTTGCTATTTAAGTTTCTGTTTTTTGTTTTTTCCTCTGTTTTGATTTAGTTTTAAAACTAAACCATTTTTTATTCTGGAAATTATCATTTGGCTAGATATAATATATTCAGAGCCACTCACCATTTTCCAGAATTATTGGATCATATTAAATATATAGCAAATATGAATCCAATGCAAATTGTTATTGGATTAACTCAAATGGCCAAAAATAAATATTTCTGTCTCCTAAAAATATTGGTTTGAATTTTACCTCTTGCCAATATGTTTACAGAATATCAGGAACATTTCCTTGGACTCATTTGAAAAGATTTTTAACGTTGATTATTTCTGAAGTGATTTCTAAGGGTTTCAACTAACCTCAATTCAAGTTTCAGAATTTAGACATGATGCATGGATGCTCTCTTATGCAACTATTGGAAATAATTCTAGGGCTATGACAGCGGGGCAACTACGGGCGATGCGGCAAAGCGAGGCGAGGCGTGGCGGCAACGCGGGGTAGCGGCAGGCGGCGGCGCGACTCAGCAGCGGCGGCGGCTATAGCGGCGATGGCGGTGCGAGATGTGAGGGCGGCGGCGGCTTCTGCGAGGGGAGAGAGAGGCGGGGCCGGGGCGCGCTATTTAAGGGGAGAAGAGGCGGCGCGAGGCGTGGGGAAGGGGCAAGGGCGGCGAGGAGTTGGAGGCGGTCACGGCGGCGGCGGGTGTCATGCTGGCTTGAGAAACCGTCCCGAGCTGAGGGACGATCGATACAGGCGGGCTGGGTCGCGGCCTAGCTGGAGCTGGGCCGGCCTAGTCGGCGAAAGAATTTTTTAAACACATTTTTTCACGCAAAAGAAAAATAATAAAAACCAAAATAAAATAATAATAATACATAGGCATATAATATATCCAAATTTTCAGAAAAAGATTTTCTACAACGTGAACATTTTTATAACGTCAAATAAAATCCATAAAAATTTAAATAAAACAAAGAGTGCTACTGATGCATTAAAACCCAATAAATATCATTTTTAAAATCCCAAAATTATTTCAAAAATCATTTCTCTCCATTTTTCTAATGTAGGGAATCATTTTACCCTATTTTCCATATATTTTATTTTTGGAGAAAAATAATTTGAATAAAACCCAAATAACTCCAAATTGAAAATAATTTCTAAAAGGATTTTAAATTTGATCCTTTTAAACTTCCAACTCATATTTCATATGTTTTGAAGAAGTCATTTTATCTTCTCTCATGAAAATTATTGAGTTGCTTGAAGTTTCTGAATTTGAAATATTTCCAAATGATATTCAAATCTTTTCAAAACCCTTTTCATTTATTTAAATGGAAGAAGTCATGTCATCTTCTCTCTAGGGTTTTGTATTTGAAAAGAATATGAATTCATAGAGATCATAAAAGCAAAAAGAAAGTTTGGGAAAGTCCTTTTATTCCCTCTCATTTAACTTTCAAAAAGATTTTGAATTGCACTCAATTTCACCCAAACAATCATACAATCAATCAAAACTTTTTATTTAGTATAACATTCCAAAATTTAGAATTTTGGGATATTACAAGAACTTGTCTTGTATATTCCAATGATGGGCTTCCTCAAAATTCCCTAGGTCTTCATGAGCAAGCGAGTTGGATGCACACCCACTTAGTTTGTTTTGTTGAGCTTTCATACATTTATAGCTCTAGTGCATCTGTTGCATGGCAATCCCTACTCCTCGCATTGACATCAATTGATGGGAATCTCCATAGCCCGTTGATTAGCCGCGTCGATGTAAGACTTTCTCCTTTTTTGTCTTCTCCACACAACCTCCACCGTCATATTCTATTCCACCCATATAGCTATGTCCATGGCTCGCGCTCATATATTGCGTGAAAGTTGAAAAAGTATGAGAATACTAAAGTATGAAACAATTGCTTGGCTTGTCATCGGGGTTGTGCATGATGAGAGCATTTTGTGTGACGAAAATGAAGCATCGCCAAACTATATGATTTTGTAGGGATGAGCTTTCTTTCGCTATGTTATTTTGAGAAGACATAATTGCTTGGTTAGTATGCTTGAAGTATTATTATTTTTATGTCAATATTAAACTTTTGTCTTGAATCTTTCGGATTTGAATATTCATGCCACAATAAAGAAAATTACATTGAAAATTATGTTAGGTAGCATTCCACATCAAAAATTCTGTTTTTATCATTTAACTACTCGAGGACGAGCAGGAATTGAGCTTGGGGATGCTTGATACGTCTCCAACGTATCTATAATTTTTTATTGTTCCATGCTATTATATTATCTGTTTTGGATGTTTAATGGGCTTTAATATGCACTTTTATATTGTTTTTTGGACTAACCTATTAACTGAAGGCCCAGTGCAAATTGCTGCATTTTGCCTATTACAGTGTTTCGCAGAAAAGGAATATCAAACAGAATCCAAAGGGAATGAAACCTTCGCGAGGGTTTTTCTTGGAACAAACATCACCCTGGAGACTTGGAGTACAAATCTGGATGTCCGCAAAGCTTCAACGAGGCAGGGGGCGCGCCTAGGGGGTAGGCGCGCCCCCCACCCTCATGGGCCCCACGGAGCTCCACAGACCTACTTCTTTCGCCTCTATATACTCTTATACCCCCAAAACATCCAGGAGAGCCACAAAACCGCTTTTCCACCGCCGCAACCTTCTGTACCCGTGAGATCCCATCTGGGGACCTTCTCTGGTGATCTACCGGAGGGGGAATCGATCACGGAGGGCTCTACATCAACACCATAGCCTCTTCGATGATGTGTGAGTAGTTTACCACAGACCTTTGGGTCCATAGTTATTAGCTAGATGGCTTCTTCTCTCTCTTTGGTTCTCGATACAAAGTTCTCCTCGATGTTCTTGGAGATCTATTCGATGTAATACTTTTTGCGGTGTGTTTGCCGAGATTCGATGAATTGTGGGTTTATGATCAAGATTATCTATGAACAATATTTGATTCTTCTTTGAATTCTTATATGCATCATTTGATATCTTTGCAAGTCTATTCGAATTATCAGTTTAATTTGGCCTACTAGATTGATCTTTCTTGCAATGGGAGAAGTACTTAGCTTTGGGTTCAATCTTGCGGTGTCCTTTCCAAGTGACAGCAGGGGCAGCAAGGCACGTATTGTATTGTTGCCATCGACGATAAGAAGATGGGGTTTATATAATATTGCTTGAGTTTATCCCTCTACATCATGTCATCTTGCCTAATGCGTTACTCTGTTCTTATGAACTTAATACTCTAGATGCATGCTGGATTGCGGTTGATGTGTGGAGTAATAGTAGTAGATGCAGAATCATTTCGGTCTACTTGACACGGACGTGATGCCTATGTTCATGATCATGCCTAGATATTCTATGAACTATGCGATTTCCTATCAATTGCTCGGCAATAATTTGTTCACTCACCGTAATACATGCTATCATGAGAGAAGCCGCTAGTGAAACCTATGGCCCTATTCTATTAACTATGCGCTTTCCTATCAATTGCTCGGCAACAATTTGTTCACTCACCATAATACATGCTATCATGAGAGAAGCCGCTAGTGAAACCTATGGCCCCTGGGTCTACTTTACATCATATGAGTTTCCGATCTATAATTCTAGTTTACTATTTATTTTGCAATCTTTGTTTTCCAATCTATACAACAAAAATACCAAAAATATTTATCTTATTATCTTTATCAGGTCTCACTTTTGCAAGTGACCATGAAGGGAATGACAACCCCTTTATCGCGTTGGTTGCAAGGTTCTTGATTGTTTGTGCAGGTACTAGGCGACTTGCATGTTGTCTCCTACTAGATTGATACCTTGGTTCTCAAAACTGAGGGAAATACTTATGCTACTTTGCTGCATCACCCTTTCCTCTTCAAGGGAAAACCAATGCATGCTCAAGAGGTAGCAATATCCGGGACTATTGATTGGCGTTTCTGTTAGCAGACAATCATACTTATCAATTCTAATCAAACTATGCACCTTAAGACACTACAAATATGCACTAAGATAAAGATCTTTCATACAACAATTCTACCAGAGTATTTGGAGGTATCGTACACCAATAGTTATAGCGAGAACGAAGGAAAATGAAGTAACATATGAGTGATTGACTAATTAAACTTTATATCAATATCGGCACTGCTGAGTATATATGTGTTGCATGTATTACGTATATTGTGGATCACCTCCTAGTTGTGTATAGTTGAGGTTGAGGCCTACTTGTACTTATATATACGTGCACCGGCACCCAATCAATACGACGAATATTGCATTGCCATACTATCTCTCTCCATGGTTCATCCTTCTCGTTCCTACCTTAGGGTTAGACACCGCGCCCCTTGCACGCGCCGCCCCGTCGCACCCCACCGCCGTTGCACCCCGCCGCCGCGCTCTTCCCCCAACCGTGCCGCCGCCGCCCCGTGCCACACCGATTCCGCCACCTCCCGTCGCACCGCCCGCTGCAGCCGCCGTCGCGCCTCCCTTAGCCGCACCGCCGTCGAATGCTCACCCGCCGCTGCCACCTCCTCCCTCACAGCCGCGCCTCACAGCCACCGTTGTCCACCTCCCTCGTTCTCCCCGAAACCCTAACCCTAGCCGCTCCGCGCCATGGACTCCCCTGGTTTCTCCACCATCCGCTCATCAAACCCCTTCGCCAGTCCTGAGCCCTCCGCCGCCGCCATCCATGACCTCAACATCGAGGTCCAGGTCCCCATCCGCCTCGACAGCTCCAGCACGTCATACTATGCATGTAAGACCTACTTCAACCTTGTCTTCCGTGAGTACTATCTCACCGAGCACATCGATGGCTCTATGGACAGTGACTACATGAAGGGCGATCCGGAGTGGTCCGCCATTGAGGCCATGCTCATCCGATAGTTTTACCAAACCATCTCGAAGGACATATTCCACATGGTTGTTGCCGAGGACGACGACGCCTACCCCGTGTGAACCAAGATCAATGCGCTCTTCACAGACAACAAACTTCAGCGCCTTGTTTTCTTGTAGCGGGAGTTCTTCGACTGTCACCAGGACAATTGCACCATCGATGAGTACTACATGAGGCTCAAGATGCTCGCCGATGAGCTTCGCGACATCGGCGCCAAGGTCTCCGACAACCTCATGCAGAGCACCCTCACAGCCCGCCTCAACACTACAAAAAAATACACTTCTGTGATGATACGTGTTTGTCACAGTAGGTCGCGTATTCTATCATGCATGTACATCCATGACGATTTTATGACAGAATCAAGATAGTCATACCTGTGCTGTCATAGAAGTGTTCCATGACATTACCAAAATTATCATCACGGAAGTGTCCACTTCCATGACGATAAATCGCGCGTCACAGAAGTGCTTTCGTCAAGGGTGACCGACACGTGGCATCCACCGGAATGGAACGCCATTAAGCTATCGGGTCGGGTTTTGGATCCGATAACCTGTTAACAACCCCGACCAATGGGGATTTTCCACGTGTAAAATCATCATTGGCTAGAGGAAACACGTGTCGGCTCATCGTTGGGACAGATGTCATCCACTCATTGGACAGAAGGCGCCTATGATACGTCAACATGTGGCACGGCCCAACAGAGGCCCATTCCTGTGAAAAGGCCGGCCCGTTTGACTTGGTTAAAAGGTGGCGTGCCAGCCCATGGAAAGCCTGGTAACGGCCTATTCACATATAGCCCATTTACAGCCCGCTAACCCAAGGCCCGTTACACCCTATTCGAATTAGGCCCAGTAGTGTCATCTGGGCCATCCAATATGATTCCAGTCCGTTTTCACTTCTGGCCCATGTATGGCCCATGATGTCTTTCGGCCCATATGAGGCCCTATGTAACTCTTGGCCTATTAACCGCCCGTGGTGAAACTGGCCCGTAATGAACAGTGTATCACTTTACACCCATTAACAGCCCGTGGTGAAACTGGCCCGTAAAGAACAGTGTATCAGTTTATACCCATTAACGGCTCGTTATTCCGTTGGGCCGTTTCCAGCCCATGTTATCTTTCGGCCTTCTCAAAGCCCATTTATTCTTGGGCTATTTTCCAGCATTCGTTTACTTACGTCCCATTACTGTCATTTTCTGCTTGTTGGCGAAATTCAGCCCGTGGTTACAGTCGACCCGTTTGTGGTCTGTTAATACATTGGGCCGTTTTCATAGCGTCATCAAATACGGCCTATTAACAATGGCCCGTTATGGTCGGCCCATGAACGGACGATTCCAACTCTAGCCCGTTTACGGCCAGAATGCGGTCTGTTTGTCCCATGTTTGGCCAATCGATCATACGGCCCGTAGAAGGCCCATTGTTTCTATGGCCCGTAGAAGGCCTGTTGTTTCTATGGCCCGTAGAAGGCCCACTGTTTCTACGGCCCGTAGAAGGCCCACTGTTTATACAGCCCATAGAAGGCCCACTATTTCTACGGCCCGTAGGAGGCCCAGTGTCACTACAGTAAATATTAGCCCATGGTTATTGTGGCCTAGTTTTAAAAAATAGGTTATTGCAGCCACTAGCAAACCGCAGAAAAAGAACTGCACTAACTACAAGCAAACAAATAAACAAGACAACAAGGAAATAAATAAGCAAGCAACTTACACTAGGCTATCATAGCTATTACACATATTACATCCACTGGGCAACAAAGTTCGCCACCAGTGCAAATATAGGGAACACAACAGCATATAAACGCCACAGCAAAACAAGTCCAGAACTGAAACCACTTCAGAAGAGCTCAAGAAACAATATCCTGGGTACCCATAATGCTGGCAAGATGCTTAGCAAGCTTATAACTTTCTCTTGTTTGGCGCTTAAGTCCTCCAGCGCTTGCTGTTGCACCAGAAAGTATGCATCTGAATTATGCAGGGACTTCCTCAGTCCTTCGGCTTCCTGTCGCATAACATCTGATCGATGTCTTTCAACTTGAAGTTGAGACTCAAGAAGCCGAACTGATTCAGGCAACGAGTTCAAAGAGCTGGTGCCAGCAGTGGTAGCCAGTAACTTGAACACTACATCAAGACAGGACTTTGGGGTTGTCTCAGTGTCTTCAATATAGTTTTTATCAGCTTTCTTGGAGACCAACAGGGATGTCTCACTATCTTGAACTTTATCTGCATTACTTCCTTTACCATTGCATAACAAGGTACTCTTCTCCAATATTTTATCCGTGTTCTAAAAGAGAAACAAACAAACACATGTCAGGTTTACAATGTAGTATATGAAACTCATTCTGGTAAACCAGTTCAGTAGTAAGGTGGACAGGATAACAACATGAAACAAACATATATCTATGTAGTATGGTCACTGTATGGTCTATATCATTCTAGTTTATGTTGCTAAATCAAGATAGATACAGTTCGAATCATATCTATTTAAGACAAAGCAACATAGACAGAATATAAGTGTGGGAAACTACACAGCAATAACAACACTTGTAATGTGCATGGCATGAGAACATAACTGTTTATTCAATTGAAACTGAAATCAACATAGAGCAAGTTACAACAGCAAACAGCCAAACATGTTGAAGAAACAGGTTTAAAACATACTTGTTGCGCCATTGGAGTTTCAATTGCATCCTTCAAATTTGAAATTAGTTGGTATCATTAAATACAGTGATGCAAGAGCAAAGTAGTATGAACCATAGCTACGGAACCTGACCTGAGAACAATTCTTCTTCTGCTTTAAGCGTTGACTTTGGGTTCGGAGTGGTGGTCCTCATGATATGGGCACTGCAGTTGCCTTACTAACTTCTCGTGTTTGGGTGCTCTGTGGTGGAGACGGTGCTGTGTCAATGGGAACTGGGTGTCTATCTGCTGGGGTTGGGGTTAGAAGGGGTGTAGCTGGTTCTCTGTCCAACTGGGTAGGGGTACAATCTGCATGAGTGTGGGTTATGTGTGGTGGGGATGGTTCTTGGGGAATTACAACCGTGGTTCTATCTGCATCGACAGGTAGCACGATCTTTTCTGAAGACCGTGTTTTTACTCCCACAGATACTGCCATCACTCCCTCCAATTGAAATGGCTGATAAATAAGAAAAGTAATTGAATGTACAGACATTGTAAGATAGACAGGTGCAATGGATAGTAGGGAAGAAAACAGGGCATGAAATAATTCACATTTATGTTGTCTAAGCAAACAGAATATCATGACATAATTTCACATATATGATGGCTAATTAAATAGGATAGCATGACACAATTTCACATGTATGATGGCTAACTAAACATGATAGAATGACATACTTCAAAATATGATGACTATGTAAACAGGATGACATGATATAACTATACGATGTGTCTATTAAAGTGGTTGGCATGCCATAAATCACAAACATGCCGTCGATGGAAACATGATGGCATGATATAATTCACGGATAGAGTGACATAACTTAAAATATGATGACTATGTAAACATGATGAGATGATATAACTATGTTATGTCTTTAGAAAATGGGTTGGCATGCCATAATTCAGATACATGCTGTCTATGTAAACATCATGGCATGACATAATTCAAACATATGATTTATATACTAGGGAAGTGAGCAGAGGGCAATCGCATATATGATGTGTCAACTAAGGAGATGGCATTCAATATTGTGTATATGATGTAAAAACTAAGCATTGCAATAAAACATATGCATTATATGAGTAATATAACCCTGCCAAGTTTGAGCATACACCTCAGGGGGATAATAGGACTGGTCATCTTCCTCTGAATCCTCCTCTAAAGAGGTATCTGTAACCAACAAGATATCTGCTTCAGCAGGTAGCATTGTCTGCTCTGAAGACCTTGTTTTCACTCCAGGTTTCTCCATCACCAGTTCAAATGGCTGATGCACAGGAAGAGCAGTTGAATATACAAACAATGTCGACAAAAGCAATGAGAATTACAAAAAAATGATGGCATGATATAATTCACATATATGACACTTGCCTAAACAGCATGGCATTGCATAATTCACATACATAATGCCTTGCAACAAGATAACATTGCATAATTCACATATATAATGTCTTGCAACAAGATGGCATTGCATAATTCACATATATGTTAATTAGACACTAAACAGGTGGCATTCACACAAATCATGTCTAAACTAAGCAAATGACATAGCAATGCAAGATACCATACACACGATATGAGCAACATAACCCTGCTAAGTTTGGGCATGCACCTCGGGGGGGAGGGGGATATGACTGGTCCTTTGTCTCTGAATCCTCCTTTGAGGAGCTATCGGTAACCAGCAAGACATGCTCTTCGTAAGATAGCATTGTCTGCTCTGAAGACCTTATTTCCACTACAGATTTTTCCATGAACGTGCCGAATGGCTGATGCACAGGAAGAGTAATTGAATGTACTAAAATTGTTGACAAATTTAACACGTAATAAAAAAATGATGGCATGATATAATTCACATATAAGATGACTGGCTAACCAGGGTGGCATTGCAAAATTCACATATATGATGCCTAGCTAGACAAGATGGCATTGCATGATTCACATATACGATAAAGAAACTAAACAGATGGCATTGACACAAAGCATGTCTAAACTAAGCAGATGACATCTTTAATGTATACAGTAAGCAATGCAAGGCACCATATGCATGATATTACCAACATCAGCATGCCAAGTTAGAGCGAAGACCTCATGGGGTAAATAGGAGTGGTCTTCTCCTTCTGAATCCCCCTCAGAACAGTTATCTTCCTCTTGATTACGATCCGAAATGGGTGGAGGGGGGCTGCCTTTGCGCCCACCATGGAACGACGTCTACATGAAATTTTATTGCCATGCAAGGCTTGTCTCTTTTGCTCTACATGATCAGTTCCATTGTGTACAATAACTGGCATGCATAGGAATAAGACATAGTGAGATTATGTAAGGAGTGCATGCACAAATCCAGAGTGATGGTAGCAAACTGTGGATAGACCCAAAACCAATGATAGCAGGCAGATAATAGCTTTAGTTAAAAAATACAGCTAATGGCTCCTTTATTGTTTGCACCCAACATGAAACTCATAGTAGACACTGGAGATTCACCAGATAGTAGAGAGATACTACTGATTGCTGCCCCAATATGTACCCCACAACCATTTAAAAACTCAAGTTTCAGCATTAGTTTGGACCTGACTTGGAGTCTAATAGGTGAACACGACGATAATGTAGCATGTCATCATATTAAGCGACGCATAACATAAGCAAACACGGAAGAGTGCGACCTCTCTTGCGGACCCGTGTAGTCCTCAAGGTCATCTGCTCAGTTGATGATGGTAATGCAGTTGCCGTGGCTGCCGGCAGCGGGGAAGAAGATCTAAGGCGGCGAAAGACAGTTTGGAGAGCGGATCCCTGCTGTGGTGAACCCTTCCGTCGTTGGAGCAGCTGAGCTGGGGTGGAACGCAGCGCCACAGGAGCAGGACAAACCACACAAGGTTTTCTTTGACACATATCTGTAATAGAAGTAATTGAGTAAGGGCTTGTTTGAATTTGAGGATTCTAACAATGCAGGGATAGGAAATAGACAGGAATAGGATAGGAATGCGTGCAAAACAGAGAATTTAAAAACACAGAATTTCTGCCAATCTGGGTGTTTGATTCACAACAATTGGAAGATCATAGGATGCAAAAAGCATGGTGAGATTAAGTCAAACCACAAGAAATGTACGGTTATAATGCTATTATGCTACTATCTCTTAGTCTTGTGCTTGATGAATAGGAATATGAAAAGGAGGAGAAGTGGAAATTATAATTCCTACGGTTTTTCTTTCAAGGAGACACTAAAGGAACAAATCCTACAGTTTTCCTTTGCTCCATTCCTTTGCACCAAATTCATGAAAAGTAGTACCATAGGAAACTTTCCAATTCAGATGTTTTTCATTCACTTTTCCTTTCAAGCACTGGCGATTCTAGTAGGCAGGCTTGAGCAAGGAAAATCCTACACTAAAAAAATGTTTTTGTGCTACTTCTATTACTTTGGACCCAGGCCACTGCCATACTAGCTCAACTCCCAGGCCCATCGACAAATGCACAGCTCAAACGCGCAAAGATAAATAATGATGGCGTTCAAGAGAATCCATCACGGATAGCTAAGTTGCCTGGTACCTCACTGCTTGTCATATAGTAGGATAGAATAATCGTATTTCCCGTTACTATGAGTGCTCAGTGGACAATATATATAACATGTAGAGTAAAAAAGAGATGCAACAAGTGTACAACCTCTTTGGCGAAGCCATGTCGATCTTAGCGTGATTGGGTTGGCCGGTGAGGATGCTCCGGCTGACTTGGATGTCAAAGGAGGGGAAGAAGATCTTAGGCATCTGGAGATGGAGCCCGAGGTACTGCTCTGCTATGATGGAGGGTTTCGTCGTTGGAGCAACTCCGGTGAGTTGTACGACGCCGAGGCTGAAGCAGGACTAGAGAGATAACGAACAACGTTAACCTGAGTGGAATTCTAATAGCATCTCCAATACATGACGTAAAATACATAACCACAAAGTGCTAGATGTAAAATACATCAGCCGCTCATCTCTGAACTTAACTGTCGAAACTGAATTTAACTGTCGAAACTGAACTTAACTGTCGAAACTGAACTTAACTGTCGAAACTGAATTTTGCTGTCGAAACTGAATTTTGTTGTCAAAATTGAACGCACTAGCAAGGTGAAGCTACACATCGGTCGACTGACTTTTTCATCTCTGGCCAGTCAATTTTGCAGCCGTTGGATACGAAATCAAGGGCCTGCGGTTCATCTTCAACCTCCACCCCCCTGAGCCGCCAGCCACCACTGGCCAAACAGCAGCCTCCCGCCGCCCGCGGTCGGCGGTGTGCCGCCCCGCCCGCCCCGAAAACACTCCCCACCATCCATCCGCCGCCGCCCCGGCCATCCCTCTAGGCCCCCTCGTGTCGAGCTTTTTCTCCGGCGATCCCCACGCCACTGCCCCGCCAACGCCCCACCACCGCCGGGGACCACCGCCTCCATCCTAAACCCTAAGATAGATAGTGGGGTACCTC
>NC_041390.1:92016353-92033046 GCF_002162155.2 Triticum dicoccoides
CTCCCCTCTGCGGCTGGTTCTTCCTTCACCCCGGCGAGCCCCCCCACCCCCTGAAAATCGACTGACCCAAAAGTCGATTCATTCGACTGAAGTGTAGGTAAATCGGAGCAGCATCGCAAGCAAGAGCAAGAGCGAGAGCAGCAGCACAAGCAAGAGCAATAGCAAGAGCAGACCAGGCAGGGGAACGAGAGCAAGAGCAGAGCAGCAGTGCGAGCGAAAGCTAAAGCAGCAGCAGCTCCTACTGATGTGGACGTCTCCGCCTAGGGAGCGATGTCGTGGAGGAAGTGGCCCAGCGCCGGCAGCACCGTGAGATCGAATTAAGAAGAAAATGCGGCGATTAGTGTACAACCTCTTTGGTGGCGCCGATTAGGCCACATCTTCATCCGAGAAAACGGTGATGATTATGCTCTTCCAGTGGTGCAGGTGAAGACGGCGGTGTGGGAATGGAGGTGGCGCGAAAGACGAGGGGAACGTCAGGGCAGCTCCTTGGAGGTGGAGGACGCGGTGGCTGAACCGGCAGGACGATGAGATCAACGAAGGATCCTCATCCGGTACGGTGGATGAGGGACGTCGAGGTGTTACTGTGGACGACGTCGTCGGGGAAGAGGCTCCGGCTGGGTGGCAGATGGAGCAGGGTGTGGGGTTTCGTTGCAGGTTTTTGCGGCCTCGATGTACGAATGGGTGGGCGGATGGGATGGCAGTGGGGAACCATGGCTTAGAGACGCGCTTGTCCGAAATGTGGGGTAAGTTACGAAAGTACCCCCACCGATTTGAGGCGGTTCTTTCGGTTCAGGGGTACCATGGGCATTTCGCGTGTCAGGATTTCACAGGAGGTGGGAGTTTTTGCGCGCGTTGTAATTTCGGAATAGCAAGGCGCGGGTTGAGATGGAGGGAGTTGTCGGAGCACAACGAGACAAAGATATATCTTAAATATTTCGGGCTAACAAGGCACGGGTTGAAGAGGCGGGAGTTTCGCAGCATGATAGACAAAGAGGCGAGCTTTAATTTTCGGCATAACAAGGCGCGGCTTGAAATTTTGGAAGAACAAGCTTAACGTGTACCAAAAAAGACAATTTGCACCTCAACACGCACAACACACACACAAACACCATTTAGACTAGAGTAAGGTACACGTGCATTGCACACATGAGATTTGGCAACCAAATTATGAATAAATACCACATTATAGCATGCAAGCTTTGAGTCATATATGCATGATGTAGATGTTCGTTTAATTCATATAGTTCATTTCATTCAAAATCATCTAGTTTTTACAAGAAAGCTAATCTAATTTAAGATTCATGGAATTGTGCGTCGTAAGACATAAAGTAAAAACAAATAATGGCAAATCATGTAGAAAAACATTTGGGCAATTCTGATATGGAAGATTCTAGAACAAATAACAAGTTCTTGTGTTTTGATATTTGTGCATAATGCTTAAGTTCAACCATGGAGTCTTCTAGATTATACAGGTGGCGAAATCTGGTGGAATCTAGATGATATCCAACACCAGTAGTGCTCAAATTTGCCATCTTTGGACCATCGGATTCGCCTCATCCAATGACCATCTTTCGAAGTTAAAGTTACCTGCACACAATATAAAAAAATATAATATATAATATATATATATAGGGGTATAGATATAGATATGTGATGCGAAAGCCGCCCATCATCTCCAATTAGAATAGTGTGTCCATGCACGGATGCGACGTGGCCAAATGATGTCTGCCATCGGTATCTCAAATTCAAATTAGCCTGACCTTGTTCAATGTGTATACATTACAACATGCTCGTTTCCAAACCACACCGCGCAGATCTCCGTTATATTCATGCATTCATGGGTTTCAAACATCAGGATCTCTTATTCAAATATTTGAATTCAACTTTACATTGATTATGACCTCACCTATTCTTTTACGCCCACACAGTAGTCTTCTCTTTATAATTGTACCACTAACTTTCTCTCGTGCATGCATGCACACACACTACCAGTCGGCATTGTCCATCGCGCGCATGCAATCTTTTTCTTTAGGTCGGTATCCCATGAAGGCACACACCCACACCCCCCCTCTCCATCATATCGGGCATTCTTTATCTCTCACGTGTGCATGCGCAATGATCGATGTTCCTCTATGTATGTGTGTATATAGCTAGGTCTTTCATAGTTTTCCACACAAACCGATTAATCGATATATCCAGTGAGGTCTCACCCTCTTTCCCACGTCCACATCGATCAATCTATACCTCTCTATATAGGATTAACATATATAGCTAATACACCCACATTAATTATATATCCAACGTCCCCTTCTCATCATCCATGCCTTCCGCTTCATCTCTCAGACGCGTGCACAATGGCAAAGACAGGGGACAGTAAGGGCCCTGCCCCCTCCCCCCTAACATCACTATATATCGAGGCTAATATGAATGTGATCATTAGACAATTGCTACTAAAAATGGTTTAAGTTCATGAATTGACCCTCCTCGTAAAGGATTAGCAATGCTTGGCCCCCTAGCTCATTTATTTTTCATGGCTCCGCCACTGCGCGCAACAACACACGTGTTCGCCCCCTCTCTCTAAATATCGATCTTGCACTTGTGCATTCCTTCATAGTCTCCCTCCACTCGGCCCCTCGCACCATCTTATAGCCCCCACCGGATTTTGCCACATGTACAATCTAGCAGATTCCATGGTTGAACTTAAGCATAATGCACAAACCTCAAAACAACAGTGGTTCTCTTTTGTTCTAGAATCTTCCGTATCATAACTGCCCAAACTTTTTTTCTAGTTGAATTGCCATTATTTGTTTTTACTTTATGCTTTAAAATGCACAAATCCATGAATCATAAAATAGATTAAGGGCTTCTTTGATTCAAAAGATTGTCAAAGGAATTTTGGAGGATTCTAATCATTAGGAATTTTCCCTATCTTGGTTGTTTGATTCGTAGGATTGTAAACCATAGGAATTTTTCCATATGATTCATTTGCACTAGATTTCATAGGAAACATCCCATCCACTCAATCCTCTTTGAAAGAATTATGCGTTTTTCTATGCACAATCAAACACTCGTACAATCCTGTAGGATTCAAGATGACATTCCACTATAATCCCATGTTTTTCCTATTCCCGCGTTCTTAGTTTTTTTATAAAAACTAATTGATTTTGAATGAGATGAACTATAAGAATTAAACGAAGGGCTACATCAAGCATATATGACTCAGAGCTTACATACTATAGTGTGGTATTTATTCATAATTTGGTTGCAAAATCTGATGCGTGCAATGCACGTGTACCTTACTAGTACTTCGAGTATGTGCAAAACACGTAAATTAGAATACCAATGGCACACTACACAGTGTCGCTCTTACAGTTCATGAAGCCATGTGGCACATGTGGAGGCGTTGTCGTGACCTCCTTGCGTGGATTGATCACAGTGACGTACTGCTGGTTCCAGAAGAATGTACTCGTCCTCCCTGAGACATACTGGCGGTACATGCACGAAGCGAAGATGTGCACACACACCACGCACACACTCATTCCCTCGCACGCACACGCGGGTACACGGGCGGACGCAATTTTGTACCAAGATCCACCCCATGTGATAATTTGACACGTGTAAAGTCGTTCACTTCATTGATGGTCAATTAATACAGCGCATGCAAATTGAGTGGACGTGAGGGTGGAAGAAAGACATTATTACTCCACTGTGCACATGTGAGTAGTTAAATCGTGGGTTGCTAGTAGTACTTCCATTGGTCTCCTTCATATTTTGTGCCAATTTTTGACAGTAACATAATATTTATGCATTTGAGCAGTGTAGTACTTGAAATTTATGTTCCGCTAAACTCATTAGGAGCCATTTCAGGCCTCGAAACCAAAACCATCAATTAATCTTTACCTTGTTCCCATCACATTCGAAAGCCTGCTCACACCTACTAGTACGTACCAAACCTGAACGTGTTCCCACTATGCAGGTATTAGTACTAGTGCTAGTACTTACGTTATAAAAAGGGGAATTACCTAACCGAAAATTACTCTACCTTTCCTCCTCATAAGTTTCTTCGTCCGTCGTTGCCATGGCCGGTGAGCAGAGCTCTAGGTCGAGAACTACTCGTAACAAGGGAGTGGCAACCAAGGCTGCGGAAAAAAAGAGAGGGCTCGCCGCCACGCAGAGACCTCGAAAGATCTCTCACGGGCAAGTGATGGCTCCCAGGAGCGCCCTAGCCGCGGAGGCGAACATGCCGAGCCGGCGGAGCTGGAGTCGTTATCCCTCGACGGCATGCCCGATCAGCTCAATAAGCACCTCAATAAGCAGAAGGAGTTCATCCAAGGCTTGATGGAGTTGCTGAAGGAGAGCCTCGACGACATGCCCACTGAGCTCAATCAGTAGGGGGAGTTGACCGCCGGCTTGGTGATGCTGCTGAAGAAGAGCATTGCCTCGGAGAAGAAGGCGACCGGCGAAATCCTGCGACTTTAGGAGGACAAGGCGAAGCTCTGCCACGAGATCGACCTGTTGAAGGAGAAGAACACCGGCTAGAAGAAGCTGCATCAGAATAGTAGTTCCTCGACGAAGATGCTGCAGGCCCTTGTCATGGAACAGAAGGAGGAGTTGGCGAAGCTCCGCATCGAGCACCCGGCTGCTGTCAAGGTACGTAATGCGGCCGTGGAACAGATGATGAAGGCTCGCGTCGAGAAATCCTGCGTCATGGACAGAATGAAGAAGATGGCGGAGGAGACGCGCAAGGAGATGGAGGTCGTGGAGGTGATGAAGAAGCAGTTATGACTCCGCGGTGAATTAGATCATTTGGGGTGATAATCTTCCTTCTTCTTTTGCTCCTGTGTTTCATCTTTTGCTTCGGGTGTTTCGCCGCACGTGTCACATTCTCTACGAGGCATGAATAGAACAATGTTTTTTTGAGGGAATGAATAGAACAATGCTAACAATGAGATGACTAGCAAATTAGATCACTTTTATCGCCATATGGCACTGGGATGCCGTGTTTCGTGCTCCTCCGTCGCACTACTACTCCAGTGGAAAACTTGACTATACCACACGGTTCTTTGCTCCTCCTCGATCAGGTCGTCGCATTTATACGAGCAGTCAAATCACAAGGCCCTGCCTTCCAGCAGTAATGAGTCATGAAATCACAAAGGCTCTCGCCTCTCGTGAAACCGACCAAGCTAGACTGCCCCACCCTCTAGCCTTTAAAAAAATATATACTTTTGTACAACAGTAGTATTGATGGATTGCGCCATGGAGCAAAACTTGAAATTAAAAAAGCTGGTACATATAGAGAGAGCT
The DNA here is from genome assembly GCF_002162155.2 of Triticum dicoccoides. NCBI lineage: Eukaryota > Viridiplantae > Streptophyta > Magnoliopsida > Poales > Poaceae > Triticum > Triticum dicoccoides. Next base: position 92,021,658 of record NC_041390.1, read on the forward strand.
CGTCTCCAAATTATGCATATAGTACTATTAAAAAGTCTAGTCACAATAATGGTGTCCAGCACAACCCACCCCTCAAATAAAACTAAGAGGGTGCTTGGATATGTTTTAGTCCCATGACTAAAAGTAGTGGGACTAAAACATGCTAGCCTCACCCATGCTTGGATCCAAATACTAAAAAGGCTAAAATCAAGTTAATGAGCATTTATTATCCTCCAAACCCTCCAATCCAGAACTCGCATGTGTTAAAGGAGACGAGTTAAATGAGTAGAGAGAGGACTAATCCACATTTTAGTAGGGGTACCCCTGACTAAAATTTTTTAGTCTCAAGACTAGTTTTAGCCCCTCTTTAGTCGGGGGTGCTTGGAACTTTAGCCTCTTAAAGAGACTATTTTTAGTCAGACTAAAATAAGTCCCTTGGATCCAAGCACTCTCTAAGCATCCTGGAATTCTTTGACAAAACTAAGCACCCTGAAATTCTTTGACAACTAAACTGCTGGCTATATGATGTCCATATATATTGTATGTATATAATGTGAAGAAACGAGTGGTAGTACTATACCAACTAAAAGATGAAATGTAAGAAATACTAGTATGTACATACTGAAGAGTTAAAGTAATAAGAAGAAACATAACATAGTTCTGCTGGGGGCTCAGCACAACACACCCCTCAAATTAAGTTAAGCACATCTGAAATTAAACTTTGCAACTATTCCGGTAGACACTACATTAGAACCACCATGAGCAACGACACTGCCACCTTACTCGGAGTCCTCGTCCATGTCCTCGACTTCGTCCTTGTCCCTCTTCCTGTTGGCCGATACTTCTTTGCTTGAACCGCACACTTGGCTGTTGCTCTTCATCCAACCCTTATAGATATTGAAGCAAAGGTAGCCATCCATTGCAGCGTAGTGGATGTGGTCTATATCTAGTACATTCCGCTGCCATGCATGACGATGAAACATGTATGGAGGTTTCTCCAGTTTACCGTACGAAGGATGAACCATGGCTCCTGCCAGGGTCAACATTGAAGGCTGACGAGAGGACACCAGCCGATACTTCTGGAGGTCGAAGGTGTTGCCTACAATGAGGCCTATCCGACGCAGGACTTCTTTGTCGTTACCAAAGTCTACAGTAAAGAATTTGACTAGGTTGCTCTCGAGGAAGTCCTTCAAATCCTGGCACTCAACGTTGGCATGGCATATGTGGTAGACCAAGCATAAGTCATGCATGCAAACCTGGATCACGACAGGCTTCTTCCTCTCTTCGTCCTTTAGATCCTTCTCTCGTCCCAGGACTGTGGTGTACTCAACATCTAGCCCAGCGACCCACTCATCATCTGAGTCGTCGAACATGCGTCTGAAGCGAGAAAGGCATCCTTCCACCGTCGCGGAAGAACGGGTGTAGATGACGTTGAACTCATCTCAGGTGATGGTTCTAACCTTGTACTGGGATGCCATGGATTTGGGACGCCATGGATTTGGGAGGAGGGTTAGGATTAGTGGAACTGTCGTAATGTGAATGGACGGGACGACTAGGAGCAAACCTCCATAGTATTGAAGGACGTGCGGGGACGAGTAGGAGCGAACTGCCAGCGTGCGAATGACAGGGTAGTGGCTTTCCATTCTCCCATGATACGGGCTTTCGAGAGCCCTTGGATCTGAGATAGAACGGTTGCATGGCATGATTCTAGACCTATGGGTGAATATCCTATCCTGGAGAGTTATTCTGCAAATTTTTAGCAACTTAGCATGCGACCATTTGATCTCGGATCCAAGGGCTGCCAGCAGCCCCTATCATGGTCACGCCTACCACGACCATCGCGTCGCTTGCGCGGTCGCGCCCTTGGAGATTTAACACGGTGCGTTAGGCTATCTGATGTTGGCATGTCATACATAGTCATCACTTAGTCACTCAGACTACAACAAGGTTGGCTATAAGTGTAATTTTTTACTCCTCTCTATCTCTTTCTTCGTACTCCCTCTGTCCCATAATATAAGAATGTTTTTGACACTAGTGTAGTGCCAAAAATGTTCTTATATTATGGGACACAGGGAGTACTAGTATTTATTGCATTTGCCAAGGAGTGACCTCTTCCAATGAAATGGTGTTGCTAAGTTTGCTTCATTTAATTAGCTATAGACTCAAAATTGTCTTTTCACCTAGGTACACACGCTTAGCACCGTTTCTTCCTTGGGTCACCAAACTAGTCTCTCTATTCTTGATTGACTTGCCACATTAGACTTTATGCCTATGTGGCAAGCTTAAGCACCTGTAGGAGCAAGTAAAAGTAAGTACAATAGTGCGCTTTACATGGCATTTTTGCATATGTGGAGGAAAGAGAGGCAAGGAAAAAGTGGAGAAGTGGGCTCTCATGCAAGAGCCAGCCTCTACTACATGGTGGAGCATTGGGAGAGGCACCTGTATGGAGGTGGTCAGGAATCGGGAGACTCACGCCAGTCGTAGCGCCGCAGTTAAAATGATAATGGCAAGTCAAATCACGGGGCCCCACCTGTCCAGCAGTAACTCGCTGTCAAATCACACAGCCCTACGTTTGCAGTAGCCTACCCCCTCGTCTTCTCGCGTCTGTGTCGAACTGACTATGCGGAACTGCCCTGCCGCCTACCGCACAGGAAAAGCCCCGCCCTCGACTTTGAAATAGTATACAGTATACTATTTTTGTATCCATGGATTGCGCCCGCGCCATGAAGCAAAGCGTCTAGAAAACGGCGGTACACATGTACGGAGTATACAGCACGCCCTCGTGTTCACGTCGCACCCCAGACGGTCGGTCGGTCTGGCACCCTGCTCTCCGAATGGAACGCTCGTCATATTGCATTTGCACATACATGTGGGACAGCAATTGAGAACTGACCATAGGCACACTCCCCGGCCCCACAAGTCGGGTGACTAAATAGAAGAGGGAGAAGAGTGATAGTACTAGAGAAGTGTTGTACTACGTTGGTGCCTGGACGATCCCTGCAAGACACGGAAGATCAGTTCGTCCATGCATGTGACCAGACTCCAGCAGACACGCCTGGATTGGCTATCGTCTACATATCATGTAGGATGTGTTGTACATGGCTATAGTTGTGGTGTGAAATCTAAAAAAAGGTTTCTTGTCATCTCGCAAAATTAGGTGTCATGTGCTTCGGATCACTGCGAGGGTTAAACAGCGACAACTGAGTTGGGCTAGTCATTGGGGGAACATGCATGAACAGTGACTACTCGGCTGCCATCTAGGTCAAGCCGGCTATGTTAATTAGGACATCTACCGATGGACCCCTTTTCTATGAGTTTATCTTTAATTTGAGCTTTGTTTCTCGTCTAGTTTGTCTGTCAGGATTCATGTTGTCTCCTTTGGGCAGTGAGGTTTTGATTTCTTGTCATGTGGTATTTTTTCGTATTATATGTTATAATCCGGCGCTTTAGATCAAAATGACGACAACTGCGCCTCCGGGCCACGTGCATAAAGACTTCTCGACAGTCATTGACGAGGTCAAGCCGGCTCCGGTAGACAAAAGAAAACTTGTACTACTCCACTATATAGGCTGGAGCCTCCGCGCTTGCTTGCTAGTGTTGCTCTCTTCACACTGTCTCAGCCTCTCCAGATCTAAACACGACAGCGGTGGCCACACACTCTCTCTCTCTCTGCTCACCGCTGGTCACAGATCCAGCCGGATCCTCTCCGCCGGGGAAGGTGAGAAGGTGCAACGTTCACGCAGTCGTCCTCGGTGACAGAACTTACCCACTGCTTGGCACGTTCCGATCAGCCTGCCTTGCCGTTCTCTCCCAAGCACCGCTGGCGAGGGAGGGCCTCCGACCCCTTCTTCCTCGCTGCCGTAGTGTGGGCAGATCTGGCCTCCCGCCGCCCACCTAGTGACATCCCGGCGATCATCAGGTATAACTTCCTTCGAAACCGGCCTTGTTGTACTTCCCGAGCTCCTGACGTCGCTGCATTTGTATCTTTTACTATTTCTCAGGCCCCCTCGTAGATAGGATCGATCGGCTGTTCGAAAACCACCTAATTTTTTTACGTTTAAGAGGTAAAACTAGTTCATGCACTCGAATATAGTACTACTTGGTTCAAACAAGGAAGAAAGGGGGTGGGGGTGGGGGAGGATTTGTTACCTGAATCTAGGACTTGGTCGAAAGAGGAAATAATGGGGGCGAAAAGTAGCAGAGACTGGCTATCCAACCGGTCTCTCGGTCTAATAGGGAAATAAAGGGAAACGCAGTACAAACTCAATATAAACCCGATCTATTGGTTGAAAAGGAAAGAAAGTGGGGACTGGGGGACAAGTCAACATAGTAAGTCCAGCACTAGATTTGCTAGCCTCACACAGTATAAGGTGGCTATACCGAACAAAAATGGGACCAACCCAGATATTCTATTCTGATGTTTGTTGCCCCGAGCCACTCTTTTGTAATGCCACTGGTAAAATGTAGCAGTCGCACTGTTAAAAGTAAGGACACGTTAAACCAATGTTGTTTTCAATGTAATGCCTGCAGTAATATGAATCAATGGCACTTCTTTACATGTCCTACTAAAATTTCCCATTAAGATAAGTTGGTTCTTTTCGTTAGAAATGCAACTGTCCTGGTCCGCCTACTCTCCCATGCCCAAAGTAATGTCGTATTTAACAATTGTTATAGTTAATCCTAATGCCCACACTAATATCTAGCAATGCCAGTGCTTTTGAAATTGCTACTGTCCATGTAGGATTGCCATTCAGATAAGGAACATGCTTCTTTTCATTTGATGCATGTTTCATCACTTGTTAGTCACCCTCCTTTCCACCTTTTTTGTGCAAACAGAGATATACATTTCACGCTCGATCTTAGTTGAACTGCACAAATGATATCCAAATTATAGTTGAGCATTCCAGGAGCTTCACAACCAACCTTGATGTTGCTCAATTTTATTGCAACTAATGAAGAAGAAGCTCTGTGGGTTTCGTTTTCTGATGGAAATGTAAACGGGGCTGGAGCCCTTTTCTTAAAAACAATTGAAGAAGAAGTTGCTAACTCACGGGACATTGCTTCATTTTAGGCGAACTGCACCAAAAGGTCCCATGAATTGAATCATCCATGTTGGTGACTGAAAGTGCCAGCTTCAGCATCCCAGTCTAAGCACCCCCGGCCTCCATCCTTGCGACGCATGGTACACCTCGTTTGCCACCTGCTCGACCCTAGTGACACTGATAAAATGAAGTAATAATATAGTTAAAATAGAGCGAGTGTCATCTCTATCATTTCATTTCCAATGTAGATAAAGAAAGTGCTTCTCTTTGTTAATGTATGTTTCATCAACTAGTCCCATTGTTAATGTTTAAGCGTTTCTGCAAACTGGGGTGCTTAATTTTAGTTGATATGTACAAAAATAGAGATTTGAATGTCTCAAGGCGCCTCCTTGTACTACCGTTGTACACTCATGTTCATCACTAGCAGAAGGTGTATCTGGGAGACTTGGGACGATGTCCAGTATGAGGCGTCGCAGGGCCCATCTCGCCCTCGCAGCATGGCATACTATGATACTATCGCAATATTTTCTTCTATTTATTTTGTGTGTTTCATCAAGTAGTACCACTATAATGTAATCACACTTTTTCATTATATGTGCAAACCGGGTAATTTAGCTGCATTTTGGTGGAACTGCACAAATGTACGTATGGAATCGGCATATATGCATAGTGCGGGGTGTGCCAAGTAAAAATTACCGACACCAACCATGCTGCATGCATGCATTGGCATCCACCACCACCAGTGGGATGTGTGGCGCTATCTGTGGACGGATCTTTCTCGGCAGGAAATCATCTAACCAAATACTAGTAGCTTATATTGGGAGTTTTCTAGGGTGTACTCTTTTCTGAAAGAAGCACCAATCTATTTTTCTTTATTTGTACACTGTGTCACAACTTTGACCCAAAGGTCCAGAGCTATTTTAGGGTGGTTGGCGTAGTACTCGGAGACTGATTGTAAGCATGATTTTCATTAGTTGTCACACTGATTGTAAGCATGAGCAGGTGGAAGATTAGGTTAGTGCGAAGCTTACCTTAAACCCTACCACCGCCGTTGAAACGAGGCGAGCGTCGAGGGAACCGTGGAGAACGGCGGGGAAGCGACGTCGCGCCATCCGGCCTCCTCTTGCGGTGGGAGAACGAATACTCCTATGGCTCCGGCTAGCTCTGCACCCTCACGAACGGCACACCATACTCGATCTATTTGTTATCCTCTGGGTGCTCGACCTTCGACCTCATGCCCACCACCTCCGCCTGACTGTCGCCTCGGGCGAATCTGTCTGCTCCATCACCCAGAGGAGATACTCGATGAACTCAGAGGACTGCTGCGTGACTTCTGCCGAGGAGTACATGTACATCGCCGCCCTCATCGACGCCGTCTCGCTCTTTCGCATACATTTCCACATGGCCCGCACCATCCTCGAAATCTCCCACTCATTGTCAAACCAACTAAGGATCTCCTTCAACTTGGCTAACTTTGCCTGGTCGCCGCCGGTGATCTGCCTGATTCGCTGCTGCATCCTCTCCATAGATGTCCTTCTGAGTGGTCCGGTGCTAGCTTTGGAAGATGGGAGGAGAGACGGTGGTCTTGCAGTAGAGAAGAGGGAGAGGCAAGATATAGGTTTTGGAATGGAGATGATGGAGAGGAGAGGAGGTGGTTTTGCCATGGAGAAGATCAGAAGAGGGAGAGGTGAGACATTGGTTTTGGAATGGAGATGATGGAGAGGAGAGGAGGTGGTGTTGCAATGGAGAAGATCAGAAGAGGGAGAGGCGAGAGACAGTGGTTTCGGAATGGAGATGATGGAGAGGAGAGGAGGTGGTTTTGCAATGGAGAAGAGGAAGAGGAGCGTGCGGCAGCGATTTAGGATTGGACGAGAGGGCCGGCGCGCTGTGACTGGATCAAAATCAAAATCAATTTACCCTTCAATTAAGAAAGTGACCCCACATTAACTAGTCTCCCTTTTATTCTGGGTCATAATTGACCATGATTTTCGCACATAAAATATATGGTATACGTTGCAAAAATAATTTAATTTGAAAGTACATTCAGATACGAACCAAACGATACAATTTTTGGTGACATGCATTCACATTTTGCTTGTCAAATATAGTACGTGGTCAAACTTTGACCCAAAATACGCAAAACAACAAAAAAAATACTTACAAGACCAGCGACGCTCTTCCGCTCTTCTCCTCTTAAACCACCACCGCTCCTCTCCTGTTCCAATCTAAATGCAGCGCCGCTCCTGTCCTCTTCCATTTCAAAACCACCGCCCCTCCTCTCCTGTTCCAGTCCAAAACCAGCGTCGCTCCTCTCCCGTTCTAATCCAAAACCAGCGCTGCTCCTCTCCTCTTCCATTCAAAAAGCACCGTCGGCGAGTGAAGGTGTTGTGGAGAAGTAGATCGATGGAGGAGTACAACCGATACGTGAGGATCACAGATGGCGACCCTGTGAAGCTAGCTAGGATGTTGGAGATACAGTCTTGGTTTGACAACATGGACCAACTAGCGGCGACGGCGACATCCATGGCCAAATATCTGCAACAGAGCGAAAAGGCGGCAATACTCCCGGAGGGAGTGGCGCCGGAGTACATAGAGCTGCTCCTCTGGGCCATGGAGCAAACAGATTCACCGAATCCGATCGTGAGGGAGCGGTGGTGGGAGTATCGATCCCAGATGGAGCATCCACCAGAGATTGAAGGATCGAGCATCTATAGGGTGCCGTTTGTGAGGGTGTCCTGCCAGAGCGAGCCGGTGGAGTCTTCGTCGACCGAACCCAACTGCAAGAGGAGAAAAGCAGTTGGCCCGACGATGCTTCCCCGCCATCATCTCCCTCGCCGTTGACATCGTCTCACGGGGCGGCTGTCTGCCGCCGAGGAATAGGAGGGGGCTGCACCCCAGCCCAATAGTCGGGCAGGTTGTGAATTGTGAGGAGGAGCTTAGGGTTGTCAGTATTTGCAGGTTGTGAATTGTGTTTTGTGTTGTGTATTTTGAGAGTACTTTCAGATATGAATGTCTTTTGAATTGTAGATTTGCAGTATTGAGCATATGAAGTATTTTATGAATTCTAGAGATCTATTTTTAGCACTTAAAAATGTAGTTTCATAGGAGTATAAAAGTGCAGACAATGTGATTCTCAGAGAAGAAACTGCAAGTTTCAGTTTCAGATAAGAAACTGCAAGTTCAGTTTCAGATAAGAAACTGCAACTTTCAGAGGCAGAGCATTTATATTAACACGGCCTTTTCAAACAGGGTTAACATCATGTTGGAAGTTTTATTCATGGTCGAAAATGGAACTACCAGCCAGTTAACATCACGCTGATCAACATTCATGCATAGCACATCTTCATATGATGCACAATCAAAATGCCCACACAATGTCGAGTGTGCGAAACACAGAGAAAAACAAGGGACAAAGTTTTGGCAAGTGTTGGACGTGGTTTTGGGCTGCCCCATCTAGGCTTTCATTTTTAACATGCGCAGCCCACGACCTCGGATGGGAGGTCCATAGGCCTGTTTATATTTTCTTAGGGCCGTCATGTATCGACCGTCCTATGGACCTCCCATCCGAGGTTTTATTTTTGGCAGCCCAATTTATGTACTTTTTTGAAGAAAAAGCAGAGGTCTGTTCTATTTTTCTATATAAGAATAAGAACGCCAGGTCCAACTTATGTTTCCCTTCTAACTATATTATATATATTTAAATTATTTTATATGTTATTATATATTATTTTTATTGTCATCATATATTAACAGATACTTACATATGTAAGAAAACAATATCCCACATCTTATTAACTTATAAAAATAATTTATTAACAAATAAAATCCTGGATTGTTTTGACACGAAAATCCTAGTGATTGTGTACAAAAGCTTGGTAAGATTTAAGGACGAATGTAATAATATCACTTATTATTTAAATATATTTATAACAAAATGCTCAGCCCCTTTTTATTTATTGATAACATTGCTGGCCCAACCCAACATTATAATTAGAATCAGCCCAACAAAATCGTGTATTTCGAGAAAGTGCAAATGGCCTTTAAGTTTTTAGGAAATAAAATAAATGGGCCGCATGGACTCTACAATATTTGTTCACCCAGCCCAGCTAATGGCTGTAATTCAAAAAAAATCAAATTGACTGTAAATTCTACCGCTCAAAAAAAGACTATAAATTCTGAAAAAATGGTTTGAATACGTGCCACATTTTTGGAGGCTGAAATGTGGGCCAATAGGTCGAAGACAACGCAAGTCGTTGTCAATTTAGTCAACAAATGATTCTGACATGTTAGCCGTTGGATTTACATCCAATGACTGGCATCCATCTTCAATCTCTCGTTTTCTTCCTCCAGCGCCGCCGGGACCACCTCCCGCCTCCTGCTGCTAGTAGCTCTGCTTAGCACGCTTCGCTATGAAGCGCTACTCCACCGTTGGCCAGGCCATCCCTCCACCCCTCCACACCTCCTGTTCTTCTCCACCGACTGCCGAACCACACCGCACTAGAACCAGTTAACCCTCGTACACCTCTTCGTCTGCGACTCTACTCCCGCGTCTTCCCATCTTCGGCTCGTTGTTGTCCGGGGCCTCGACGTCGTCCACCGCCTTGGATGCGCTCGGCACGGTGTGGTCAACGAACGACACCATCGGAAGTAGACTGTGCGTGGAGAGGCTGACAGCTAGGTCCACGGCCGCACACAAGGAAATGCCTCCTTATTACGCGGAAAATAATGATTCCTCCACCTGACATCTAGGACCCACCGGAAGGGCCTCTGTATTTCGCGAAAATAACGTGCCCCCCGCTGACATGTTGGACCCACCAGCTATCTTCGCACGCAAGGAAGTGCCTCCTTATTACGCACAAAAAAATAAATATCCCCCCTGCCAGCTGGAACCCAGCATAGTGGGAGGCTGACTTGTGGGCCTACCAAGTTGACAGGGACAAAGGGATTTGTCAATTTAGTCAATATGAACGATTCTAGCTCCTGTTACCGTACGATGTTCATCCAACGGCCGTAGTGCTTCTTCAACCTCTAGTCTTCTTACTCCAGCCGCCCAAACCAGCGCTGGTCGTGCCGCGTGCTCTTGCCTCCCGTGGCCGGCTGTGATGCCGCGGAGGCCTCACCACCCCCTACTACTCCCACCGCTGGCCAGGCCATCCCTCTACTCACTCACACCCCCTGTTATTCTGCGGCGACAACAACCTCACACCGCAGCTGAACCAGTGAACCCGCGTACTCCTCTTCGCATGGGCATCCACTGTTGCGTCTTCCCCGGCTCCGAGTCGTCCCCTTCCTAGTCCTCGCTCTCGTCCACCATCGTGGTGCTCTCGAAGCAGCGTGGTCAACATGGTCAAGGAACGACTTCCATTGGATGTGGACTGTACATGGAGAGGCTGACAGCTGGGTCCATGGCTGTAGCAAGGAAGTGCCTCCTTATACGCGCAAAATAATGATTCCCCCGCCTGACAGTGGGGACCCACCGGACGGGCCACCGTATTTCGTGAAAAAAACATTTCCCCCTGACTGCTAGGACCCACCAGCTACATCTTCGCACGCAAGGAAGTGTGTCTGGGCAAAAAAACGATTCGCCCCCTAACTGCTGGGACCCACCACCTACATCTTCGCACGCAAGGAAGTGCGTCTGGGCAAAAAAACGATTCACCCCCCTGACTGCTGGGACCCACCAGCTACATCTTCACATGCAAGGAAGTGCTTGACAGTCGGGACCCACCTGGTCGAAGCGTACGTAGTGTTGTCATTCTGGTCGCGAACGTGTACATACATATATACTGGTGGATGTAGAGGCGCGCACGTGTCGTAGTAGAGGCGCGTACGTGTCGTAGTAGAGGCGCGCACGTAGCATGTACACGTACGTACAATGTTCAGGGTGCAAGAAAGAAAATACGGCCACGTATGTGTACATACGGGCGGGGTCTCGAACGCCTACTCGCGCATACGTACGGCCAGGGCTCGTGTACATGGCTGGGTCGCAACGGAGAAACAACGTCGTCGTCGTGTTCATGGGGAGGCAAGGGAATGCGCCGTGTTCATCAGGAGGCAACAGAATGCGTCATGTTCATGGGGAGTCAATGGAATGCGTTGTGTTCATCGGGAGGCAATAGAACGCGTGGGAGCCAACCGGCTGGGTCGGAACGGAATGCGTGGTCGTGTTCATCGGGAGGGCTTGGACGGAACAGGTGATGGAAATGAGGCCTGGCGTACCGCAAAACGGAGGAAACGGACCTGCTACATTCGGAATGGGGTCCTGTTGATCGGGAGGGGTGTGGCGTACCGCAAAACGGAGGAAACAGACCTCCTACGCTCGAAACGGGGGTCCTGTTGATCGGGAGGGGTGTGGCGTACCGAAAACG
>NC_041390.1:92033294-92101046 GCF_002162155.2 Triticum dicoccoides
CCGAAAACGGACGAAATGGACCTCCTACGGTCGAAACGGGGGTCCTGTTGATCGGGAGGGGTGTGGCGTACCGCAAAACGGACGAAACGGACCTCCTACGATCGAAACGGGGGTCCTATTCATTGGGAGGGGTGTGGTGTACCGCAAAACGGGACTCCACGGGAAACTGTTCATCTCCACCGTCGACCTCCTCCAGCCTCCACGGGCTACCGTCGACCTCCTCCACCCTCCACGGGCTATTGTTCATCCAGCCTACACCGCGCACTACTCCTCCGGCTACTGTTCAACCACCCCTCCACGGGCACCCCTCCACCGTCTACTGTTCATCCAGCCCTCCATACCATGGGGTCCTGTTCAACCACCCCTCCACGGGCACCCCTCCACCATCTACTGTTCATCCAGCCCTCCACACCTCGGGGTCCTGTTCATCCAGAGGTAATGCCACCGCTCACTGTTCATCCACCCCCCAACGCTCACTGTTCATCCAATCGATGGCTTCAGTTAGCAGCAGTAGCGAAGGAATCACTCGATCGGGTTCAGTTAACAGTCATCGATCGATCGCTCGGGTTCAGTAACGCGTAGCCTGCAGTGCAATCGCTCGGGTTTAGTTAGAGCCCAACACCTCGCTTGTGTTCAGTTAGAGCCAACACCTCGCACACACGCGCGTATGTGTACGAGAGAAACGTGCATCGCTCGGCCCCTGACCTCCCACCGTAACCGGGAACTCCTCGAAATTTTCCTCCCCCTCGCTTCTATAACGGTTTTTTTCATCACGGACGGCCCAAAGAATGTCATGCAGCTGCGTCTCCGGCCCGCCCAGGACGAAAAGCCAATTTTTTGTCAGGATTTTTTGTCATAGAAGTAGGAGCCCACCACATCTATGATGATACCGGGTTTTGTCACAATTATCGTCATAGAAGTGTCATATGTATGACAGAAAAAAATTTCGTTCGGCCCAAAAAGTCACGGATGTGTCTTTTTTTGTAGTGCAATAAGGACTTCGGCAACGCGGCCTCCAACCTCACCTTGCTGCCGCAGCCCACCTTCCAGCGCGTCGTCGCATATGTCAAGCTTGAGGAGTGCCGGATGATGAATGTGAAGCAGCAGGTCCAACACACCGCCCTCGCCACCGCACCATCGGCAGCGGCCTAGCTCCACATGCCGCACCTCGCCCTCCCGTGCCCCCGCGCCCGCCGGGTACTACTCGCTGTCACCCGCGCCACTCGCGCCTCCCTAGCAGCCGCAAGGTTGTGGGGGCCGGCGCAACCGGCGGGTCAGTGGGGGCCACCGTCAGCAGCAGCAGTGATGTCTACTACACAACCTTCTTGTAGACTTGTATTAGGCCTCCAAGCGCAGAGTTTTGTAGGACAGTAGCAAATTTCCCTCAAGTGGATTACCTAAGGTTTATCAATCCGTGGGAGGCGTAGGATGAAGATGATCTCTCTCAAACAACTCTGCAACCAAATAGCAAAGAGTCTCTTGTGTCCCAACACACCCAATACAATGGTAAATTGTATAGGTGCACTTGTTCGGCGAAGAGATGGTGATACATGTGTAATATGGATGGTAGATATAAGTTTTTGTAATTTGAAAATATAAAAACAGCAAGGTAGCTAGTACCAAAAGTGAGCGAAAATGGTATTGGAATGCTTGGAAACAAGGCCTAGGGTTCATACTTTCACTAGTGCAAGTTCTCTCAACAATGATAACATAATTAAATGATATGGCAATCCCTCAACGTGCGACAAAAGTCACTCCAAAGTTCGTATCATGGAGAACATAAGATGAAATTGCTTGTAGGGTATGAAACCACCTCAAAGTTATTCTTTCTGATAAATCCATTGAGCTATTCCTATAAGTTTCACAAAGAACCCTAGAGTTCATAGTAAAATAACACCATATGGCACACATCAATCAACCCTAATGTCACCTAGATACTCCAATGTCACCACAAGTATTTGTGGGTCAATTATACGATATGCATCAAACAACTTCAGATTCATAATATCCAATCCAACACAAAGAACCTCAAAGAGTGCCCCAAGATTCCTACCAGAGAAACAAGGACAAAAACATGCATCAACCCCTATGCATAGATTACCCCAATGTCACCTCGGAATCTGCGAGGAGTGCCAAAACATATATCAAGTGAATCAATAGAATATCCCATTGTCACCATGGGTATCCTACGCAAGACATACATCAAGTGTTCTCAAATCCATCATAGTATTCAATCCGATAATAGTGAAACCTCAAAGGTAAAACTCAATTCATCACAAGAAGGTAGAGGGGGAGAAACACCATATGATTCAACTATAATAACAAAGCTTGCGGTACATCAAGATTGTGCCATATCAAAAACACAGGAGAGAGAGAGATAGAGAACACATAGCTACTAGTACATACCATCAGCCCCGAGGGTGAACTACTCCCTCCTCATCATGGAGACCGACGGGATGATGAAGATGGCCATCGGTGATGGTTTCCCCCTCCGGCAGGGTGCCGGCACGGGCTCCCGATTGGTTTTTCATGGCTACAGAGGCTTGCGGTGGCAGAACTCCCTGTCTAGGTTTCTTTCTGGGGGTTTCTGGATTTAAAGGAATTTTTGGTGCCAGTTTCACGTCAAGGGGGTCCATGAGTCAACGACAAGGCAGGGGGTGCGCCCTAGGGGGTGGGCGCGCCCTCCATCCTTGTCATGGACTCGGGACTCTTCTGGCCCAACTCTTTTGCTTCCGGGGCTTCTTCTGGTCCAAAAAAAATCACCTTAAATTTTCAGCTCATTTGGACTCAGTTTGATATTCCTTTTTTATAAAACTCAAAAACAAGGAAAACCCAAAAACTGGCATTGGGCTCCAGGTTAATAGGTTAGTCCCAAAAATAATATATAATAGCATATAAATGCGTATAAAACATCCAATATGGATAATATAATACCATGGAACAATCAAAAATTACAAATACGTTGGAGACATATCAAGCATCCCCAAGCTTAATTCCTGATCGTCCTCGAGTAGGTAAATGATAAGAATAGAATTTTTGAATTGGAATGCTACCTAACATATTTATCAATGTAATCTTCTCTATTATGGCAATAATATACAGATCCATAAGATTCAAAACAAAAGTTTAATATTGACATGAAAATAATACTTCAAGCATATTAACAAGCAATTATGTGTTCTCAAGATAGCATGGCCAAAGAAAGCTATTCCTAAAAAATCATATAGTCTGGCTATGCTCCATCTTCATCACACAAAATATTCAAATCATGCACAACCCCGATGACAAACCAAGTAATTGTTTCATACTTTTGATGTTCTCAAATAATTTCAAGTTTCACGCAATACATGAGCATAAGCCATGGACAAAACACTATAGGTAGAATAGAATATGTTGGTTGTGGAGAAGACAAAAAGAAGGAGATAGTCTCACATCAACTAGGCGTATCAACGGGCTATGGAGATGCCCGTCAATAGATATCAATGTGAGTGAGTAGGGATTGCCATGCGACGGACGCACTAGAGCTATAAGTTTATGAAAGCTCAAAAGAAAACTAAGTGGGTGTGCATATCCAACTTGCTTGCTCACGAAGACCTAGGGCAATTTGAGGAAGTTGATACGTCTCCAACGTATCTATAATTTTTTATTGTTCCATGCTATTATATTATTTGTTTTGAATGTTTTATATGCATTAATATGCTATTTCATATTATTTTTGGGACTAACCTATTAACCTAGAGCCTAGTGCTAGTTCCTGTTTTTCCTTGTTTTTGAGTTTCGCAGAAAAAGAATACCAAACGGAGTCCAAATGGAAGACAACTAGGAGACTTGGAGATGAAGTCAGAAGAAGCACAAGGAAGCCATAAGGACGGAGGGCGCGCCCCCACCCTTGTGGGCCCCCCGTGCACCTCCTGGCCTAATTTCTGTGCCGATATATTCCCATATATCCCCAAACCAATAGAGGCATCCACGAAAACAGTTTTCCACCGCCGCAACCTTCTATACCCGTGAGATCCCACCTAGGGGCCTTTTTCGGCACCCTGTCGGAGGGGGATTCAATCATGGAGGGCTTCTACATCTTGCCCTTTCGATGAAGCTTGAGTAGTTTACGACATACCTATGGGTCCATAGCTAGTAGCTAGATGGCTTCTTCTCTCTCTCTTTGATTCTCTATACCATGTTCTCCTTGATGTTCTTGGAGATCTATTTGATGTAAGACTTTTTTGCGGTGTGCTTGCTGAGATCAGCTGAATTGTGGATTTATGATCAGCTTATCTATGAATATTATTTGAATCTCCTCTGAATTATTTTATGCATGATTTGATATCTTTGTAATTCTCTTTGAACTATCGGTTTGGTTTGGCCAACTAGATTGGTTTTTCTTACAATGGGAGAAGTGCTTAGCTTTGGGTTCAATCTTGTGGTGTCCTTTCCCAGTGACAATATGGGCAGGAAGGCACGCATTGTATTGTTGCCATTGAGGATAAAAAGATGGCATTTTCATCATATTGCTTGAGTTAATTCTTCTACATCATGTCATCTTGCTTAATGTGTTACTCCGTTCTTTATGAACTTAATACTCCAGATGCATGCTGGATAGTGGTTGATGTGTGGAGTAATAGTAATAGATGCAGAACCGTTTTGGTCTACTTGACACGGACGTGATGCCTATATTTATGATCATCTCCTTAGATATCGTCATAACTTTGCGCTTTTCTATAAATTGCTCGGAAGTAATTTTTTCACTCGCCGTATTATTTGCTATCATAAGAGAAGCCTCTAGTGAAACCTATGGGCCCCGGGTCTATTTTCCATCATATAAGGTTCTATTTTCCATCATACAAGTTTCCGATCTACAATTTTAGTTTCCGATCTACTCTTTTTGCAATCTTTTACTTTCCGATCTATAAACCAAAAATACGAAAAAATATTTACTTTACCGTTTATCTATCTCTATCAGATCTCACTTTTGCATGTAACCGTGAAGGGATTGACAACCCTTTTATCGCGTTGGGTGCAAGTTGTTTGATTGTTTGTGTAGGTATTCGGTGACTTGTGTGTTGTCTCCTACTAGATTGATACGTTATTTCTCAAACTGAGGGAAATACTTATCTCTACTTTGTTGCATCACCCTTTCCTCTTCAAGGGAAAAACCAACACAAGCTCAAGAAGTAGCAGGAAGAATTTCTGGCGCCGTTGCCGGGGAGATCTACTTCAAGTCAAGCCACACCAAGTACACATCATAAACTCTCATCTCTTGCATTACATTATTTGCCATTCGCCTCTCGTTTTCCTCTCCCCCACTACTAAAACGATTTTCGAAAATATTTGCCTTTTCTTCGACCCTCTTCCGTTCATGTTTTTCGCTTGCTTTTTGTGTGCTCATGTGTTGGATTGGTTGCTTCATCATGATGGCTCAAGGGAAACCAAATTGTGTGACTTTTCCAACACCAATAATAATGATTTTATTAGTACTCTGATTGCTCCTGCTACTAATGCGGAATCTTGTGAAATCAATGCTGCTTTGCTGAAGCTTGTTATGAAAGATCAATTTTTTGGCCTTCCTAGTGAAGATGCCGCATCCCATCTAAACAATTTCTTTGATTTGTCTGATATGCAAAAGAAAAAAGATGTGGATAATGATATTGTTAAATTGAAGCTATTTCCGTTCTCTCTTTGACATCATGTTAAAACTTGGTTTTCATCTTTGCCTAAAAATAGCATCGATTCATGGAATAAGTGTAAAGATGCTTTTATTTTCGAGTATTTTCCTCCCGCTAAGATCATCTCCCTTAGGAACGATATTATGAATTTTAAGAAACTTTATCATGAACATGTTGCACAATCTTGGGAGAGGATGAAATTGATGATACGAAATTGCCCTACTCGTGGTTTGAATTTCTGGACGATTGTACAAAAAAATATGGTGGATTGATTTTTTCTTCTAGAAATCTTTTGGATTCGGCCGCGGGAGGTACTTTTATGGAAATTACTTTAGGAGAAGCTACTAAACTCCTAGATACTATTATGGTTAATTATTCTCAATGGCATACCGAAAGATCTTCCACTAGTAAAAAAGTGCATTCGATTGAAGAGATTAATGTTTTGAGTGGAAAGATGGATGCGCTTATGAAATGTGCTAGCAAGAGTGCTTCTATTGATCCTAATGATATGCCTTTGTCTACTTTGATTGAAAATAATAATGAATCTATGGATGTGAATTTTGTTGGTAGGAACAATTTCGGTAATAACGCGTATAGAGGTAATTTTAATCCTAGGTCGTTTCCTAGTAATTCCTCTAATAATTATGGTAATTCCTAAAACAATTCTTATGGAAATTATATTAAGATGTCCTCTGATTTTGAGAATATTGTTCAAGAATTTATGAGTTTGCAAAAGAATTTCAATGCTTTGATTGAAGAAAAATTGCTTAAGATTGATGATTTGGCTAGGAACGTGGATAGAATTTCTCTTGATGTTGATTCTTTAAAACTTAGATATATTCCACCCAAGCATTATATTAATGAGTCTCTCAAAGCTATGAGAATTTCCATTGATGAGTGCAAAGAAAGAACCGCTAAGATGCGTGCTAAAAAGATTGGTTTGTAAAAACGTGTTCTTCTAGTTTCCGTGAAAATAATGATGAAGATCTTAAAGTGATTGATGTGACTCCTAATGAATCTTTGTTTTCCAATATAAATCTTGATAAAGATGAGACTGGAGATGAGTCAACTTTAGTTAAAAGGCGTCCCAATGATTCAGAGTTTTTAGATCTTGATGCAAAATTTGATAAAAGTGGGATTGGAGAGGTCAAAACTTTAAGTAGCAATGAAACCACTCTTTTGGATTTCAAGGAATTTAAGTATGATAACTATTCTTTAATATATTGTATTTCCTTGTTGCAATCCACGTTAAATTCTCCTCATGCTTATATTCAAAACAAAGCTTTTACTAAACATATCGTTGATGCTATGATGCAATCTTTTGAAGAAAATCTTGAATTGGAAGTTTCTATCCCTAGAAAACTTTATGATGAGTGGGAACCTACTATTAAGATTAAGGTTGAAGATTATGAGTGCCATGCTTTGTGTTATTTGGGTGCTAGCGTTTCCACAATTCCAAAAACTTTATGTGATGTGTTAGGTTTCCATGAATTTGATGATTGTTCTTTAAATTTGCATCTTGCGGATTCCACTATTAAGAAACCTATGGTAAGGATTAATGATGTTATTATTGTTGCAAATAGTAATTATGTACCCGTATATTTCATTGTTCTTGATATAGATTGCAATCCTACATGTCCTATTATTCTTGGTAGACCTTTCCTTAGAACGATTGGTGCAATTATTGATATGAAAGAAGGAAAACATTAGATTTCAATTTCCGTTAAAGAAGGGCATGGAACACTTTCAAAGAAATAAAATTAAATTTCCATATGAATCTATTATGAGAGCTACTTATGAATTTCATACCAAAGATGATAATACCTAGATCTATTCGTTTTTATGCCTAGCTAAGGGCATTAAACAATAGCGCTTGTTAGGAGGCAACCCAATTTTATTTTTGTTTTTGCTTTTTAGGTTCTGTTTTGCAATAAATAGTTCATCTAGCCTCTGGTTAGATGTGGTTTTGTGTTTTAATTAGTGTTTGTGCCAAGTAAGACCTTTGGGATAGCTTACGGTGATAGTTGATTTGATCTTGCTGAAAAACAGAAACTTTTGCACCCAGGAAAATAATTTTCAATTTTAACATAAGCGTGATAAAATACTTATTCTTTTTTCATATGATTTATAAAAAAATTTCAGGTTCTTCTAATTTTTCATAATTTTTGGGGTTACAGAAGTATTCGAAATATCTAGATTGCTACAGACTGTTTTGTTTTGGACATATTCTGTTTTCAGTGTGTTGTTTGCTTATTTTGATGAATATATGGGTAGTATTAGGGGGTATGAACCATGGAAAAGTTGGAATACAGTAGATATTACACCAATATAAAAGAATAATGAGTTCACAATAGTACCAACAATGCTGATTTATTTCCTTATACTAACGGAGCTTATGAGATTTTCTGTTGAGTTTTGTGTTGTGAAGGTTTCAAGTTTTGGGTAAGGATTTGATGGACTATGGAATAAGGAGTGGCAAGAGCCTAAGCTTGGGGATGCCCAAGGCACCCCAAGGTAATATTCAAGGACAACCAAGAGCCTAAGCTTGCGGATGCCCTGGAAGGCATCCCCTCTTTCGTCTTCGTCTATCGGTAACTTTACTTGAGGCTATATTTTTATTCACCACATGATATGTGTTTTGCTTGGAGCGTCTTGTATGATTTGAGTCTTTGATTTTTAGTTTGCCACAATCATCCTTGCTGTACACACCTTTTGAGAGAGACACGCATGAATCGTGATTTATTAGAATACTCTATGTGCTTCACTTATATCTTTTGAGCTAGGCAATTTTGCTCTAGTTCTTCACTTATATCTGTTTAGAGCATGACAGTGGTTTTATTGTATAGATATTGATGAATTCTCATGATTCACTTATATTATTTTGAGAGTCTTTAAACAGCATGGTAATTTTCTTTGGTTGTAAATTTAGTCCTAATATGATAGGCATCCAAGAGGGATATAAGAAAAACTCTTATATAAAGTGCATTGGATACTATGAGAAGTTCGATTCCATATGATTGTTTTGAGATATGAAGATGGTGATATTAGAGTAATGCTAGTGAGTAATTGTGAATTAGAGAAATACTTGTGTTAAAGTTTGTGATTCCCGTAGCATGCACGTATGGTGAACCGTGATACGTCTCCAACGTATCTACTTTTTCTCACGCTTTTCTTGTTGTTTTGGACTCTAATTTGCGTGATTTGAATGAAACTAACCCCGGACTGACGCTGTTTTCAGCGGACCTACCATGGTTTTGTTTTTGTGTAGAAATAAAAGTTCTCGGAATGGAGTGAAACTTTGCGAGGATTTTTTTATATCAATAATAAGAATTTCTTGAGCCAAGACCTACCGGAGAGGGGCCCCTGGGTGGGCACAACCCACCAGGGTGCGCCCCCCCTCTCCTGGTGCGCCTAGGTGGGTTGTACCCACCTGGTGGCTCCGCAGGCCTCAACCCTAACAATATAAATTCCTATTTTTGGAGAAAAAAGTCAGGGAGAAAGAATTATCATGATCGACGAGATGGAGCCACCGCCAAGCCATGTTCTTCCTCGGGAGGGCAGATCTGGAGTCCGTTTGGGGCTCCAGAGAGGGGGTCTTCGTTCTTTGTCATCACCAACCCTTATCCATCGCCAATTCCATGATGCTCCCCACCAGGAGTGAGTAATTCCTTCGTTGGCTCGCTGGTCAGTGAGGAGTTGGATGAGATTCATCATGTAACCGAGTTAGTTTTGTTAGGGTCTGATCCCTAGTATCCACTATGTTCTTAGATTGATGTTGCTATGACTTTCCCATGCTTAATGCTTGTCATTTTGGGCCTGGGTGCCATGATTTCAGATCTGAACTGTTTATGTTATCATCATTATATTCATGTTCTAGATCTGATCTTACAAGTTATAGTCACCTACTACGTGTTATGATCCGACAAGCCCAGAGTGACAACAACTGGGCCCACTCTTGGTGATGACCGTAGTTTGAGGAGTTCATGTATTCACTATGTGTTAATGTTTGGTTCCAATTCTCTATTAAAAGGAGGCCTTAATATCCCTTAGTTTATAATATGGACCCCGCTGCCACGGGAGGGTAGGACAAAAGATGGCATGCAAGTTCTTTTAATAAAGCACGTATGACTATTTACGGAATACATGCCTACATTATATCGATGAACTGGAGCTAGTGTCGTATCGCCCTAGGTTATAACTGTCACATGATGAATATCATCCAACAAGTCACTGATCCAATGCCTACGAACTTTTCCATATTGTTTCTGCTAAGTTGCTACAGCTATCATCACTATTACACTTGCTACAAAATAACTGCTATCACTGTTACTGTTACTATTGCTAATGTCACTACTATCAAAACTATCATACTACTGTGCTACTGATCACCTTGCTGCAGATAATTAATCTCCAGGTGTGGTTGAATTTACAACTCAGCTGCTAATACCTTCAAATATTCTTTGGCTCCCCTTGTGTCGAATCTATAAATTTGGGTTGAATACTCTACCCTCAAAAACTATTGTGATCCCCTATACTTGTGGGTTATCAAACCGTTATATGATGAAGTCGAAGCATGATTTATTTATTGATTGTCTTCCTTATGAGTGGCGGTCAGGGACGAGCGATGGTCTTTTCCTACCAATCTATCCCCCTAGGAGCATGCGCGCAGTACTTCATTTTGATAAGTAGTAGTAGTAGTAGTAATAGTAGTAGTAGTAGTAGTAGTAGTAGTAGTAGTAGTAGTAGTAGTAGTAGTAGTAGTAGTAGTAGTAGTAGTAGTAGTAGTACTAGTAGTAGTAGTGTTATCAACCTCGCCCAGAGATCCGTCCTCGACTCCCTGCGAGAAAGCAATCCCAGAGCCATACTATCCATTTCTCATCACAAGTATCCAATTCTAGTAAGGGGAACCACCCTCGAGGTTCACACTTGAGGGGTTGCACGATAGAGTCGTATCGGAAGTGGTTAAAGAGGAAATCACCCTCGATGACCACGACCGAATTGTTACACTACAGATATCTCATCAGGAGTGATGTATGAGGTACCACCCCCGGCACTCGACGGTAACTCTACAGAGTAGAGCAAGAAAAGGGGCGTGATGTGATGTGAGGTGCCAGGCTCTGGTCGTCAATCACGTTGATCGAGTCGTCGATGATGAAGCAGGGGCAATAAGGACCAGGTGGGGATCACTGGTGGATCACTAACCAACCTATACTAAGCAGTTTAGGATAAGCAGGTAAGGTAACAATAAGCAGGTTACAAAAGCAGGCTATGCATCAGAATAGAAGCAAACAATAACCGTAGCAAAATTTAATGCAAGCATGAGAGAATGGAATGGGCCATATCGGGATGATCAAAGGGGGGGCTTGCCTGGAAGCTCCGCTGAAAAGGAAGAAGTGTCGTCGACGTAGTCGATCACAGGGGCATCATCGGTCTCGGGGTCTACGTAGAGAAGAGGGGGAAGAAACAATAAATATAAAGCAAACAAAGCATCATAAAACATAACATGGTAATACGCGGTGCTAGGGGTGAATTAACGCGGTGCTAGACGTTGCAGACGGAGAGGGAAACATCCGGAGGGGTTTTCCCGGTGTCTGGCATTTTCCGGACAAATGAAAAGAGAGGGGACGGTTCCATGTTCAGCATGCTAGGGGCATGTAACATATGAACGGACCGCGTGTCTGGATTCATTGGATTTTTCTAAGCAACTTTCATGTAGAAAACTTTTTCATCCGAGTTACGGATTATTTTCTATGAATTTTCTAAGTTTTAAACATATTCTGGAATTAATTAAATTAACCGAAATGGAATTATGACATCAGCATTGCATGGGGATGATGTCAGCAGTCAACAAACTGGTTGACTGGTCAAAAATGACCAGTGGGGCCCACTCGTCATAGACAGTGGGTGAGGGAGTCCTGGATTAGGGGGTCTCCGGACAGCCGGACTATATCCTTTGGCCGGACTGTTGGACTATGAAGATACAAGATTGAAGACTTCGTCCCGTGTCCGGATAGGACTCTACTTGGCGTGGAAGGCAAGCTAGGCAATACGGATATGTATATCTCCTCCTTTGTAACCGACCTTGTGTAACCCTAGCCCCCTCCGGTGTCTATATAAACCGGAGGGTTTTAGTCCATAGGACAACATACAATCATACCATAGGCTAGCTTCTAGGGTTTAGCCTCTCCGATCTCCTGGTAGATCAACTCTTGTAATACTCATATCATCAAGAATAAATCAAGCAGGACGTAGGATTTTACCTCCATCAAGAGGGCCCGAACCTGGGTAAAAACATCGTGTTCCCTGCCTCCTGTTACCATCCGCCTTAGACGCATAGTTCGGGACCCCCTACCCGAGATCCGCCAGTTTTGACACCGACATTGGTGCTTTCATTGAGAGTCCCTTTGTGTCATCGCCGTTAGGCTTGATGGCTCCTACAATCATCGATAGCGATGCAGTCCAGGGTGAGACTTTTCTCCCCGGACAGATCTTTGCGTTCGGCGGCTTCGCACTACGGGCCAACTCGCTTGGCCATCTGGAGCAGATCAACAGTTACACCCCTGGCCACCAGGTCAGGTTTGGAAGCTTAAACTACACGGCAAATATCCGCGGAGACTTGATCTTCGACGGATTCGAGCCCCTGCCTTGTGCGCCACGCGATCACGATGAGTATGATCTAGCTCTACCATCGGACAGTGTTCAAGAAATCGCACCGGCAGCCGCTCCGACCCTCAATTCGGAGCCAGTTGCGCCATCCACGGACGGGTGGACAGAACCCGCCACGGAGGCCGTATCCTCTGTGGCGATCGAGCCGAATATCGACCTTACCCTTCACGAGAGCCGTGTTAGTAAACTGCCGGATTCTTCTCCGGCCACGGACTCCGAACCGCCTGCGCCCGTTCCTGTCGAATCCGATTGGGCGCCGATCATGGAGTTTACCTCCGTGGATATTTTTCAGCACTCGCCCTTTGGCGACATACTGAACTCATTAAGGTCCCTCTCCTTGTCAGGAGAGTCCTGGCCGAACTACGTCCGGCAAGATTGGGATGCGGATGACGAAGAAATTCGCCGCCCACCCACCACCCACTTAGTAGCCATTGTCGACGACTTAACCGACATGCTCGACTTCGACTCTGAAGACATCGACGGTATGGACGACGATGCGGGAGACGAAGAGGAACCACTGCCCACAGGGCACTGGACAGCCACCTCATCATACGATATATACATGGTGGACACACCCAAAGAAGGCAATGGCGACGAGACAATGGAGGATGACCCCTCCAAGAAGCAACCCAAGCGCCGGCGTTAGCGGCGCCGCTCTAAGTCCCGCCAAGGCAAAAGTGGTGATACCGACACAGGAGATAATAGCACTTCGGACAGTGCCGAAGACGGCAACAATCCCCTCCAGCAAGATTTAGGGCAGGAGGATGGAGAAGCCAGCCCTCCAGAGAGAGCGGCAGATGGAGAGGCGGAGGATGATAATTAAATGCAAGCCTCGACGATGACGAATTCGTCGTGCCTGAGGATCCCGTTGAACAAGAGCGCTTCAAGCGCCGGCTTATAGCCACGACAAATAGCCTTAAGAAAAAGCAGCAGCAACTTCAAGCTGATCAAGATTGCTAGATGACAGATGGACTAAAGTCCTGGCGGCCGAGGAATATAAACTCGAACGCCCCTCCAAGAGTTACCCAAAGTGCAGGTTGCTACCCCGACTGGAGGAGGAAGCACCGAAACCTACATCCCCGGCGTATGACACGGCTGATCGGCCACCTCGTGGCCGCGACAGAGAGGCATTCCAGCCAAAAGCTCAGCCCGCACCCCAACGCCATTCAAATAAAAAGGCATGGGGAAATACGCCAGACCTGCGAGACATATTGGAGGACAAAGCAAAACATGCAAGATCGATCTACGGATCACGAGGACGCGCCACTATGCGAGATGATAATCGTCATGCCGGATACAGTAAAAGTAAGTCCGGCCGGGCTGAACATAGCGGGCAAGACTCATTCGAGCTGTGTCGCGACATAGCCCAATACAGAGGCGCCGCACACCCCCTATGCTTCACAGACGAAGTAATGGATCATCAAATCCCAGAGGGTTTCAAACCCGTAAATATAGAATCATACGACGGCACAACAGATCATGCGGTATGGTTCGAGGATTTCCTCCTGCATATCCACATGGCCCGCGGTGATGACCTACACGCCATTAAATACCTCCCACTCAAGCTCAAAGAACCAGCTCGGCATTGGCTCAGTAGCTTGCCAGCAGAGTCCATTGGCTGTTGGGAGGATCTGGAAGCCGCATTCCTCGACAACTTCCAGGGCACTTACATACGACCACCAGATGCCGATGACTTGAGCCACATAATTCAGCACCCAGAAGAATCGACCAGGCAATTCTGGACACGGTTCCTAACAAAGAAAAATCAAATCGTCGACTGTCCGGATGCAGAGGCCCTAGCAGCTTTTAAGCACAACATCCGCGACAAGTGGCTCGCCCGGCACCTTGGCCAGGAAAAACCGAAATCTATGGCAGCCCTCACGACACTCATGACCCGCTTTTGTGCGGGAGAAGACAGCTGGCTGGCCCGCAACAATAACATATCAAAGAACCATGGTACTTCGGATACCAAGGATGGTAATGGCAGGTCAAGTCGCAACAAACGTAAGCGCCGCATTAACAGCGACAATACCGAGGATACGGCAGTCAATGCCGGATTCAAAGGCTCTAAACCTGGTCAGCGGAAAAAGCCATTCAAAAGAAGCACTCCGTGCCCGTCCAGCCAACCACACCAACAGGGATTGTCGGGTGTTCAAGCAGGCTGGCAAGATAAATGCCGAACACAAAGATAAGGGGTCACATAGCGATGACGAGGAGGAGCCCCGACATTCGAATATCGGAGGACAGAAGAGGTTCCCCCCACAAGTGCGGACGGTGAATAGGATATACGCAACCCACATCCCCAAGAGGGAGCGGAAGCATGCGCTCAGGGACGTATATGCATTGGAGCCAGTCGCCCCAAAGTTCAACCCATGGTCTTCCTGTCCGATCACCTTCAACCGCAGGGACCACCCCACTAGTATCCGTCATGGCGGATTCGCCGCATTGGTCCTAGACCCAATCATTAACGGATTTCACCTCAGTCGAGTCCTTATGGATGGCGGCAGCAGCCTGAACCTGCTTTATCAGGACACGGTGCGCAAAATGGGTATAGACCCCTCAAGGATCAAACCCACAAAAACGACATTTAAAGGTGTCATACCAGGTGTAGAGGCCCATTGCACAGGCTCAGTCACACTGGAAGTGGTCTTCGGATCCCCGGATAACATCCGAAGCGAAGAGTTAATCTTCGACATAGTCCAGTTCCGCAGTGGCTACCATGCACTACTCGGGGAACCGCATTTGCGAGATTCAATGCAGTACCTCATTATGCATATCTCAAGCTCAAGATGCCAGGACCTCGGGGGGTCATCATAGTTAATGGAAACACAGAGCGCTCTCTTCGCACGGAGGAGCACACTGCGGCTCTCGCAGCAGAAGCGCAAAGCCACCTCTTAAGGCAATCCACTAGTTCGGCGACTAAGGACCCGGACACCTTCAAGCGCGCCCGGAGTAATCGGCAACAGGACCGCCTGCCACGTTCTGAGCTCGCATAGCAATGCGGCCCCCGCCCCGGTCCCAACCAAACGGTGAAATCCGTGCCACGCGTACATAATTACGCATTAAAAATACCATGGGCACAGGCGGGGAGGGGGGCACGACTGCGGCACGCTCCAAGTCGCGGCTTAAACCGCACTAGGGGCTTCCTGCTTTGTTATTTTTCTCTTTTAGGACTTTAATCTCTGGAAACCTTGTCCGGCAGCATGATTGCCGAACACATGATGCAGCAACCAAGGAGGTAGAAAGCTACGTCACACCACGGAACTCCCAGGTGGATTACGGTAATGAGTGAAATATTTGCTTTAATACTATTCCTTAGCTTGCCCTTGGAAGGGACATGTCAAATAGTCCTACTTTTTGCTTATCGTACTGCTTGTATCATTCTGCTTTAACGCACCTTTTTGAATAAACAATGCATAGCATTAAGACTATTATTGCATTCTTCCTTTCTATATATATGTAGCACACGTACACTCTGGTACTGCCAACACGCTAGGGGCTTAAGCATACCCCATAATACGGCGTGAGAAGTCCGAACACTTTCGAAAGTGCGGCACCCCGAACTTATAACATTATATGCATCAGCTCTGAATCATGTCTTGGGTCAATAGTTGGGTTTGCCCGGCTCCCATGTTTTGGTACCTTACATTCCGCTATATCGGCTAAGGTAGCACTGGGAGAACTACTGCGATTGTGCCCCGGTTCTGCTGGGCTAAGCACCTCAGTAGAGAAAGTTAAAACTGACTGTCATGATAAGGCGAGAGACTGGTCGCTGTTCGAGAGGTTGCAAGTCCCTAAACACTTATGCCACTTAGAGCGAGGAGTCGGCCCTGTCCGGCTTAAGGCGTGTATCGCGCCCCGAATTCGGCCTTCCGAATACTAGGGGCTTCGCCGAAATTTAAAATTATAGAATTCTATGGCTAAGTGAGAGTGATAATGCATTATAGTATGATTGCCTTGTTCGTTGTGCTAAGCACCTCCCTCGAAGGACCCAAAAATGGGAACAAGAGTGCTCAGGTTTATCCCGAACACCCCAGCACTCGTGGCGTGGGGGTAGAAGCCGACGACTAGCCATCTCTCAGATTTGATAAACAGCCGAACAGAAGGTAATATTTTAAATTCAAACAAGTGTTGCATAGCGCATATGAAAAAGTCTTCATACTACAGGATTACACGAGCAAGTTTACTCAAATATTACATCTTTTGTACACTCATCCGCTACGAGACGGGCACCCTTCAGGACACCCTCATAGTACATCTCGGGGTGGCGATACTCCTTGCCCTGCGGTGGCCCCTCCTTCACCAGCTTCACGGCTTCCATCTTAGCCCAGTGCACCTTCGCACGGGCGAAAGCCCGGCGTGCACCTTCGATGCAGACGGACCACTTGATGACTTCCAGCCATGGGCAGGCATCCACAAGCCACCTCACCAGGCCGAAGTAGCTGTTGGGAAGGGCGTCGCCAGGCCACATCCAGACTATAAAGCCCTTCATGGCATGTTCGGCCGCCTTGTGTAGCTCGACCAGTTGCTTCAGCTAGTCGCTCAGAGGCATCGGGTGTTCGTTCCCAGTATACTGAGACCAGAACAACTTCTCCTTTGAGCTTCCCTCCTCGGCCTGGTAAAACTGTGCGGCATCCGACATGCTACGAGGCAAATCTACGAATGCTCCTGGAGAGCTCCGGACTCGGGTAAGTAACAAGTAATTTACTTTCACATGCTTGCTTTGCATATTGAATGCCTTACCCGCCGCTATCTTCTTCATCGCATCAATCTCCTAGAGGGCCTTTTGGGCCTCAGCCTTTGCATTCTTTGCGCTCTCGAGGGCCGCGGCAAGCTCGGACTCTCGCGTCTTCAAGTCAAGCTCCAACGCCTCGTGCTTCATCACGAGAGCGTGGAGCTCTTGCTGCACCTCGCCCACCCGTGCCTCCTGCGTTTCCCGCTCGGTGCGCTCCTTGGCCGCTTTGTTTTCGGCCTCGGATAGCTCGCCACCTCGGTCGTGTCCACTGGCAAATTTACGATGATCCTGTCATTTTGCAATCGCATTCTTTTTATATATATCCATAGACTAGGTACTACTTACCTTTGTTCTCCTCGAGCTGCCTCTTGGCAAGGCCGAGCTCTTCCTTGGACCCTTTGAGGTCCTGCTTCAGTACGGCGACCTCTGCAGTCAGTGCGGCAGAGGCCAGCAGCGAAGCCTGCATACGCATATAGACATACTTATATTAGACTCCTGCGATATTGTTTGATCCTCTGTTCGGCTTTTCTTTGTGAACACCGAACAGACCATCAGGGGCTACTGTCCATGCGGTAATATTTTTCCTATATTGCAAATACTTACCTCAAAGCCTGTTAGAAGGCTGGCACAGGCTTCAGTCAGTCCACTCTTGGCGGACTGAACCTTCTGGATCACCGCACTCATAATAGTGTGGTGCTCTTCGTCGATGGAAGCGCTGCGAAGTGGTCCCAGCAGATTGTCCGGTGCCCCTGGATGGGCAAAGGTCACCGAAACAGGCGTCTTGCCCCTTTTGGAAGGAGGCCGCCTGCCCGAGTCCGGAACCAATGGGGGTTCCGGCGCGGTGTTCGATCGAGGGCCGAACTCGGAGCCCTCGGGAGCCTTACTCCCTCTGCTCCTGGAGTCCGGAAGGTCGCCTTGAGGAGCCTCCGGGATTGTCTCCCCTCGACCCGGTGCCTCTTGAGACAATACCTTGGCATTGTCAGTAGGGCACGGGGAGGTGGCGGTCAGAAGTGGATCGCTATCCATATCCAACGAGTCCAAGGAGCCGCCTGACGAAGATACGTCGATACAGGCTTGGGGCGGTCTGCATAATCATATTCGGCGTTAGGGGAAGCAGTGCGACGAAGGTATGCTATGAGTTACTCTGGTATTCGAATACTTACGACTTCGCCAGGGGCTTGGCCCTAAGCAGCCACTCGTCTTCGCCTTCGGCGGCGGTGGTGGAGTAGTCCGGAAGGAGGGTTCTCCCCTTCTTGGACCCTTCGCCCCCCCCCGGTCGGGGCGGCCTTCCTTTTCTTGTCTCCCCCGACTGAAGGGGGAGCATCTTCATCTTCCTCTTCTTCTTCGGGGGAGGAGTGCGTCGCGGAGTTATCGGACGATGAGTCCGATAACACCTGGCATCGAGAACTCTTTCAGGTTTCCTTGGCCTTCTTGGTCTTCTCCAGCACTTTGTAAGGAGTCGGAGTCAGCATCTCCGTCAGGAGAGCATCCACAGTGTCTTCGGGCAGAGGGGCTGGACAGTTAACCTGCCCCGACGTCTCCACCCAGTCCTGTCAAAGGCATCGAGCTCAGACCCCGCACATGGTTAAGCTAGGGGAAATAAATATCCTACCGGATGTATGGAACTCACCGAATGCGCTAGGCGCTTCGCGCTTAGCCCGCGGTCCTCGGTGAGAGAGGGAGGGACCTCAACGCCCTTGAACAGCACCCTCCAGACGTCCTTGTGCATCGTGTCGAAGAGCTCTCTCAGAGTCTGGTGCTGGGCCGGGTCGAACTCCCACAAGTTGAAATCCCGTTGTTGACACGGGAGAATCCGGCGGATGAGCATGACCTGGACTATGTTGACAGGCTTGAGCTTCTTGCTTGCCATATTCCGGATACATTTCTGGAGTCCGTCCAGCACCACCGATGAACCCCAGGATAGGCCCTTCTCTTTCCAGGAGGTGAGCCGCGTGGGGATTCCGGATCGAAACTCGGGGGCCGCCACCCAGTTGGTGTCGTGCGGCTCGGTGATGTAGAACCATGCCGATTGCCACCCCTTTATGGTCTCCATGAAGGAGCCTTCAAGCCATATAACATTGGGCATCTTGCCCACCATGGCTCCGCCGCATTCTGCTTGTTGGCCTCCCATGACCTTCGGCTTGATATTGAAGGTCTTCAGCCACAGGCCGAAGTGGGGCCGGATGCGGAGGAAAGCCTCACACACGACGATGAACGCTGAAATGTTGAGGATGAAGTTCGGGGCTGGATCATGAAAGTCTAGCCCATAGTAGAACATAAGACCACGGACGAATGGATGGAGGGGAAACCCCAGTCCGCGAAGGAAGTGGTGGAGGAAAACTACCCTCTCGTGAGGTTCCGGGGTAGGAACAATCTGCCCCGCAGCGGGCAGCCGATGCGTGATATTCGCGGCTAAGTATCCGGCTCTGCGCAACTTTTTGATGTGGCCCTTCGTGACGGAGGAGGCCATCCACTTGCCTCCCGCTCTGGACATGTTTGGAGAAGGTTGAGGAGAAGGATGTGGACTTGGGCGTTGGAGCTCGAGTGCGCAAGAATGGATGAGCAAGGAGGAAGAAGGCGTGGGTAGAGAAAGGTTAAACCTTATCCCCTTATAAGGGCGGCCGAAACTATGCACCCCCACTAGCCTGGTAAAACTCACTTATCCCCCAAGCGCCGTAATTGATGGCGCGGTTGGGTTACCCATGCCCGTATTGATGAGAATCCCGTGATAAGGGGGACACAATCTCTGCTTTGACAAGACGTGCCAAGAAACTTCCCCGCGTTATGTGCGGGGCTAATTAGAAGAAACGGTTCGAATAATCATCGGGCCACGGCATGATGTCGTGTTGCCGAAACATGTTAGCAGATTAGATTTGTGGAAATATTATTCTCTCTACGGTGGTATGTGGAACTTATTTTGCAGGGTCGGACATTATCCTTGTATTCAAATTCTTCCATGGTGTATTCGGAGGAGGAACCCGCCTTGCAATGCCGAAGACAACACTGCGCGTCGGACTCATCGTCATTGAAGCCTGGTTCAGGGGCTACTGAGGGAGTCCTGGATTAGGGGGTCTCCGGACAGCCGGACTATATCCTTTGGCCAGACTGTTGGACTATGAAGATACAAGATTGAAGACTTCGTCCCGTGTCTGGATAGGACTCTACTTGGTGTGGAAGGCAAGCTAGGCAATACAGATATGTTTATCTCCTCCTTTGTAACCGACCTTGTGTAACCCTAGCCCCCTCCGGTGTCTATATAAACCGGAGGGTTTTAGTCCATAGGACAACATACAATCATACCATAGGCTAGCTTCTAGGGTTTAGCCTCTCCGATCTCATGGTAGATCAACTCTTGTAATACTCATATCATCAAGAATAAATCAAGAAGGACGTAGGGTTTTACCTCCATCAAGAGGGCCCGAACCTGGGTAAAAACATCGTGTTCCCTGCCTCCTGTTACCATCCGCCTTAGACGCATAGTTCGGGACCCTGTACCCAAGATCCGCCAGTTTTGACACCGACAGTGGGGCTAACAGAGGTTTATTTGGACGAAACACAGTTAATAAACTACTGGACGCCACCTGCCAGTGTCTCATTTATCTAACTAATTGATTTTAACTAGCAAAATGTTTTAGGTAAAATAATTATGCGGTGGGGCCCACATGTCAGCGCCACTGGGCTGCCGAGTCAGCATGTGGAGCCCGCTGGCAGCGACCTAGGGGTGGCCCCAAGTGCACCAGCTCAGTGGAGCCGCTGGAGTAGCTCCAGCGAGCTCGCGCGCAGCGGCCAAATGCCGGTGAGCGTCGGGATTCATCTATGAGACACCAATCGAGCATCGTTTCTTGTGTTTGAATGAGGAGAGTGCCCCGTGTCTATCTACAGCGTCGGAACATGTGGGAGTGGCCGGAAACAACGTCGGCGATGAGCGCGACGGACGGTAGTTCAGGCTCGGACAAGGGTCGCGCTACAGGGCTCCTGTAACACCCACAATGCGGCTATATCTCCCACGTGTCGAGGCACGACTTAGAGGCATAACCGCATGGTGGTTTAGTCGCAAGTGGGGTAATCTTCACACAATCCCATGTATTGAATAAGAATGGGATAAAGAGTTGGCTTACAATCGCCACTTCACTCAAATAACAAGTTAAACATACATCATCCATAATACAAACAAGGTCCGACTACGGAACCAAAATAAAAGAAGAAAACCCCAATTGCTAGATCCCCCACCGTCCCAACTGGGCTCCACTACTAAACAACCAAAAAGACAGATAACAATGATCAAGATCTTCATCGAGCTCCCACTTGAGCTGGGTTGCGCCACCTGGACTGGTATCATCGGCACCTACAACTGTTTGGAAGTATCTGTGAGTCATGAGGACTCAGCATTCTCACACCCGCGAGATCAAGACTATTTAAGCTTATGGGTAGGATAGGGTAATAAGGTGGAGCTGCAACAAGCACTAAGCATATATGGTGGCTAACATACACAAATGAGAGCGAGAGGAGAAGCAACGCAGCGGTCGAGAAGCTAGAAATGATCAATAAGTGATCCTGAAACTACTTACGCACAATCATAACACAAGAACCGTGTTCCCTTCTCGGACTCCACTGAAAAGAGACCATCACGGCTACACACGCAGTTGATGCATTTTAATTAAGTTAAGTGTCAAGTTCTGTACAACCGGACATTAACAAATTCCCACCTGCCACATAACTGCGGGCACGGCTTTCGAAAGTGTAAACTCTGTAGGGATGTCCCAACTTTTCCCATCGCAAGCTCTCACAGTCAACGAAGGATATTTCTTCTCCCAAGAAGACCCAATCAGTCTCGGAATCCCGGTTACAAGACATTTTGACAATGGTAAAAGAAGACCAGCAAAGCCACCCGATGTGCCAACAAATCCTGATAGGAGTCGCACATATCTCGTTCTCAGGGCACACCGGATGGGCCAGACGTCGAGTTGGCATAGACCCTGGTTGCCCAGGCGGCACCGGACATCGCCCAGGTTGGACCAACACTCAGAGGAGCACTGGCCCGGGGGGGGGGGTAAATAAACATGACCTTTGGGCTCCAGAAACACAAGGGAAAAAGGCTAGGTGAGGCAAATGTAAAACCAAGGTTGGGCCTTGCTGGAGGAGTTTTATTCAAAGCGAACTGTCAAGGGGTTCCCATAACACCCAACCGCGTAAGGAACGCAAAATCAAGGAACATAACACCAGTATGACGGAAACTAGGGCATCAAGAGTGGAACAAAACACCAGGCATCAGGCCGAGCCTTCCACCCTTTACCAAGTATATAGATGCATTAAATAAATAAGGTATATTGTGATATCCCAACATATCCATGTTCCAACATGGAACAAACTTCAGCTTCACCTGCAACTAACAATGCTATAAGAGGGGCTGAGCAAAAGCGATAACATAGCCAAACAACGGTTTGCTAGGAAGGTGGGTTAGAGGCTTGACATGGCAATATGGGAGGCATGATATAACAAGTGGTAGGTAGCGTGACATAGCGATAGAACGAACAACTAGCAAGCAAAGATAGAAGTTATTTTGAGGGTATGGTCATCTTGCCTGAGATCCCGCAAGGAAGAAGAACGAGTCCATGAAGAAGACAAACGGACGTAGTTGAACGGATCCTCACATCTCCAGAACGAAACCGAAGCTAACGAGAGAACCAACTCGGAAAGAAGCAAGCAACATAGTAAACAACCATCACATAAACATGGCATGATGCACAACCAAGTATGATGCATGTCCGGTTTAATGAGGCATGGCATGGCAAAGTGCACAAACAGTACTACAAATTAAGTGGAGCTCAATATGCAACGAGTTGCATATTGAAGAAACACCACATTCGATTATTTAGTTCACTCCCGGTTAGGTACCCAACAAAATTAAATGTTATTAAACATGGAAATAGGTGAGGCATATGAAAACTACCTACCTAGGCAAGTTTAAATGAGGTCGGAACAACAAACAACAATTCCAGAAAATCCTCATGAGCATATATTAGATTTGGTACTGTTCTTCCCTAAAACATATTTTAAATTTGTTAAACAGTAAAACAAAGTGCACCATGTTAATCTAGGAATTTTTCCACCTCATTTACATATAAAGTTTGTTAAGTTTGGAAGTACGGTTATTTAGTTATGAAATAAAGCATTTTAGCATTGCATTAGAGCAAAATTAATGCAAATAGCAATTTAAACATTTTTAACATGGATAAAAGTTGGATATTATTAAAGTACACAAAATTCTAAGCATGTTTCATATAAAGTCTGTTTAATTCCGATGCACGGTTCATGAGTAATTATATGCATGAAGGCTAGGGTCCTTTCTGTAAAACTGCCAAACTTCTGGATAAATAGTAAAACGCTCCACGAAAAAAAACATGAGTTGGGCCGAAATCCAGTTGGCCCAACAGGGACACACAGAGGGCGGGTGCTCACCCTGGGCCAAGGCACGGTCAGTGGAGGAGAATTGGGCCGGCTGGGCCTGCGCGGATGCAAGACATGGCCCATGCACGTGCGGTCGATTAGGGCGCGGTCAATGGAGAGCCATGGGCCATGGCGGCAGCGGCCGAGCTCCGGCAAGGGCGGCGCATGGGGAACCGATGACGAGCATGGCCGACGAGGTCGGGAACGGGCAGATCAAGGCGAGGGGGTCCCGGATCCGATGACGGTTCAGGGCGAGGAGGCTGGCAATGACCTCGACGTGGCAGCGCGGTTTCCATGGCCATGGCGGCTCTGTAGGGGGAGGGAGAGAGAGATGTGAGGTTGGAAAGAGAGGAGAAGGAGAGGGCGACGAGGAGGCGGCGACCTGGCAGAGGTAGTGGCCACGGTCTCCGGCGAGGGCCGGCTCCGGTGACCCGCTGGAGGCACGAATGACGGCGGGAGGCGTTGCACAGGATTGGTGACGAGGGGGCTCGAGGGGAGCCAGGCTCCTGTGGCTGTGGGTGGCAGCGTGGGCTCGTCCGGGCCTAGATGGGCTCGGGCGGGCCTTGATCTGGGCCGGCGCGAGGTGGGAGGAGGGAGGCGCTGGCAGGGGCATGTGGCGCGCTGCCACTGGCCCTAGGCGGCGGCGACGGCGGGTTCAGTTGGCGGCTCGCCCGCTAGGGTAGTGCCAAGTGGCGGCGGCGGGTTAGGCTGGCGCAGATTGCGAGGTGGAAGTGGGAGGAGACTGGCGGCATGCTGATTTCGAGGAGGGATTTGTCTGCTGCCAAAAATGGAAGTGGAAGCTTCCTTTTATAGGCAGGGTTAGGGTATGAGGGGTTAGGAGGGGTTTTCGGACCGTACGATCGCATCGGACGGCTCCGAACGCGAGGAGGGTAGGTGGATAGACTAGGTGGGCTGCAGGTGGGCTGTGCTAGAGAGAGATGGGCTGAGAAGAGAGGAGAGAGAGAGGCCCGACAGCAGCTTCCGGAGGCCGAAAACATCTGACGATTTGACCGACTATATTGTCGCTATAGTTAACCGTTGGGCGGTCAAACAGACTCCGAATGCGATGGAACTTGGCAGGCGACCTACGGACAACATAACAACACCGCATGCCAACTTTCATCCCATTCCGAGAACATTTTCTGACCACTTATAAAATAATATTTCGGACATGCCACAGGCGCGTGCAAGTGTGTCTGGGCTCAAAACGGATAACAAGGAGAACTGGGAGACCGGGGTGGATGCAAGTTTTGAAAACATGATGATGCAATGCACATGGTGACATGACAAGATGCAACACGCAAGCAAATGACAAGGCAACAACAACGAAAAACTGGAAGACACCTGGCGCAATGGTCTCAGGGCGTCGTAGCTCCGTTCGATGCATGTTTGGGTCCAAACAGACGAGCGCGGTGGCGAGTGGCGGAGCGGACGCCAGAGTTCGGGCATCGACGGATCCAACGCTAGGGGGTACGGGGAAGCACTGGCTCGTGCTCGTTGGGCTCCTGGGAGCACCAGGAACTCGATGCGGTGCTCAGGCAAGCACGATAGAAATCGTGGCCATGGGGGGTGAGGTGAACTGTGGCGGTGACCTCACGGGTGAGATGTCGAGCTAGCTACGTCGCGTGAGGGGATTAATGAGGAGGAGCAGGAGGCGGTGGATCTCACCGTGCGGCACACAAGATGGCCCTTGGGAGATTAGGAGCAGCATAACGTCGCCGGGGAAGAAGGGGATAGCCGGCGACCCGAGGAAGACGATGACGTGTTCGGCGTTGTAGAGCTCCTCGGCTCCCTCCAGCGGCTCCAGAGGACGCGTGCTACCTCTTGAGCACTTGCGTTGGTTTTCCCTTGAAGAGGAAAGGGTGGTGCAGCAAAGTAGCGTAAGTATTTCCCTCAGTTTTTGAGAACCAAGGCATCAATCCAGTAGGAGGCTACGCGCGAGTCCCTCGCACCTACACAAAACAAATAAATCCTCGCAACCAACGCGATAAGGGGTTGTCAATCCGTACACGGTCACTTACGAGAGTGAGATCTG
The DNA here is from genome assembly GCF_002162155.2 of Triticum dicoccoides. Classification (NCBI taxonomy): domain Eukaryota; kingdom Viridiplantae; phylum Streptophyta; class Magnoliopsida; order Poales; family Poaceae; genus Triticum; species Triticum dicoccoides. The sequence continues at coordinate 92,058,841 of NC_041390.1, forward strand.
ATAGATATGATAAGATAATATTTTTGGTATTTTTATGATAAAGATGCAGAGTAAAATAAAACCAATGAAAATAACTAAGTATTGGAAGATTAATATGATGAAGATAGACCCGGGGGCCATAGGTTTCACTAGTGGCTTCTCTCGAGAGCATAAGTATTTTACGGTGGGTGAACAAATTACTGTTGAGCAATTGACAGAATTGAGCATAGTTATGAGAATATCTAGGTATGATCATGCATATAGGCGTCACGTCCAAGACAAGTAGACCGACTCCTGCCTGCATCTACTACTATTACTCCAACATCGACCGCTATCCAGCATGCATCTAGAGTATTAAGTTCAAGAGAACATAGTAACGCTTTAAGCAAGATGACATGATGTAGAGGGATAAATTCATGCAATATGATAAAAAATCCATATTTTTATCCTCGATGGCAACAATACAATACGTGCCTTGCTGCCCCTACTGTCACTGGGAAAGGACACCGCAAGATTGAACCCAAAGCTAAGCACTTCTCCCATTGCAAGAAAGATCAATCTGGTAGGCCAAACCAAACTGATAATTCGAAGAGACTTGCAAAGATAACCAATCATACATAAAAGAATTCAGAGAAGATTCAAATATTGTTCATAGATAAACTTGATCATAAACCCACAATTCATCGGTCTCAACAAACACACCGCAAAAGAAGATTACATCGAATAGATCTCCACAAGAGAGGGGAGAACTTTGTATTGAGATCCAAAAAGAGAGAAGAAGCCATCTAGCTAATAACTATGGACCCGTAGGTCTGAGGTAAACTACTCACACTTCATCGGAGCGGCTATGGTGTTGATGTAGAAACCCTCCGTGATCGATACCCCCTCCGACGGAGCTCCGGAATAGGCCCCAAGATGGGATCTCATGGATACAGGAAGTTACGACGGTGGAATTAGGGTTTTGGCTCCGTATCTGATCGTTTGGGGGTACGTAGGTATATATAGGAGGAAGAGGTACGTCGGTGGAGCAGCAGGGGGCCCACGAGGGTGGAGGGCACGCCTGGGGGGGGGGGGGTAGGCGCGCCCCCTACCTCGTGGCCTCCCTGTTGGTTGCTTGACGTAGGGTCCAAGTCTCCTGGGTCTTGTTCGTCCCAAAAATCATGTTCCCAAAGGTTTCACTCCGTTTGATATTCCTTTTCTTTGAAACCCTAAAAGAGGCAAAAAAACAGCAATTCTGGGCTGGGCCTCTGGTTAGTAGGTTAGTCCCAAAATTAATATAAAAGTGTAAATAAAGCCCAATAATGTCCAAAACAGTAGATAATATAGCATGGAGCAATCAAAAATTATAGATACATTGGAGACGTATCAAGCACTCCCAAGCTTAATTCATGCTCGTCCTTGAGTAGGTAAATGATAAAAACAGAATTTTTGATGTGGAATGCTACTTGGCATATTTTCAATGTAATTCTTCTTAATTGTGGTATGAATATTCAGATCCGAAAGATTCAAGACAAAAGTTCAATATTGACATAAAAATAATAATACTTCAAGCATACTAACCAAGCAATTATGTCTCTTCAAAATAACATGGCCAAAGAAAGCTATCCCTACAAAATCATATAGTCTGGCTATGCTCTATCTTCACCACACAAAGTATTTAAATCATGCACAACCCCGATGACAAGCCAAGCAATTGGTTCATACTTTTGGTGTTCTCAAACTTTTTCAATCTTCACGCAATACATGAGCGTGAGCCATGGACATAGCACTTTAGGTGGAATAGAATGGTGGTTGTGAAGGAGACAAAAAGGAGAAGATAGTCTCACATTAACTAGGCGTATCAACGGGCTATGGAGATGCCCATCAATAGATATCAATGTGAGTGAGTAGGGATTGCCATGCAACAGATGCACTAGAGCTATAAGTATATGAAAGCTCAAAAAGAAACTAAGTGGGTGTGCATCCAACTTGCTTGCTTACGAAGACCTAGGGAATTTTGAGGAAGCCCATCATTGGAATATGCAGGCCAAGTTCTATAATGAAAATTTCCCTCTAGTATATGAAAGTGATAACAAAGGAGACTCTCTATCATGAAGATCATGGTGCTACTTTGAAGCACAAGTGTGGTAAAAGGATAGTAGCATTGTCCTTCTCTCTTTTTCTCTCATTTTTTATTTTTATTTGGGCCTTTTCTTTTTTATGGCATATTTTTTACGTCCAGAGTCTCATCCCGACTTGTTGGGGAATCATAGTCTCCATCATCCTTTCCTCACTGGGGACAATGCTCTAATAATGATGATCATCACACTTTTATTTTCTTACAACTCAACAATTACAACTCGATACTTAGAACAAAATATGACTCTATGTGAATGCCTCTGGCGGTGTACCGGGATATGCAATGACTCATGAGTGACATGTATGAAAGAATTATGAACGGTGGCTTTGCCACAAATACAATGTCAACTACATGATCATGCAAAGCAATATGACAATGATGGAGCGTGTCATAGTAAACGGAATGGTGGAAAGTTGCATGGTAATATATCTCGGAATGGCTATGGAAATGCCAAGATAGGTAGGTATGGTGGCTGTTTTGAGGAAGGTATATGGTGGGTGTATGATACCAGCGAAAGGTGCGTGGTATTAGAGAGGCTAGCAATGGTGGAAGGGTGAGAGTGCGTATGATCCATGGACTCAACATTAGTCATAAAGAACTCATATACTTATTGCAAAAACCTACAAGTTATTAAAGCAAAGTATTACGCGCATGCTCCTAGGGGATAGATTGGTAGGAAAAGACCATTGCTCGTCCCCTACCCTCACTCATAAGGAAGACAATCAATAAATAAATCATGCTCCGACTTCATCACATAACGGTTCACCATACGTGCATGCTACGGGAATCACAAACTTTAACACAAGTATTTCTCAAATTCACAACTACTCAACTAGCATGACTCTAATATCACCATCTCCATATCTCAAAACAATTATCAAGTATCAAACTTCTCATAGTATTCAACACACTCATAAGAGAATTTTATTATTAATCTTGTATACCTAGCATATTAGGATTATTTAAGCAAATTACCATGCTATTTAAGACTCTCAAAATAATCTAAGTGAAGCATGAGAGATCAATAGTTTCTATAAAACAAATCCACCACCGTGCTCTAAAAGATATAAGTGAAGTACTAGAGCAAAACTATATAACTCAAAAGATATAAGTGAAGCACATAGAGTATTCTAATAATTTCCGAATCATGTGTGTCTCTCTCAAAAGGTGTGTAAAGCAAGGATGATTGTGGTAAACTAAAAAATAAAGATTCAAATCATACAAGACGCTCCAACCAAAACACATATCATGTGGTGAATAAAAATATAGCCCCAAGTAAAGTTACCGATAGAAGTAGACGAAAGAGGGGATGCCTTCGGGGGCATCCCCAAGCTTTGGCTTCTAGGTGTCCTTAGATTATCTTGGGGGTGCCATGGACATCCCCAAGCTTAGGCTCTTGCAACTCCTTGTTCCATAATCCATCAAATCTTTACCCAAAACATGAAAACTTCACAACACAAAACTCAAAGTAGAAAATCTCGTGAGCTCCGTTAGTGAAAGAAAACAAAAGACCACTTCAAGGTACTGTAATGAACTTATTCTTTATTTATATTTGTGTTAAACCTACTGTATTCCAACTTCTCTATGGTTTATAAACTATTTTACTAGCCATAGATTCATCAAAATAAGCAAACAACACACGAAAAACAGAATCTGTCAAAAACAGAACAGTCTGTAGTAATATGTAGCTAGCGCAAGATATGGAACCCCAAAAATTCTAAAATAAATGGATGGTCGTGAGAAATTTATCTATTAATCATCTTAAAAAATAATTAACTAAATATAACTTTCCAAATAAAAATGGCAGCATTTCTCGTGAGCGCTAGGGTTTCTGTTTTTTACAGCAAGATTAACAAGACTTTCCCCAAGTCTTCCCAACGGTTCTACTTGGCTCAAACACTAATTAAACACAAAAAAAACAACCAAACAGAGGCTAGATAAATTATTTATTACTAAACAGGAGCAAAAAGCGAGGAATAAAAATAAAATTGGGTTGCCTCCCAACAAGCGTTATCGTTTAACGCCCCTAGCTAGGCATAAAAGCAAGAATAGATCTAGGTATTGCCATCTTTGGTAGGCAATCCATAAGTGGCTCTCATGATAGATTCATAATGTAATTTAATTTTCTTTATAGGGAAGTCTTCCATGCCTTTCCTTGACGGAAATTGGAATCTAATATTCCCTTCCTTCATATCAATAATTGCACCAATTATTCTAAGGAAAGGTCTACCAAGAATAGTAGGACATGAAGGATTGCAATCTATATCAAGAACGATAAAATCTACAGGCACATAATTCCTATTTGCAACAATAAGAACATAATTAATTCTTCCGATAGGTTTCTCAATAGTGGAATCCGCAAGGTGCAAGTTTAGAGAGCAATCATCAAAATCACGGAAACCTAACAAATCACACAAAGTCTTTGGAATCGTGGAAACACTAGCACCCAAATCAGACAAAACATAGCATTCATGATCTTTAATTTTAATTTTAATAGTAGGTTCCCACTCATCATAAAGTTTTCTAGGGATAGAAACTTCCAACTCAAGTTTTTCTTCATAAGATTGCATCAAAGCATCAAAGATATGTTTGGTAAAAGCTTTATTTTGGTTATAAGCATGAGGAGAATTTAGCACGGATTGCAACAAGGAAGTACAATCTATCAAAGAGCAGCTATTATAATTAAATTCCTTGAAATCCAAAATAGTAGGTTCATTAACATCTAGAGTTTTGATCTCTTCAATCCCACTTTTATCAAATTTAGCATCAATATCTAAAAACTCCAAATTTTTGGAACGCCTTCTAGGTAAAGGTGGGTCATATTCAGTCCCATCATTATCAAGATTCATATTCCAAAACAAAGATCTAATAGGGGACACATCAATAACTTTTAGATCTTCATCTTTATTATCATGGTAACTAGAAGAACACGCTTTTATAAAGGAATCCTTCTTAGCACGTATCCTAGCGGTTCTTTCTTTGCACTCATCAATGGAAATTATCATGGCTTTGAGAGACTCATTGATATCATGCTTAGGAGGAATAGATCTAAGTTTCAGAGAATCAACATAAAGATAAATTCTATCAACATTCCTAGCCAACTGATCAATCTTAAGCATTTTTTCTTCAATCAAAGCATTGAAATTCTTTTGCGAAGTAATAAATTCTTTAATATTAGATTCAAAATCAGAGGGCATATTATTATAATTTCCATAAGAATTGTTGTAGGAATTACCATAATTATTGGAGGAATTTCTAGGATAAGGCCTAGGATTAAAGTTTCCTCTATATGCGTTGTTACCAAAATTGTTCCTACCAACAAAATTCACATCCATAGATTCATTATTATTATTAATAAAAGTAGACAAAGGCATATCATTACGATCAGAAGAAACACTTTTATTAGCAAATAATTTCATAAGTTCATCCATCTTTCCACTCAAAACATTAGTTTCTTCTATCGCATGCACTTTCTTATTAGTAGATCTTTCAGTGTGCCTGTCGGTGTCAAAACCGACGGATCTTGGGTAGGGGGTCCCAAACTATGCGTCTAAGGCAGATGGTAACAGGAGGCAGGGGACACGATGTTTTACCCAGGTTCGGGCCCTCTTGATGGAGGTAAAATCCTACGTCCTTCTTAATTGTTCTTGATAATATGAGTAGTACAAGAGTTGATCTACCACGAGATCAGAGAGGCTAAACCCTAGAAGCTAGCCTATGGTATGATTGTATGTTGTCCTACGGACTAAAACCCTCCGGTTTATATAGACACCGGAGGGGGCTAGGATTACACAGAGTCGAGGAGATCTACATATCCGTATTGCCAAGATTGCCTTCCACGCCAAGGAGAGTCCCATCCGGACACGGGACGAGGTCTTCAATCTTGTATCTTCATAGTCCAACAGTCCGGCCAAAGGATATAATCCGGCTGTCCGGATACCCCCTAATCCAGGACTCCCTTAGTAGCCCCTGAACCAGGCTTCAATGACGATGAGTCCGACGCGCAGATTGTCTTCGGCATTGGAAGGCGGGTTCCTCCTCCGAATACTTCATAGAAGATTTTGAACACGAGGATCATGTTCGGCTCTGCAAAATAAGTTCCACATACCACCGTAGAGGGAATAATATTTCCAAAAATCTAATCTGCTAACGTACCCCGTAGTGTGACATCACACCACAGCTAGGTCTTTATCCGAATCATTTTTCATATCCTATCTCAGTGTGTTTCGCGAGGCGGTTTCCTTGGCACATCTTGTCGAAGCAGAGATCGTGTCCCCTTATTACGGGATTCTCATTAATACGGACGTGGGTAACCCATCCGTGCCTATTGCTAGGACTCCTAAATCTTAGGCAAGTCCCAAACGGCCACGAGGAGGACGCTTGATATTCACCCTCTTTATAGAGGGGACAAGGCCTTTTCCTCTCGATCTCAATCGAATCCGCCTCTTGCATCGAGTTCCAACACCCAAAGCTCAGGTTTAGGCACTTCGGACCTTCAACTATGTCCGGATCCAACCTTCAAGGTCGGTGGATGCCTTCCTCTGTCACAGAGGAGGACAACAAGAAGTAGAGAGAGGCCAGATATCTGACCGCCGAAATTTTGCATCGGCTGCCTGCCCGAGGGAAGGTCGTCCCTACTCCCGAACCCAACGAGAGCGTCGTGTTCGTCTCCCACTTCCTCCGAGGACTAGGCCTCGCTCTGGATCCCTTTGTTAGGGGTATTATGTTCTATTACGGGCTAGATTTTCATGATCTGGCCCCGGATTCCCTTCTTCACATATCGACATTTATTGTCGTATGTGAGGCCTTCCTCCGCATTACCCCTCACTTCGGCATGTGGCTCAAGACCTTCGATGTGAAGCCGAAGATGATCGAGGGGCAGCATGCAGCGTGCGGAGGCGCTTCAATAAGCAAAATTGCTGACACTCCATGGCCTGAGCGTTACTTCCCAGAGGTGTCCGGATTGTGGCAGCGGGAGTGGTTCTACATTACAGCTCCCCAAAGTGCCAAGTGGGTAGCTGTCCCCGCCTTTCGCTCAGGCCCCCCACCACAACTGATGTCATGGATCAGCAGGGGGCTGAGCTGGGGTCTAGCCAAGGACGTGCCAATACTGCAAAGCCGTATCCGAGATCTCTTCGAGAGAGATATCAGTCTGGTTATGGTAGTGCAAGTTATGCTAGTTCGTCAAGTCCAACCTTGCAAATGCCGGCCCCTTCGCATGTGGGAATTCAACCCAGAAGGACCGCGAGCTATCCAACATTTCCTCGGCATGACGCATGAAGAGATGTACAAGTTGTTCTTCGGACCACAAATAATGTGTCCGGACATCACCGAGGATGCAGGTCTGAGCTGCAATCACCCGGATACCCAAGTAAGTAGCCCTGCATCCGAACACACTATCCATTTTATTTATAGCAACGTTGCCCTAAAAAAGCCGCTCTTTGTCCAGGATTGGATAGCGAAGGCAAAGTTGATCAGGTGTCCGGCCCCCCTCCCTGAGACCTCACCAAATCCCGTGCTAACCAGGATGCTTGAGATCGCGCCTTATCAAGCGCCCTCAGGAGAGGATAAAGGGGGAACAAGGAGGCTAGCGCCTCCACCAAGGAGATTAGCCTGGGAGGAGGAACTGAAACTTCCTCTCCCCAGGGAAGGAAGAGAACTGCCTCTGAGGACCCGGAGACAATGGTCTCCAAATGGGGGAAGAAATCTCCACCGAAGGGTCCTGCCCTGGGGGATACCCTGGCCGTACTATGCCCTCAAGGGGACCAGCCCTCCACCGAGCTGTAAGTAAAAGGGTACTTAGTAACGAAAATATCGTGCTTTACTTCTGAGGAAAATAATCGAAGCATTTATCTTGTAGTTCGAATCTTAGCCTTTCTCAGCAGAGCTCGTCTTCGGGGGATCTTCTTCCAGAGATGATGGGGAGCGAAACACCTCCCCCTGCCACACCGCCTCATGAAGCGGGCGGCCCCGAGGTGTCATCGCGGAGGGTTTCTCTAGATCAGGCAAGGCCAGAAGGTAATCCTATGGCCACCCGAAGTCCTCAGCATCCGGCTCTCGAAGAGAACAATCAAAAGAGTCCGGCACCGTCTAGTGTGCGGTCGGACGTACTGAGGGATCTGCTGGAGCAAGCGGCTATCTCAGATGAGCACCGCAAGTTGATGGGTACGGTGATTGAAAGGATTTCGTCCGCCGAAAGCGGGTTGCATGAAGCCTTTATGAGTCTACTGACGGGTTTTGAGGTACGTGAAATGATGTACATTTTTGATAGTACCGCCCATTTTTAGATGTGCCATGTGTAGATAGTAGCCCCTGAGACTCTGGTTGTCGTCGAAAACGGCGGCAAACAGAGGATCATAGTCCCAGGTAATTACCAGACTGCCTTTATGTGCAGGTGGTGGAAGCTCCGGTGGCTAGCCGGACTAATGGGTTTGCGGAACTAAAGTGGCAGCTAGATGCGGCAGATGCCGACATCGTGCTTGTCAACAAGCGGCTTGACGAGGCACAGGGTCAGTGATTTTTCTGGTGATCGTCACATAGTAAGAGCAGGATGATGCCAGTATCCTTAATATGTTGTGACTGCAGATGGAGTTGCCACCGTGGAGACCCTTCGGGCGGAGCTTGCCCGAGCCAAGGAGCACGCAAGGAGCAGCAATGCGGCCGCTTTAAAGGCGGCCGAGGGTTTAAGGGCTGAACAGGCCGCACTTTGCGAGAGCAAAGAAAAAATTGCCAAGATGGCCATGGAGTTAAAATATGCTGCTGACCGATACCGGCTTCTTGAAGAAGAAAGCCGGGCGAAGGCGACGGACCTGGGGAAGGCCAGGGTGGCTGCCAAGGAATCCCGCTCCAAAATTAGAGCGACGAAGGAGGAGCTGAATCAAGCTGCGGATATCGTTTCTGGGAAGCCCTTCTTGTTGCGGACTAAGTTCGGAGATCCAAAATATGCTCCTCTAGACCGGTTATGGAGTTCTACGGACGAGTGCATGGATTTGGCTGCAAGTGCTGCTGATGCGGCCGAGTACTTCAAGGATCAGAGAGGTCCTGAAGTGGAGAAGTTGTTCTGGTCACAGTTTCACACTCCAGTCCGTCCGCTGTTGCTGAATGAGCGATTGACCGGTTGGGCCGAGCTCCATAGATTATCCAGACTTGCCATGAGGTCCGTTGTGGATCATCTGTGGCCAGGAGGGCCAAGGCGGAGTAGCTACTTTAGCTTAGTGCAACAATTCCTTGGTGCTGTGCCATGCATCGATGCTGTAAACAGGTCGGGGTGCATAGAGGGCTCGCGGATGGCCCTTGCCCGTGTCAAAACATATTGGGCGCAGATGGATGCCACCACTATTGCGGCACACGGTTCGGCCATAGGTCGAGTGGCTGCCGAGCACTACTTTGAAGAAGTTCATGAAGGCGCTCGTTTGATAGAGGCTCAGTGCTCGAAGAATGTTATATTTAAGTGACATGTATTCCCATTGTAAGAACAATGTTTTATTTAATTTATCGACGCTGTATTTATACTTTTGCCCGAAAGTGCTATGATGCCTCTTGTGCGGCCGTTTATGTATATATTATATATGTATATAACCTAAAAGATGGCAGTCGTCGGCTTCAGCCCCCACGCATATAATGCGGGGGTGTTCGCAGAAGACGCATGTTCACACTTGATCCAACGTCTTGGTCCATTAAGGAGGTGATAGCGCAGCGAACTAGGCAATCGGACTATAATGCTTTAACACTTTCACTTAGCAAGAGGAGTTTGACAGTGGGGCTACTATGTAGCCCCTGGTGGCCCCGTGCTCATCCGGATTCGGGGCGCGTACATGCCTGGCCGGGAAACGGCCCTTCGTTAAGGCAGAGGAATCCTGAAGATTCCGCTAGGTCATCGAGTGGTTGACCAGTCTCATGCTATATCATGCCATTCAATTTTTGGCTTTCTCTACTGAGGTGCTCGTCCGGATGAACCAGGGCACAATCGCAGTAGTTCTCCTGGTGCAGCCTTAGCCGATAGAGCGGAACGTAAGGCAGCAAAACACAGGAGCTGGGCAAACCCAACATTTGACCAAAGACATGATTCAGAGCTGATGCATATAAGACCAAACTCGCAACGCCGAACACTCCCTAGGGTATTCGGTCTTTATCATGTAAACCGGGTCGAAACAGTGCCCTTTGTAATAAGCCCCTGGTGTCCAGGTACGTGCAATATTCTAACGTGGCCACATGCCAATACGTCAGCATCCTTCGCAATTGTATTGAGAATCCGAGGGATGTGTATCAACAAGAGACAGTAAAAAAGGTTTACGCGGGGTCTTAATCTAAAAAGAATCCTTGGAACGGGTCCCTGCTGCACGTCTGCGCCTTTGTCTCCATTGTGCCGTATTCTGGATGGGTGTAGCACGATGGTCATCTGAAAAAGAGAGGAAGTTAGTTGAAAAGTTGTCGTGCAAAAGGTAGGTTATACTAAATAAACCATGTACAGTTCAAAATGAGTAAAGTTGAGCCTAATTGCCACTTGTTTGTGCGCGTTGAGCCCCTTGTATTGTAATAGGGGTATAGCCATCAAACCTGTATCAATTACATATAGCTGCACCGGACTCGTCCAACCGCGTCCGTGGTCTTAATGACCTGTCAGATGCTTTAGTTGGTGAGGCCGATTAGTGTGCGGCTGCCAAGGCAGCCGCACGGTCTTCCGCGTGCAAGGAGCGCTCAATATTTCCATTTACTATAATGATGCCACATGGACCGGGCATCTTAAGCATGAGAGAAGCGTAATGCGGTATTGCATTAAAGCGAGCGAAAGCTTCGCGTCCGAGTAGTGCTTGATAGCCACTTTGGAACGGAGCGATGTGGAAGGTTAAATTTTCGCTGCAGAAGTTATCGGGAAAGCCAAATATAACCTCTAGTAGCAGGGAGCCCGTGTGAGGGAGTCCTGGATTAGGGGGTCTCCGGAAAGCCGGACTATCTCCGTTGGCCGGACTGTTAGACTATGAAAATACAAGATTAAAGACTTCGTCTCGTGTCCGGATGGGACTCTACTTGGCGTGGAAGGAAAGCTAGGTAGTACGGATATGGATATCTCCTCCTTTGTAACCGACCTTGTGTAACCCTAACCCTCTCCGGTGTCTATATAAACCGAAGGGTTTTAGTCCATAGGACAACAACCATAACATACAATCATACCATAGGCTAGCTTCTAGGGTTTAGCCTCTCTGATCTTGTGGTAGATCTAATCTTGTACTACCCATATCATCAATATTAATCAAGCAGGACGTAGGGTTTTACCTCCATCAAGAGGGCCCGAACCTGGGTAAAACATCGTGTCCCCTGCCTCCTGTTACCATCCGGCCTAGACGCATAGTTCGGAACCCCCTACCCGAGATCCGGCGGTTTTGACACCGACATTGGTGCTTTCATTGAGAGTTCCTCTTTGTCGTCGCCGTTAGGCTTGATGGCTCCTACTATCATCGATAGCGATGCGGTCCAGGGTGAGACTTCTCTCCCCGGACAGATCTTCGTATTCGGCGGCTTTGCACTACGGACTAATTCGCTTGGCCATCTGGAGCAGATTGAAAGCTATGCCCCTGGCCATCAGATCAGATTTGGAAGTTTGAACTACATGGCAGACATCCGCGGAGACTTGATCTTCGATGGATTCGAGCCACAGTCGGGTGCGTCGCACTGTCGCGATGGGTATGACCTAGCTCTGCCACCGAACAGTACCCCAGAGGCCGCGCCCGCATCAGCTTCGACCCTTAGCTCGGAGCCAACTGCGCCAATTGAGGATGGGTGGTTAGACACCGCCTCAGGGGCTGCAGTCTCAACGGCGATCGAGCCAAACACCAGCATGATCCTCTACGCAGCCCGTGACTCCAAGGTGTCGGACTCTTTTTCTGACTCCGAACCATCCGTGCCCCTGCCAATCGAATCCGATTGGGCACCGGTCATGGAATTCACCGCCGCGGATATCTTTCAGCACTCGCCCTTTGGCGACATTCTGAATTCACTAAGGCCTCTCTCTTTGTCAGGAGAGCCCTGGCCGGGTTATGGCCAACAGGATTGGGATGCGGACGATGAAGAAATTCGACGCCCACCCACCACCCACTTCATAGCCACTGTCGATGATTTAGCCCACATGATCGACTTCGACTCCGAAGACATTGACGGTATGGACGACGATGTAGGAGACGAACATGAAGCATCACCTATAGGACACTGGAAAGCCACCTCATCATATGACATATACATGGTGGATAAACCCAACGAAGGCAATGGCGACGAGATAGCGGAGGATGACCCCTCCAAGAATAAACCCAAGCGCCGACGTCAGCGGCGCCACTCTAAGTCCCGCCAAAGCAAAAGTGGTGATACCGGCACAGGAGATAATAACACTCCGGATAGTGCCGAAGACAACAACAATCCCCACCAGCAAGATTTAGAGTAGGAGGATGAAGGAGCCAGCTCTCCTGAGAGATCGGCAGACGGAGAAGAGGAGGATGATCACATGCCCCCCTCCGAAGACGAGGCAAGCCTCGGCGATGATGAATTCGTCATACCAGAGGATCCTGTCGAACAAGAGCGCTTCAAGCGCCGGCTTATGGCCACGACAAATAGCCTGAAGAAAAAGCAGCAGCAGCTTCAAGCTGATCAAGATCTGCTCGCTGACAAATGGACTGAAGTCCTCGCGGCCGAGGAATATAAACTCGAGCGTCCTTCCAAGAGTTACGCAAGGCGCAGGTTACTACCCCGATTGGAGGAAGAAGCATATGATATGGCTGATCGGCCACCTCGTGGCCGCGATAGAGAGGCATTCCAGCCAAAAGCTCAGCCTCCACCCCAACGCCATTCAAATACAAAGGCATGGGGAGATACGCCAGACCTACGAGACATATTGGAGGACAAGGGAAAGCATTCAAGATCGATCTACGGATCATGAGGGTGCACCACTCTGCGAGACGACGAGCGTCACGCCGGATACAGTAAAAGCAAATCCAGCCGGGCCGAACACAGCGGGCAAGACCCATTTGAGCTGCGTCGCAATATAGCCCAATACAGAGGCGCCGCACACCCCTTATGCTTCATAGACGAAGTAATGGAACATCAATTCCCAGAAGGTTTCAAACCTGTAAATATTGAATCATACGACGGCACAACAAATCCCGCAGTATGGATTGAGGATTTCCTCCTCCACATCCACATGGCCCGCGGCGATGACTTACACGCCATCAAATACCTCCCACTAAAGATCAAAGGACCAGCGCGTTATTGGCTTAAGAGCTTGCCAGCGGACTCCATCAGCTGTTGGGAAGATCTGGAAGCCGCATTCCTCGACAACTTTCAGGGCACTTATGTGCGACCACCAGACGCCGATGATTTAAGCCACATAATTCAGCAGCCAGAAGAGTCGGCCAGGCAATTCTGGACTCGGTTCCTTACAAAGAAAAATCAAATCCTCGACTATCCGGATGCGGAGACCTTAGCGGCTTTCAAGCACAACATCCGAGACGAGTGGCTAGCCCGGCACCTTGGTCAGGAAAAGCCGAAATCTATGGCAGCTCTCACGATGCTCATGACCCGCTTTTGTGCGGGAGAAGACAGCTGGCTGGCTCGCAGTAATAACATATCAAAGAACCATGGTACCTCAGATACCAAGGACAACAATAGCAGGTCACGTCGCAACAAGCATAAGCGCCGCATTAACAGCGAAAATACTGAGGATACGACAGTCAATGCTGGATTCAAAGGCTCTAAACCCGGTCAGCGGAAAAAGCCATTCAAGCAAAGTACGCTGGGTCCGTCCAGCTTGGACCGTATACTCGATCGCTCGTGTCAAATACATGGCACCCCAGACAAGCCAGCCAATCACACCAACAGGGATTGTTGGGTGTTCAAGTAGGCCGGCAAGTTAATTGCCGAAAACAAGGACAAGGGGCCGCATAGCGATGACGAGGAGGAGCCCCGGTAGCCGCACACTAGAGGACAGAAGAGGTTTCCCCAGCAAGTGCGGACGGTGAACATGATATATGCAACCCACATCCCCAAGAGGGAGCGGAAGCGTGCGCTCAGGGACGTATATGCGTTGGAGCCAGTCGCCGCAAAGTTCAACCCTTGGTCGTCCTGTCCGATCACCTTCGATCGCAGGGACCACCCCACTAGCATCCGTCATGGCAGATTCGCCGCACTGGTCTTAGACCTAATCATCAACGGATTTCACCTCACTCGAGTCCTTATGGATGGCGGTAGCAGCCTGAACCTGCTTTATCAGGACACAATGCGCAAAATGGGTATAGACCCGTTGTCGGTGTCAAACCGGCGGATCTCGGGTAGGGGGTCCCAAACTATGCGTCTAGGCCGGATGGTAATAGGAGGCAAGGGACACGAAGTTTTACCCAGGTTCGGGCCCTCTCGATGGAGGTAAAACCGTACGTCCTGCTTGATTAATATTGATGATATGGGTAGTACAAGAGTAGATCTACCACGAGATCGGAGAGGCTAAACCCTAGAAGCTAGCCTATGGTATGATTGTTGTTGTATATGTTGTCCTATGGACTAAAACCCTCCAGTTTATATAGACACCGGAGAGGGTTAGGGTTACACAAAGTCAGTTACAATGGTAGGAGATCTACATATCCGTATCACCAAGCTTGCCTTCCACGCCAAGGAAAGTCCCTTCCGGACACGGGACAAAGTCTTCAATCTCGTATCTTCATAGTCCAGGAGTCCGGCTGAAGGTATAGTCCAGCCATCCGGACACCCCCTAATCCAGGACTCCCTCAGTAGCCCCTGAACCAGGCTTCAATGACGACAAGTCTGGCGCGCAGATTGTCGTCGGCATTGCAAGGCGGGTTCCTCCTCCAAGTACTTCATAGAAGATTTTGAACACAAAGATAGTGTCCGGCTCTGCAAAATAAGTTTCCACATATTGCCATAGAGAGAATAATGTTTACACAAATCTAATCTGCTGACGTATTCCGTAGTGTGACGCACCACGACCAAGCCTTTATCCGAGTTGTTTCATTATCCCACCTCAGCGCGTCATGCGAGGCGGTTTCCATGGCACGTCTTGTTAAAGCAGAGATCGTGTCCCCTTATTCCGGGATTCTCATCAATACGGGCGTGGGTAACCCAACCGCGCCATTGATTACGACGCTTGGAGATAAGTGAGTTTTACCAGGCTGGTGGGGACACATAGTTGCATCCACCCATATAAGGGGATAAGGATCCACCTTTTCACCTATGCCTTCTTCCTCCCTTGCTTATCCATTCTCCGCACTCGAGCTCCAGCGCCCAAGTCCGCACTCCCCACCTCAACCTTCTCCAGCCATGTCCGGAGCGGGAGGCAAGTGGATGGTCTCCTCCGTCACGGAGGGACACATCAAAAAACTGAGGAAGGCCGGATACTTGTCTAACGACATCGTGTACCGGCTTCCCGAAAAGGGGCAGCTCATCCCCACCGCTAGGCCCCATGATAGGGTGGTGTTCCTCCCCCATTTCCTTCGCGGACTGGGCTTCCCTCTTCACCCATTTGTCCGGGGGCTCATGTTCTACTATGGCCTGGATTTCCACGATCTGGCCCCGAACTTTGTCCTCAACATCTCGACGTTTATCGTCGTGTGCGAGGCTTTCCTCTGCATCCGCCCCCATTTTGGCCTTTGGCTCAAGACTTTCAATGTCAAGCAGAAGGTGGTGCGCGACAACCAGGCGGAGTGCGGAGGCGCCATGGTGGGCAAGATGCCCAACGTCTTATGGCTCGAGGGCTCCTTTGTGGAGACCCTAAAGGGGTGGCAATCGGGGTGGTTTTACATCACTGAGCCGTGCGACCCTGAGTGGGTCGCAGCCCCTGAGTTCCGGTCCGGACCCCCAACGCGGCTCACGTCCTGGAAAGAGACGAGCCTGTCGACGTAGTCCAGGTTATGCTCATCTGCCTGATCCTCCCGTGTCAACAACGGGCTTTCAACCTGTGGGAGTTCGACCCGGCGCGGCACCGAACTCTGAGCAGGCTCTTCGACACGACATATGAAGATGCCTGGAAGGTGCTTTTCGAGGGCGCCGATGCCCCCGCATCCACTACCGAGGATCGCGGATTTAGTACGCAGCGTCACGCTCATGCGGTAAGCTATTTTTTCCTTTTACAGGGTATTAGTTTTCCATAGTTTAACTCAATGTGGAATCTAAGCTCCCTTACCTTTGACAGAGTTGGAAGGAGAAGTCCGGACAGATCGACTGTCCGGCTCCTTGCCCGAAGACCCAGCCGATGCCCACTTGGCGAAGCTGCTGGTTCCGGCACCCTATGTGGTGCCGGAGAAGAAGGCCACGAAGAAGGCCACGGGGACTCGAAAGAGTGCCCGGCGTCAGGAGGTGTCGGATCCATCATCTGACGGTTCCGAGGCGCATTCCTCCCATGAAGACGAGGAGGAAGAAGAAGAGACCTCTCCCCCTCCAGCGGGAGGAGAGAAGAAAAGGAAGGCCACCCCAGCTGGGGAGGCCGAAGGGTCCAAGAAGGGGAAAACCCTTCCTCCGAACTACTCCACCGACGCCGATGACGGTGGAGAGGAGTGCACGCCCAGGGACAAGTCCCTGGCCAAATCGTAAGTATCCGGATACCAGAGTAATTCATAGTATTCGTTTATTGCACAACTTTCCCTTACGTCGAATATGTTTATGCAGCCCACCCAAAGACCGGCTCAACGCTTCGTCGAGCGGCTCACTGGACTCGTCGGATGTGAACTCGCTTCCGACGGCTTCCTCCCCCCGCCATGCGGATGACACCGAAGTGTTGTCCCAACAGCTTCCAAGCCGGGAGGAGGCGGTCTTGGAGGCGCCGCGAGGTGACCTCCTGGACTCCATGAGTAAAGGGGATGAAACCTCCCAGGGCTCCAAGTCCGGCCCTAGGCCAGACACCGCTCCGGAACCTTTAAAGGTTCCAGAGTCCGGCGGGGGACCTCCTTCCAAGAGGAGCAAGCCCACCGTGCCGGTGACCTCCGTCCAACCGGAGGCGCCGGACAATCTGTTGGAGGCGCTCCAAGGCGCCTCCATCGACGAGGAGCACCGCACCATCATGAGTGCGGTGGTCCAGAAGGTTCAGTCCGCCAAGAGCGGACTGACTGAAGCTTGTACTAGCCTTTTAACAGGATTTGAGGTAAGTAAAGAATGTGTAAATAATATTACCGCATAGACAGTAGCCCCTGATGCTCTGTTTGGCGTTCGAGAAGAAAAGCTGAATAGAGGATCAAATAAAATTCGCAGGAGTCTAACAAAAAGGAGTCAATATGCGTATGCAGGCTTCTCTGCTTGCATCCGCCGCACTGACTGCGGAAGTGGATACGCTAAAGCAGAACCTCGAGCGGTCCGAGCAAGAGCTCGGGCGTGCCAAGAAGCAGCTCGAGGACAATGAAGGTAAGAAATACCTTGTTTAAATATATATAAAAAGGTGCAATTGCAAAAAATGACAGGATTATCTTGGCTATTTTAGGGGCCACGTCTGAGGTGGCGACCCTTAAGCAAGCGCTGGTCTAGGCAGAGAAGAGGGCAGCCACAGAGCGCACCGAGCGGGAGAAGTACGAGGCCCAGGTTGGCAAGGTGCAGCAAGAGATCTAGGTTCTCATGAAAAAACATGAGAGTTTGGAGCTTGACTCAAAGACGCGAGTGCCCAAGCTCGTGGCGGCTATTGAAAATGCCAAGTCCGCCAAGGCCGAATCCCAGAAGTCCCTCCAGGAGTTGGATGAGGTGAAGAAGATAGCGGCGGGTAAGGCATTCTTTATGCAAAGCAAACACATAAACATGAGTTACTTGTTACTTACCCGAATCCGGAGCTCTCCAGGAGCATTCGCAGATCTTCCCTGGAGTGTGTCTGATGCCGCCACATTTTATCGAGCCGAGGAGGGCAGCTCGACAGAGAAGGTGTTCTGGTCTCAGTATGCTGAGGCCGGACACCCCGTGCCCCTGAGCGACCAGCTGAAGCAATTGGTCGAGCTTCACAAGGCGGCCGAACAGGCCATGAAGGGCCTCATAGTTCTGCTGTGGCCTGGAGAGGCTCTGCCTGGGAGCTATTTCGGGCTGGTGCGGTAGCTGGTGGAGGCCTGTTCAAGGCTCGAAGTCATCAAGCGCTCCATCTGCATTGAAGGTGCCCGTAGGGCCCTTGCCCGTGCGAAGGTGCACCGGGGCAAGCTGGATGCTGAGAAGCTTGTGAAGGACGGCCCGCCGCCAGGGAAAGAGCATCGGAAGCCCGAGAATTATTATAAGGATGTTCTGAAGGGTGCCTGCCTTGTGGCGGATGAATGTTCTAGGGATGTAATTTTTGAGTGAAACTTGCTCGTTTTGTCCTGTGCGCTGAAAACTTGTTCATATGCGCTAAGCAATGCTGTTGGAATTTAAAATATTACCTTCTGTGCGGCTGTTTATCAATTCTGAGAGGTGGAGAGTCGTCGGCTTCTGCCCCCGTGCCGCTAGTGCTGGGGTGTTTGGGGATAAACCTGAGCGCTCTTTTTCCCATGTTTGGGTCCTTCGAGGGAGGCGCTCAGCCCAACGAACAAGGCAATCAGACTATAATGCGTGAACACTCTCCCTTAGCCGTAGAATTCTATAATTTTAAATTTCGGCAAAACCCCTGGTATTCGGAAGACCCAGTTCGGGGCGCTATCCACGCCTTGGCCGGACAGAGCCGACTCCTCGCTCTAAGCGGCATAAGTCTTTAGGGACTCAAAAAACCTCTCGAACAGCGACCAGCTCTCACTTCATCATGACAGTCAGTTTTAGCTTTCTCCACTGAGGTGCTCGACCCAGCTCAACTGGGGCACAATCGCAGTGGTTCTCCTAGTGCTACCTTAGCCGATATAGCGGAACGTAAGGCACCAAAACGTAGGAGCCAGGCAAACCCAACTATTGACCCAAGACATGATTTGGAGCCGATGCATATAATGCTATAAGTTCGGGGTGCCGCACTTGTTAAAGTGTTCGGACTTCTCACACCATGTTGAGGGGTACTGAAGCCCCTGGCGTATTTCGGCCGTACCAAAGTGTACGGGTGCAACATGTCGTTAAGGAACATATATAAAAAAAGTAATGCAAAAATAGACAAATGCTATGCATTGTTTATTAAAGAGGGCTGCGATCAAAGCAGAACGATACAAATAGTGCGATAAGCAAAAGGTTGGACTATTTAACATGTCCGTTCCAGGGGCAAGCTGCGGAATAGTATGCGAAACAGGTATACTGCTTGTGATAGAGACCACCTGGGAGTTCTGTAATGCGGCGTGGCTTGTCTGCTTCCCTGGTTCTTGCATCGTTTGTGTGGCAATTGAACTGCCGAACAGGCCTTCCGAAGAATGGAGTCCTGAAAGTAAGAGAAAATTAAAAAATCGGCAGCCCCTGGTGCGGTTTAAGCCGTGCTTCGGGCGTGCCGTGATGGTGCCCCTCCCCCTGTACCCATGTTATTTCTAGAGCGTAGTTATGTATGCGAAGCACTGGCGTCACCTTTTTGCTAGGGCTGGGGTTGGGGCCGCATTGCTATGCCTGCTCGGATCGTGCCAGGCGGTCTTGTTTACTCCGGGCGCGCTTGACGGTGTCCGGTCGTTTAGTGGCCGGACTGGAGAACTGCCTGGAGAGGCTGCTTTGTACTTCCGCTGCAAGGGCCGCCGTCTGCTCCTCCGTTCGGAGGGAGCGTTCGGTGTTTCAATTGACCGTAATTACTCCTCGAGGGCCTAGCATCTTGAGCTTAAGGTATGTGTAGTGTGGTACTGCATTGAACTTGGCAAAAGCGGTTCGCCCGAGCAGTGCGTGATAGCCACTGCGGAATGGGACTATGTCAAAGATTAACTCCTCGCTTCGGAAATTATCCGGAGATCCGAAGACTACTTCAAGTGTGACTGAGCCTGTACAGTTAGCCTCTACACCTGGTATTACGCCTTTAAAGGTTGTTTTGGTGGGCTTAATCCTCAAGGGATCTATGCCCATTTTCCGCACTGTATCCTGGTAAAGCAGCTTTAGGCTGCTGCCGCCGTCCATAAGGACTCTAGTGAGATGAAATCCGTCAATAATTGGGTCTAGAACCAATGCGGCGAATCCGCCATGACGGATGCTAGTGGGGTGGTCCCTTCGAACAAAGGTGATTGGGTAGGAGGACCATGGGTTGAACTTTGGGGCGACTGGATCTACCGCGTATACGTCCCTTAACGCGCGCTTCCGCTCCCTCTTGGGGACGTGGGCTGCGTATATCATGTTCACCGTCCGCACTTGTGGGGGAAAACCCTTCTGTCCACTATTGTTCGGCGGCCGGGGCTCTTCGTCGTCATCGCTTTGCAGCCCCCTGCCTTCGTTTTCGGCATTTAACTTGCCTGCCTGCTTGAACACCCAACAATCCCTGTTGGTGTGATTGGCCGGCTTTTCGGGGGTGCCATGTATCTGGCACAAGCGGTCGAGTATTCGGTCCAAACTAGACGGGCCCCTAGGATTCCTTTTGAATTGCTTTTTCCGCCGACCGAATTTAGAGCCTCTGAATCCGGCATTAACTGTCGCATCCTCAGCATTGTCGCCGTTAATGCGGCGCTTCTGCTTGTTGCGACGCGACCTGCCACTACTGTCCCTGGTATCCGAATTACCAGGGTTCTTGGTCATATTATTGCTACGAGCAAGCCAGCTGTCTTCTCCCGCGCAAAAGCGGGTCATGAGTGTCGTGAGTGCTGCCATAGACTTCGGCTTTTCCTGTCCAAGGTGCCGGGCAAGCCACTGGTCACGGATGTTGTGCTTGAAGGCTGCTAGGGCCTTAGCGTCCGGACAGTCGACTATTTGATTTTTCTTTTTTAGGAACCATGTCCAGAATTGCCTAGCCGATTCCTCTGGCTGCTGAATTACGTGACTTAGGTCATCGGCGTCTAGGGGACGCACATAAGTGCCCTAGAAATTGTCGAGGAATGCGGCTTCCAGGTCCTCCCAACAACTGATTGATCCTGTTGGCAAGCTGTTAAGACAATGCCGAGCTGGTCCTTTAAGCTTGAGTGGGAGGTATTTGATGGCGTGGAAATCATCGCCGCAGGCCATGTGGATATGAAGGAGATAATCCTCGATCCGTACCGCAGGATCTGTTGTGCCATCATATGATTCAATGTTTACGGGTTTGAAAGCCTCGGGGATTGGATGATCCATTATTTCGTCTGTGAAGCATAGTGGGTGTGCGGCGCCTCTGTACTGGGCTATATGACGACGTAGCTCCAATGAGCTTTGTCTACTGTGTTCGGCCCTGCCGAATTTGTGGCCGGCGTGTCGGTTACCGTCTCGAGTCGTGGGGCGCCCACGCGATCCGTAGATCGATCTTGCTTGCCTTGCCTTGTCCTCCAACATATCTCGCAGGTCCGGCGCATTTTCCCGTGCCTTGGTACGGGGTGCGGCTTGAGTGGAGGGCCGAGAGGCCTCTCTGTCGCGACCGCAAGGTGGCCGATCGGCCGTATCGAGTGCAGGTGATGTAGGTTTAAGTTCTTCCTCCTCTAATCGGGGTAGCAACCTGCGCTTTGGGTAGCTCTTGGAGGGGCGTTCGAGTTTGTGTTCTTCGGCTGCAAGGACTTCAGTCCATCTGTCGACTAGCAAATCTTGATCAGCTCTAAGCTGTTGCTGTTTTTTCTTGAGGCTTCTTGCCGTGGCCATAAGCCTGCGTTGAAAACGCTCTTGCTCGACGGGATCCTCTGGCACGACAAATTCGTCGTCGTCGAGGCTTGCCTCGTCTTCGGAGGGAGGCATATAATTATCGTCCTCGACCTCTCTGTCTGCCGCTCTCTCATGAGGGCTGGTTTCTCCATCCTCCTGTGCTAAATCTTGCTGGAGGGGGTTTTCTTCGGCACTTTCCGGAGTATTATTATCTCCCGTGCTGGAATCACCGTATTTGTTTTGGCGGGATTTTGAGCGGCGCTGCTGACGCCGGCGCTTAGGCTGTTTCTTGGAGGGGTCATCCTCCGCCGTTCCATCGCTATCTCCTTCTTTTGGGGTGTCCACCATGTATATGTCATATGACGAGGTGGCTTTCCAGGGCCTGATAGGCGCTGGTTCTTCATCGTCTCCTTCATCGGCGTCCATATTGTCGATGTCTTCGGAGTCGAAGTCGAGCATGTCGGTTAAATCATCGATAGTGGCTACAAAGTGGGTGGTGGGTGGGCTTTGAATTTCTTCATCGTCCGTATCCCAACCTTGTTGACTATAGTCTGGCTAGGGCTCTTCTGATAAAGAGAGAGACTTCAGTGTCTTCAGAATATCGCCGAAAGGCGAGTGCTGAAAGATGTCCGCGGCAGTAAACTCCATGATCGGCGCCCAATAGGATTCGATCGGCAGGGGCGCGGAGGGTTCGGAGTCCGGAGAGGAGTCCGGCTCCTTGGAGTCACGAGTCACGCAGAGTGCGGGGCTGGTGTTCGGCTCGATCGCCGTTGGGATCGCAGCCCCCGAGGCGGAGTCCAACCACTCATCCTCGATCGGCGCAGTTGGCTCCGAATTAAGGGTTGAAGCCAATGCGGGTGCGGCCTCCAGGGCACTGTTCGGCGGCAGAGCTAGATCATGCTCGTCGTGACAGTGCGGCGCGCTCGGCAGTGGCTCGAATCCGTTGAAGATCAAGCCCCGCGGATGTCAGCCGTGTAGTTTAAGCTTCCAAATCTGACCTGATGGCTAGGGGCATAGCTTTCGATCTGCTCTAGATGGCCAAGTGAATTGGCCCGCAGTGTGAAGCCGCCGAAGGCGAAGATCTTTCCAGGGAGGAAGGTCTCACCCTGGACTGCATCGCTATTGATGATCG
Organism: Triticum dicoccoides; assembly: GCF_002162155.2. NCBI lineage: Eukaryota > Viridiplantae > Streptophyta > Magnoliopsida > Poales > Poaceae > Triticum > Triticum dicoccoides. Next base: position 92,081,694 of record NC_041390.1, read on the forward strand.
TTGGAGCCATCGAGCCTGATGGCGACGACACAGAGGAACTCTCAATGAAAGCACCAATGTCGGTGTCAAAACCGGCGGATCTCGGGTAGGGGGTCCCAAACTGCGCGTCTAGGCCGGATGGTAACTGGAGGCAAGGGACACGAAGTTTTACACATGTTCGGGCCCTCTCGATGGAGGTAAAACCCTACGTCCTGCCTGATTAATATTGATGATATGGGTAGTACAAGAGTAGATCTACCACAAGATCAGAGAGGCTAAACCCTAGAAGCTAGCCTATGGTATGATTGTTGTTGTATATATTGTCCTACGGACTAAAACCCTCCGGTTTATATAGACACCGGAGAGGGTTAGGGTTACACAAAGTCGGTTACAATGGTAGGAGATCTACATATCCGTATCGCCAAGCTTGCCTTCCATGCCAAGGAAAGTCCCTTCCGGACACGAGACGAAGTCTTCAATCTCGTATCTTCATAGTCCAAGAGTCCGGCTGAAGGTATAGTCCGGCCAATCGGACACCCCCTAATCCAGGACTCCCTCACCCCTCAAGGATCAAACCCACAAAAACGACCTTTAAGGGCGCCATTCCAGGCGTAGAGGCCCATTGCACACGCTCAATTACACTGGAAATGGTCTTCGGATCCCCGGATAACTTCCGAAGCAAAGTGTTAATCTTCGATATAGTCCCATTCCGCAGTGGTTACCACGCGCTGCTCGGGCGAACCGCATTTGCTAGATTCAATGCGGTACCGCATTACGCATACCTCAAGCTCAAGATGCCAGGACCTCGCGGAGTTATTACAGTCAATGGAAACACAGAGCGCTCTCTCCGAACAGAGGAGCACACTGCGGCCCTCACAGCAGAAGCGCAAAGCAGCCTCTCAAGGCAATCAACCAGTTCGGCATTTCAAAGCCCGGACACCTTCAAGCGCGCTCGGGGCAACCGGCGAATAGACCGCCTGGTGCGATCTGAGCTTGCGTAGCAATACGGCGGCCACCCCAATCCCAGCCCAATGGCGATTTCGTGCCGCGCGTACATAATTACGCATTAAAAATACCATGGGCACAGGTGGGTAGGGGGGCACAACTGCGGCACGCCCCAAAATGCGGCCTAAACCGCACTAGGGGCTTCTCGTTTGGTTATTTTTCTTTTTCTTTCGGGACCTTAATCTCTGGAAACACCGTCCGGCAGCACTATTGCCGAACACATGATGCAGCAACCAAGGAGGCAAACAGCTATGTTACACCACAAAATTCCCAGGTTGATTACAGTAACGAGTGAAATATTCGATTTCATATCATTCCTCAGCTTGCCCTTGGAAGGGACATAGTCCTACTCTTTGCTTATCGCACTATCTGTATCACTCTGCTCTAACACAATTTTTCGATAAAGAATGCATGACATTATGACTATTATTGCATTCTTGTTATATATATATATATATGTGTGTGTGTGTGTGTGTGTGTGTGTTCATTAATGATGCCTTGCAACCGTACACTCTGGTACGGCAAATACACCAGGGGCTTACGTACCCCACAATGCGGTGTGAAAAGTCCGAACACTTTCACAAGTGCGGCACCCCGAACTTATAGCATTCTATGCATCAGCTCCGAATCATGTCTTTGGTCAAATGTTGGGTTTGCCCGGCTCCTATGTTTTGGTACCTTACATTTCGCTCTATCGGCTAAGGTAGCGCTAGGAGAACTACTGCGATTGTGCCCCGGTTCTGCCGGGCTGAGCACCTCAGTAGAGAAAGCTCAAACTGACTGTCATGATAAGGCGAGAGACTGGTCGCTGTTCGGCAAGGTCTTTCGAGTCCCTAAAGACTTATGCCGCTTAGGGCGAGGGGCCGGCCCTGTCCGGCTTACAGGCGTGTATCGCGCCCCGAATTCGGCCTTCCGAATACCAGGGGCTTCGCTGAAATTTAAAATTATAGAATTCTATGGCTAAGTGAGAGTGATAAAGCATTATTAGTCCAGTTGCCTTGTTCGTTGTGCTGAGCACCTCCCTCGAAGGACCCAAACATGGGAACAAGAGTGCTCAGGTTTATTCCGAACACCCCAGCACTCGTGGCATGGGGGCAGAAGCCGAGGACTAGCCATCTCTCAGATTGGATAAACAGCCAAACAGAAGGTAATATTTTAAATTCCAACAAGCGTTGCATAGCGCATATGAAACAAGTTTACATACATACATGATAAAACAAGGAAGTCTCATTCGAATATTACATCTTTTGAACACTCATCCACGATAAGACGGGCGCCCGGCAGAACATCCTCGTAGTACATCTCGAGGTGGCGGTGCTCCTTGCCCTCTGGCGGCCCCTCCTTGATCAGCTTCATGGCGTCTAGCTTGACCCCCTGCAATTTCACACGGGCGAAAGCCCGGCGTGCACCTTCCATGCAGACAGATCGCTTGATGACCTCCAGCCGCGGGCAGGCATTCACGAGCCACCTCACCAGGCCGAAGAAGCTGTTCGGAAGGGCGTCACCAGGCCACAACCGGACTATAAAGCTCTTCATGGCCTGATCGGCTGCCTTATGTAGCTCGACCATCTGCTTTAGCTGGTCGCTCATTGGCACCGGATGTTTGGCCTCAGCATACTGAGACCAGAACAGCTTCTCCATCAAGTTTCCGTCCTCGTCCTGGTAAAATTGTGCAGCATCGGACACACTGCGGGGAAATCTGCGAATGCTCCTGAAGAGCTCCGGATCCGGGTAAGTAATCGGTAATTTACTTTTACATGCTTGCTTTGCATATAGAAAGCCTTACCCGCTGCTATCTTCTTCATCGCGTTGATCTCTTGGAGGGCCTTTTGGGCTTTGGCCTTGGCACTTTTCACACTCTCGAGGGCCGCGGCAAGCTCAGACTCCTGCGTCTTGGAGTCAAGCTCCAACGCCTCGTGCTTCGCCACAAGAGCCTGGATCTCTTGCTGCACCTCGCCCACCTGAGCCTCCTGCTTCTCTCGCTCGGTGCGCTCCTTGTCCGCTGTATCTTCAGCCATGGTCAGCACTTGCTTCAGGGTCGCCACCTCGACCGTGGCCCCTGGCAAACATACAATGATCCTATCATCTTGTAATTGCGTCCTTTTCTATATATACATATCTATAGACGGGGTATTACTTACCCTTGTTCTCCTCGAGCTGCCTCTTGGCAAGGCCGAGCTCTTTCTTGGACCCTTCGAGGTCCTGCTTCAGTACGGCGACCTCCGCAGTTAGTGCGGCGGACGCCAGCAGCGAAGCCTGCATATGCATATTGACATACTTATATTAGACTCCTGCGATATTATTTGATCCTCTGTTCGGCTTTTCTTTGTGAACACCGAACAAAGCATTAGGGGATACTGTCTATGCGGTAATATTTCTACTACATTTTAAAACACTTACCTCAAAGCCTGTTAGAAGGCTGGCACAGGGTTCAGTCAATCCGCTCTTGGTGGACTGAACCTTCTGAATCCTCGCACTCATGATAGTGCGGTGCTCCTCGTCGATGGAAGCAATGCGAAGCGCTTCCAGCAGATTGTCCGGTGCCTCTAGATGGACAGAGGTCATCGGCACAGGCGTCTTGCCCCTCTAAGAAGGAGGCCGCCTGCTCGAGCCCAGAACCGCTGGAGGGTCCGGCACGGTGTTCGGCTGAGGGCCGAACTCGGAGCTCTCGGGGGCCCCGTCCCCGCGGCTCCCGGAGTCCGAAAGGTCGCCTTGAGGCGCCTCCAGGACTGTCTCCCCTCGCTCCGGTGCCTCTTGAGACAGCACCTCAGCGTCGTCGGCAGGATGAGGGGAGGTGGCGGTCGGGACTGGATCTCTATCCATGTCCGACAAGCCCAAGGAGCCGTCCGATGATACATCGATACTGGCTCGTGGCGGCCTGCATAATTGCGTTCGGCGTTAGAGAAAGCAGTGCGACAAAGGAATCCTAGGAGTTACTCTGGTATCCAAATACTTACGATCTCCCCGGGGGCTTGAACCTGGGCAACCACTCGCCTTTGCCTTCGTCGGCGGTGGTGGAACTGTCCGGAAGGAGAGTGCTTCCCTTCTTGGACCCTCCGGCCTCCCCAGTTGGGGCGTCCTTCCTTTTCTTGTCTCCCCCAGTCGGTGGGGAAGCATCTTCTACTTCTTCTTCCTCGTCTTCGAGGGAAGAGTGCACCGCAGAGTCATCGGACGGTGAGTCCGACGACGCCTGGCGTCGGGAACTCTTTCGGGTTCCCTTGGCCTTCTTGGTCTTCTCCGGCACCTTATAAGGGGCCGGAGTCAGCATCTTCGCCAGAAGAGCGCCTGCGGGGCCTTAGAGCAAAGGAGCTGTATAGTCGATCTGTCCGGCCATCTTCTGCCAGTCCTGGCAAAGGTACGGGACTTTAGATCCTGCATAGAGTCAATCTATATATAAAAATAAGTATCCCATGAAAGGTAAAGCAGCTTACCACACTGGCTTGGCGCTTCACGCTGAATCCGCGATCCTCAGTAATAGGGGGAGGGACCTTGGCACTTTTGAACAGCACCCTCCAGGCGTCTTCATGAGTCGTGTCGAAGATCCTGTTCAGAGTTTGGTGTTGCGCCGGATTGAACTCCCACAAGGTGAACTCCCGTTGTTGGCACGGGAGTATCCGGCGGATGAGCATAACCTGGACTATGTTGACAGGCTTGAGCTTCTTGTCCACCATGTTTTGAATCCATGTTTGGAGTCCGGTCAGCTCTTTCGAACTACCCCAGGACAGGCCCTTCTCTTTCGAGGAGGTGAGCCGCATGGGGATGCCAGATCGGAACTTGGGGCCGCTACCCATGCGGGGTCACGCGGCTCGGTGATATGGAACCATCCCGATTGGCACCCCTTTATGGTTTCCACAAAGGAGCCCTCGAGCCATGTTATGTTGGGCATATTGCCCACCATGGCGCCTCCGCACTCCGCCTGGCAGCCGCCCACCACCTTCGGCTTGACATTGAAGGTCTTCAGCCATAAGCCGAAGTGGGGCTTGATGCGGAGGAAGGCCTCGCACACGACGATAAACGCCGAGATATTGATGATGAAGTTTGGGGCCAGATTATGGAAATCCAGGCCATAATAAAACATGAGCCCCCGGACGAAGGGATGGAGAGGGAATCCCAGTCCGCGGAGGAAATGGGTGAGGAATACCACCCTCTCATGGGGCCTGGGGGTGGGGATGAGCTGCCCCTCATCTGGGAGTCGGTGCCCGATGTCGTCAGGCAGGTATCCGACTCTCCTCAGTTTCTTGATGTCTCCCTCCATGACAGAGGAGACCATCCACTTGCCTCCCGCTCCGGACATGATTGGAGAAGATCGAGGTGGGAAGTGCAGACTCGGGCGCTAGAGCTCGAGTGTGTGAAATCAGATGGGTAAGGGAGGGAGAAGGCATGGATAGAAAGGTGAATCCTTATCCCTTTATATGGGCGGATGAAACTAAGCGTCCCCACTTGCCTGGTAAAACTCGCTTATCCCCCAAGCGCTGCAATTTGATGGCGCGGTTGGGTTACCCACGCCCGTATTGGTGAGAATCCCGTAATAAGGGGACACGATCTCTGCTTTGACAAGACGTGTCGAAAAACTGCCTCGCGTTATGTGTGGGGCTGGCTAAAAGAAATAGTTCGAATAATCACCGGGCCATGACGCAATGTCATGCTGCAAAAACAAGCCAGCAAATTAGATCTACGAAAATATTATTCTCTCTATGGTGGAATGTGGAACTTATTTTGCAGGGTCGGACACTATCCTCGTATTCAAATTCTTTTGCGGTGTATTTGGAGAAGGAACCCACCTTGCAATGCCGAAGACAATACTGCGTGCCGGACTCATCGTCATTGAAGCCTGGTTCAGGGGCTACTGAGGGAGTCCTAGATTAGGGGGTCTCCGGACAGCCGGACTATCTCCGTTGGCCGGACTGTTAGACTATGAAAATACAAGATTGAAGACTTCGTCTTGTGTCCGGATGGGACTCTACTTGGCGTGGAAGGCAAGCTAGGCAGTACGGATATGGATATCTCCTCCTTTGTAACCGACCTTGTGTAACCCTAACCCTCTCCGGTGTCTATATAAACCGAAGGGTTTTAGTCCGTAGGACAACAACCATAACATACAATCATACCATAGGCTAGCTTCTAGGGTTTAGCCTCTCTGATCTCGTGGTAGATCTACTCTTGTACTACCCATATCATCAATATTAATCAAGCAGGACGTAGGGTTTTACCTCCATCAAGAGGGCCCGAACCTGGGTAAAACATCGTGTCCCCTGCCTCCTGTTACCATCCGGCCTAGACGCACAGTTCGGGAGCCCCTACCCGAGATCCGCCGGTTTTGACACTGACACCGTGCAATGGGCTTCTGGGCCTGGCGTTACTCCTTTAAAGGTAGTATTGCTATGGCTAATTTTTGTTGGGTCTATCCCCATTTTGCAGACTATGTCCTGATATATCAGGTTTAAACTACTGCCGCCGTCCATCAGGACTCGTGTGAGGTGGTATCTGTGAATTATCGGGTCTAACACCAAGGCAGCCCATCCTGCACGCCGGATACTTGCCAAGTAATCCCGATGGTCAAAGGTGATCGGTTGGGACGACCAGTGGTAGAACTGCGCGGTGATAGGCCCTGGGGCATGTGTCTCTAGGAGTGCCGCTTTGTTTCTCCCCTTTGTCACGTGTAACACGTTTACTGTTTTGACTTCTGGTGGGAATTTCTTCTGTTCCCCAGTGCTTTGCTTGCGAGGCTCGTCCTCGTCTTCGCTTGGTGTATCCTGCCCCTTATGTTCGGCGTTGAGCTTGCCAGACTGCTTGAAGACCCAACATTCTCTATGGGTATGATTTGCAGGTTTATCGGGGGTGCTGTGGATCTGACATATTTTATCCAGAATCTTGTTAAGGCTGGACAGTTCGTCTCTGTTGCCTTTGGAGGGCACCTTTTGCTGACCTGGCCGAGAGCTTCTGAATCCGGCGTTTACCGCTGTGCTCTTCGGGCTGTCTTCTTTATTCCGGCGGTTGTTTTTGCTGGGTCGTGGTTTCTCGTTTCCGTCCCTGACTTCGGATGTACTTGGGTCGCTGGTGCTGCATCGGGCTAACCAGCTGTCCTCACCCGCGCAAAAGCGGGTCATGAGGCTTGTTAATGCTGCCATTATTCTCGTCTTTTCTTGGCCGAGGTGTCTAGCAAGCCATTCATCTCGAACGCTGTACTTGAAAGCTGCTAAGGCTTCGGCGTCCGGACAGTCGACTATTTGGTTCTTTTTAGTGAGAAACTTGTTCCAAAGCTTTCGAGCTGACTCTCCGGGCTATTGAGTTATATGACTTAAATCGTCTGCATCTGGTGGTCGGACATAGGTCCCTTGAAAATTTGCCCCAAAAAGCGTCTTCGAGCTCTTCCCAGCTTCCAATGGAGTTTTCGGGGAGGCTTTTAAGCTAGTATCGAGCTTGCCCTTTGAGCTTGAGGGGTAAGTACTTGATGGCGTGGAGATCATCTCCTCGAGCCATGTGGATATGGAGGATGTAGTCCTCAATCCAGACCCCAGGGTCTGTCGTTCCGTCGTATGCCTCTATGTTTACGTGTTTGAATCCCTATGGAAATTCATGTTCCAGCACCTCATTGGTGAAACATAGGGGGTGTGCGGCACCCCTGTATTTGGGTGTACCGTGGTGTTCGGATGTTTGTTGTGTTGCATTGCGTGCTGGAGTGTGCTTGCATGGCCCGTAGATGGATCTAGTTGCGCCATCCTTTTGATGCAAGCCCTCACGTGTATCGCGTACTGGCTTGTGTGTGGCGTCGTTTGCCGCTCTATGCTGGCCACGAGGTCGTCTATCCGACCGGATGGTTGTTTTGTTTTTCGATTGCGGGGGATCTAAGGCCTCCTCATCGAATTTAGGTAGCAGCTTTCGCTTCGGGTAGCTCTTGGTGTGGCGACTACCGCCGTACTTTGTTGCAGTGTTGAGTACTTCACTCCATCTGATTCTGAGTGTGTCTTGTGCAGCCCTGAGCCTTTGCTTCTGCTTTTTCAGACTCCTCGCAGTGGCAACAAGCCTTTGATGGGTATTCTATTGCTCTGGGTGCCTGTCCGGTGTGATGTCATCCGGACTGTTATCTTCGACGGAGTCGTGTTGTTCGGTTTGATTCTCCGTGTTGCCATGGTCGGACGATGGTTCAATGTCGTGTTTGTCGTCCGCTGGCTCACCTTGCTCTATCGCTGGGTCTATATGATCGCTGTTTCTGCCGAGGCGGGATTTGGAGCGGCGCTTATGCCGCCGCTTTGACTGCTTCTCGAGGGAACAACCCTTCACTGCGTCCTTCCGTTCTTCGTCGTCGTTTTCTTTGGGTGTGTCCACCATGTATACATCATATGATGAAGTGGGCGTCCAGTGCCCTGTGGGCAGTGGTTCCTGTTCGTCTCCTGCATCATCGTCCATACCGTCGATGTCTACGGAGTCGAAGTCGAGCATGTCGGTCAAATCGTTGACAGTGGCTACTAAGTGGGTGGTGGGTGGGTGGCGAATTTCTTCATCATCCGCATCCCAATTCTGCCGGACATAGTTCGGCTAGGGCTCTCCTGACAGGGAGAGAGACCTTAATGAGTTCAGCATGTCACCGAAGGGCGAGTGCTGAAAGATATCCGCAGAGGTGAACTCCATGATCAGCGCCTAGTCGGATTCGATAGGCACGGGCGCAGGCGGTTCGGAGTCCGTGGCCGGGGAAGAATCCGACAGTTTGGCGTCACGGTTCTCGTGAAGGGTAAGGTCGATACTCAGCTCGATCGCCGATGAGAGTGCGGCCTCCACGGCGGGGTCTATCCACCCGTCACTGGATGGCGCAATTGGCTCCGATTTGAGGGTCGGAGCGGTCGCCGGTGAGATCTCCCGAACACTGTCCGATGGTAGAGCTAAGTCATGCTCATCGTGACCGTGCGGCGCACTCGGCAAGGGCTCGAATCCGTCGAAGATCAAGTCTCCGTGGATGTCGGCTGTGTAGTTCAAGTTTCCAAATCTGACCTGATAGCCAGGGGCGTAGCTCTCGATCTGCTCCAGATGGCCAAGCGAGTTGGCCCGCAGTGCGGAGCCGCCGAATACAAAGATCTGTCCGTGGAGAAAAGTCTCACCCTGGACTGCATCGCTATCAATGACCGAAGGAGCCATCAAGCCTAATGATGACGACACAGCGGAACTCTCAATGAAAGCACCAATGTCGGTGTCAAAACCGGCGGATCTCGGGTAGGGGGTCCCGAACTATGCGTCTAAGGCGGATGGTAACAGGAGGACACGATGTTTTACCCAGGTTCGGGCCCTCTTGATGGAGGTAAAAACCTACATCCTGCTTAATTGTTCTTGATAATATGAGTAGTACAAGAGTTGATCTACCACGAGATCAGAGAGGCTAAACCCTAGAAGCTAGCCTATGTATGATTGTATGTTGTCCTACGGACTAAAACCCTTCGGTTTATATAGACACCGGAGGGGGCTAGGGTTACACAGAGTCGGTTACAAGGAAGGAGATCTACATATCCGTATTTCCAAGCTTGCCTTCCACGCCAAGGAGAGTCCCATCCGGACACGGCACGAAGTCTTCAATCTTGTATCTTCATAGTCCAACAGTCCGGCCAAAGGATATAATCCGGCTGTTCGGATACCCCCTAATCCAGGACTCCCTCAGTGCCATTGAGAATAATTAACCATAATATTATCTGGGAGTTTAGTAGCTTCTCCTAAAGTGATTTCCATAAAAGTGCCTCCCATGGCTGAACCTAAAAGATTTCTAGAAGCAAAATTCAATCTGGCATAAAATTTTTGTATAATCATCCACAAATTTAAACCATGTGTTGGGAAATTACGTATCATTAATTTCATCTTCTCCCAAGCTTGTGCAACATGTTCATGATCAAGTTGCTTAAAATTCATATTATCGTTTCTAAGAGAGATGATCTTAGCGGGAGGAAAATACTTAGAGATAAAAGCATCTTTGCACTTATTCCAAGAATCAATACTATTTTAAGGCAAAGACGAAAACCAAGCTTTAGCACAATCTCTAAGCGAAAAAGGAAATAGCTTCAATTTAACAATATCATTATCCACATCGTTCTTATTTTGCATATCACACAAATTAACGAAGCTATTTAGATGAGTAGCGGCATCTTCACTAGGAGGGCCGGAAAACAGATCTTTCATGACAAGATTTAGCAAGGCAGCATTAATTTCACAAGATTCACCATTGGTAAGAGGAGCAATCGGAGTGCTAATAAAATCATTGTTGTTGGTATTGGTAAATTCACACAATTTAGTGTTATCTTGAGCCATCGTGACAAGCAAGCAATCCAACACACAAGCAAACAAGAAACGGGCCAAAAGAGGCAAATAGAGAAAGAGATGGAGGATAGAGAGAGAGGGCGAATAAAACGGCAAGGGTGAAGTGGGGGAGAGGAAAACGAGAGGCAAATGGAAAATAATGTAATGCGGGAGATAAGGGTTTGTGATGGGTACTTGGTATGTTGACTTTTGCGTAGACCTCCCCGGCAACGGCGCTAGAAATGGCTCGTTGTCGGGAGTCAAATCTTGACTTGTGCGAACCTCCCCGGCAACGGTGCCAGAAATCCTTCTTGCTACCTCTTGAGCACTTGCGTTGGTTTTCCCTTGAAGAGGAAAGGGTGGTGCAGCAAAGTAGCATAAGTATTTCCCTCAGTTTTTGAGAACCAAGGTATGAATCTAGTAGGAGGCTAGGCGCGAGTCCCTCGCACCTACACAAAACAAATAAATCCTCGCAACCAACGCGATAAGGGGTTGTCAATCCCTACATGGTCACTTACGAGAGTGAGATCTGATAGATATGATAAGATAATATTTTTGGTATTTTTATGATAAAGATGCAAAGTAAAATAAAAGCAATGAAAATAACTAAGTATTGGAAGATTAATATGATGAAGATAGACCCGTGGGCCATTGGTTTCACTAGTGGCTTCTCTCGAGAGCATAAGTATTTTACGGTGGGTGAACAAATTACTGTTGAGCAATTGACAGAATTGAGCATAGTTATGAGAATATCTAGGTATGATCATGTCTATAGGCATCACATCCAAGACAAGTAGACCGACTCCTGCCTGCATCTACTACTCTTACTCCAGACATCGACCGCTATCCATCATGCATCTAGAGTATTAAGTTCAAGAGAACAGAGTAACGCTTTAAGCAAGATGCCATGATGTAGAGGGATAAATTCATGCAATATGATAAAAAACCCCATCTTGTTATCCTCGATGGCAACAATACAATACGTTCCTCGCTACCCCTACTGTCACTGGGAAAGGACACCGCAAGATCGAACCCAAAGCTAAGCACTTCTCCCATTGCAAGAAATATCAATCTAGTAGGCCAAACCAAACTGATAATTAGAAGAGACTTGCAAAGATAACCAATCATACATAAAAGAATTCAGAGAAGATTCAAATATTGTTCATAGATAAACTTGATCATAAACCCACAATTCATCGGTCTCAACAACCACACCGCAAAAGAAGATTACATCGAGTAGATCTCCATAAGAGAGGGGTAGAACTTTGTATTGAGATCCAAAAAAAAGAGAAGAAGCCATTTAGATAATAACTATGGACCCGTAGGTCTGAGGTAAACTACTCACACTTCATCGGAGAGGCTATGGTGTTGATGTAGAAGCCCTCCGTGATCCATGCCCCCTCTGGCGGAGCTCTGGAACAGGCCCCAAGATGGGATCTCATGGATACAGGAAGTTACGGTGGTGGAATTAGGGTTTTGGCTCCGTATCTGATCATTTGGGGGTACGTAGGTATATATAGGAGGAAGAAATACGTCGGTGGAGCAACAGGGGGCCCACGAGGGTGGAGGGCGCGCCTGGGGGGGTAGGCACGCCCCCTACCTCGTGGCCTCCTTGTTGGTTGCTTGACGTAGGGTCCAAGTCTCCTGGGTCTTGTTCGTTCCAAAAATCACGTTCCCGAAGGTTTCATTCCGTTTGGACTCCATTTGATATTCCTTTTCTTTGAAACCCTAAAATAGGAAAAAAAAACAGCAATTCTAGGCTGGGCCTCCGGTTAGTAGGTTTGTCCCAAAAATAATATAAAAGTGTATAATAAAGCCCAATAATGTCAAAAACAATAGATAATATAGCATGGATCAATCAAAAATTATAGATACGTTGGAGACGTATCAACACGGCAGCCCACGACGATGCCACAGAGCATGGACAGGCCGCGTCGAAGGCACGGTGGCCGCGGAGACGAGGAGGACGGCAGCGGGCACGCTCGGGTTAGAGTGAGGGGAGTGAGAGAGCGAGGAAGAGAGAAGGGGGAAATGGCGAGGCATCCAGGGGGAGTGGATGGGGGCGAGCTAGGGAAGGGGGAGCCCGAGGCGTCGCCCTTATCCACCTCGACACCGACGAGCAGGTGCGGTAGGACGCGCTCAGCGCGTGCATCGGGTCGGTGGAACAGGAGGGAGGGGAGAACGATCGGGGAGGGGCGTGGGCCGGCCTGCTGGGATGGGCCGAGGCCCAAGGGAAGGCCAAGGGCTCCATTGGGCTGGGCCTGCATACTGTGCACTAAGGCCCAACTAACAGTGGCCCCTTTTATTTTTCTTTAATTCTTTTTTGTTTTCATTTAACAGTGCCTTTTGCATTTTCTTTTGCACTAATTATCTTTTGCAAAAATGTGCCACTGGTGAAAACAAATACTAGGGTCAGTGGTGCACTGCCACCATAAGCTTGGGGTTTATTTGAATCCATTTGGAATTTCCATAATTGGAAAAGCATTTTAAAATGCTGGAATGGCACTGTCTTAATTGTTGTAGTCCATCTTGGCTTGGAGGTTACGTTGTTTTCCTTAACAATCATTTGTTATGGAATTTTGGCTAAAAGATGAACTATTTTGCAGCAACTTTTGTGCAACTTCAAACTTCACTTGCAAATTGAATTTGATTCCAAAGTGGGATTTCAAATGATATTTGAGTCAAAGGTGATCAAGCACTGCTTAGCAAAGTGATTAGCTTAATCACAAGGTTACTGTAGCATTGAAAGTGCGTTACATCGACTAGAGGGGGGTGAATAGGCGATTTTTATGAATTCTTCACTGAGGAATTTCAGGGTGAGGAAATTCCTTAGCGAAGAACTACTTGCAGCGGAATAAGTACTCAGAAGTAAACATAGCAGAACACAAGCATGGTCATCATGATGAAATGAAGACAAGCACAGAGTACGGAAAGCGTAAACACAGGATGACACAGGATGAACACAAACAGAGTGAAGAAATTGAACTGAGGAAATTGAGAAAGTCTTCAGTCAAAGTCTTCAAACAGATATGAACAAGCACTCAACACATAACTGAGTTAATGGAAGGGTTGACGAAATGGAACCAGGTAGCTTGGTGAAGACAATGATTTGGTAGACCAGTTCCAACTGTTGTTACAGTTGTACGTCTGGTTAGGGCGGCTAGGTATTTAAACCTGAGGACACATAGTCCCGGACACCCAGTCCTGAACACGCAGTTCAGAACACTCAGTCCTCACCGTATTCCCCTTGAGCTAAGGTCACACAGAGCTCACCCAATCACTCATAGCACAACAACGATCGGAATTTTGGGTAGCAACAACCTTAGGGCTATCATGTTCCTCACTGTGCAGGCAATCCGCACTGGCGAATTTCTAACTCCTCAGTCAGAACAAATTCCTCAGAGACCAGAAGAACTTCGTCTCTATCACTGAAGAATATGACTGAACTGTATGAGATTTCCAATGGCCTCACTTTGAGTTGAGCATCACATGGAAATTTTCCTTAGTATTTCCTCGACCCCCTTTAACAGTACGGTGTTTCCTATGACTCGAGAAAGAGAAAATGAAATTACGAAAACAAAAGTCTTCATGCTTCATGTTCCTTGAATGAATACCAAGTCTTCGGGATTGCACCAATTTCTTCATTTTCAAAGTCTTCAGAAAGTCTTCAGAAATCCAAAGTCTTCAGTTGAAGAACTTCATTTTAAGGGGTCGACTTTCTCTGTAAATATCAAACTCCTCATAGAATTATAGACCTGTGTACACTCAAAAACACATTAGTCCCTTAACCTACAAGTCTTCAATACACCAAAATCACTAAGAGGCACTAGATGCACTTACAATCTCCCCCTTTTTGGTGATTGATGACAATATAGGTTATGTTTTCAACAGGGATAAACATATGAAGTGTAAATACTGATATTGAGGAATTTGATTGCAAGATATAGAAGAACTCCCCCTGAAGATGTGCATGGTGAGGAATTTGCTTTTGAAGCATTGCACACTTGAAGAGTAGAATCATGGAGATCTCCCCCTATATCTTGTAATTCATACACGCATTTGAGATATCATAATGAAGAATTTGAAATGCATGATGAAATATGGTGACTGAGTAATTTAGCATGCGTGCATTAACATATATGAGGAATAAGCATGCAGAAAAACACATCAAAAGTATCAGAGCACCATCGGGTTTAAGATTACAACTCAATCCAATAAAGTTTTAGAAGAACGAGAGTTGTAACTTAGCAAAAAAACACCCATATAAGATAGACCCTCTTGAAGACTAACTCAAATTTCTCCCCCTTTGTTATCAAATGACCAAAAGGATCGAAAATGAGGACTAATGCCCCTGAAGAATATCAAGTTGATGAAGGAGCGTCAGCGTTGTTGGGGTCATTTTTTTACGTAGGGCCTGCCACAGTGTCGTCCAAGTCTTCATGCTCATCGGTGTCGCGCGATGAAGAATATGAGCTGGCCACCAAGGAAGGGACCTTGACCTTCTTGAATTTCTTCAGTGGAGGTGCAGACTAGTCAAAATCTTCCTTGAGACCCATTTTCTTCAAATCTTCTTCACTATAGACATGGGACAGAATAGCCCAGGTGCGACCGAAAACCTCATGGAGTTAGTAATGGTTTTTCTTCACCGCATTGTGTGTAGCGGTCATGTTGTGAAGAAAAGAACCAAACTGACGCTTAACCCATTTATGGTTTCGATCCACCTTCTGGTGAAGACTAAGAAGAAGCTCACGACCAGTCATCACACGAGGAGCAGTGGCTTGAGGATTTGGCTTGGAGGCATGGGCAGCAGAATCATGAGTGGCAGAGTCATCATTGGTGGAATAAGATGCAGCTTTGCAAAACTGACCATCCAATGGACGAATACCTTCATCAATGACAGCAGGAGCCTTGCCTTTTTCATCAGTTGAAGTAAAAGTCTGCTTGAGGACTTCAATCGGGGGCAAGTAGCTGAGGTGATTCTGAAAATTAGCCTTGTAGTTGAGTGAAGACCTTGTCCTGAGGAATCTCATAATCCAAGGTGCATAAGGCTTCAGCTCAAACGAAGAAAGTGCAGCATTTGCTAGAGTCCTCATGAAGAAATCGTGATAGTTGGTAGGAATGTTATGAATGATGTTGAATAGCAGATTCTTCATGATGCCAACTATTTCCTCAGTCGTGGCCTTTGATGGGACTCATTGTCCTCGTCAGAATGCGATAGACGGTTCTGGGCACATAGAGTAAACCCTTTAGGAGGAAGTTGGTCCTTGGGATTGACCGGGCTTCAGAGGCTTCATTAACACTTGCATGTAATGAGCAGTGAGTTCGGGTTCTCGGTACAGGCAGCGAGCTCCTTCACTTGGTGGACTGATGGGGATGGCGTGAAGCAATTCAGAGGCCGGTGCCTTATAATGAGTATTATCGGTCATCCAGTCCAAGACCTAGGTGTTGATATCTTCAGGATCACCCGTGATATGCAGTGTAGTGTAGAACTGAAGAATGAGATCTTCATTCCAATCAGCAATGTCAGTGCAAAAGTTGAGGAGGCCTGCGTCATGAAGCACACTGAGCACATGAGTGAAACAAGGCAATGATTCCATGTCCACATGAGGAATATGCTCATGGTAGAAGATTTTGTCCTTGTTGAAAAGCAGTGAAGAATAGAAGTTGGCCTGGCTGGCAGTCTAGAAGCGCTTCCTTCTAAGGTGAGCAGAATCATAAGGGTTGTAGTCAGTGAAGAACATGTGCTCGCCGAAGAAATAATTAGCCTTGAATTTCTGCTTCTTTGAGAATGGATCCTTTGGCTTGGGGTGAGGAGTGTCAGTCAATTGCATCACAACCTTCGGGATCTCAATCTCAGGTTCCACAGGCTAAGGAATTTCAGGTGCTTCTTCAGTGGCAGCCTGAGACTTCAATTCTTCATTTACATGGTCTTTAGCACTAGTGGCTGGAATTTCTTCATGGACGGACGGTGTGGCATGTGGTTCATCAGATCCCATTTGTACAGTAGTTACTGGGGACTGAGGAATTTGTTGCAATGGTGTGAAGAGTGGAGTTGGGGTACTGACTTTCCCAAAAATCATCACTTAGCACGGGTGTGGTACAGCCAATGTCCACATCTTCATCTTCCATTTGTTCAACGCTGGCCTCTTCAGCAGTAAACTGAGGCATAGGCGAGGAGACAACTGGTGTTGAAGAGATTGTATCCACTACAATTTCTTCATCCATCTGCTCTGACGAAGCAGCAGAGGGATTCTCTTCATCGAATTCACTTGGAATCACATATTCTTCATCAAAAGGAACAAGGTCCGTTGATGGCATGGTTGAGATAGGAACAACATCAATTGGGTTTGCAAACGAGCTGGTCAAAGACTTCATCTTCTTCGGAGCTGAAGAATCTGACGAGGCTGATGCCTTCCTTTTCTTCACTACTCCGTGCTTTGCAGCCTTAGTCTTCTTCACATCCGAAGCAGATGGAAAGATCGGAGTTGGGGTAGGCGCAGGAGGAGCAGAGGAATTTGGTTGAGTTTCTTCAGGCACAACTAATGCAGTTGCCTTGACTTCTTCATTTTCTTCAGGCGCACCACTAGTGGATGCCCTGGCAATTTCTTTAGCGGCTGGAATGCAGTCATCAGCCCTGGAATTAGCATTTTCTTCAGCAGCCTGATTGTCATCAGCGGTGCTGGCATTTTCTTTAGTCGACTGAGCAGATGCTTCAGCCTGAGGAATTTCATGTTGTGTTGGGGCTGCAATAGTTGAAGTGAAGTTGTCAGCGAGTCTCACAAAACGAACCTTGGCTCCCAGCCAATCAACATGGTATGCGTAAAATTCATCACTGAGTTTCTTGATCTCAGACTGTATATTGACGAGTTCTTCGGTTGTCATAGAGACAACATTTTTCTTCAGGAAGCGCTCCTTTTTGTATTACGCCTTCTTGATCTGCCTGCCTTTTCAAACTTCCATTTTTTCTTCTTGTATGAAATGAGTCAATATATGACTTTGGCAAGGTGTTAGCTTGAAATCAGGCATGGGAGTATTTGGGTCCTTGTGCCATAAGTCAATGTACTCAAGGATCAACTTTGGATCCAAAAGCAGAGGCACACTTGTTCCCTTGGCTCTAGCGGCCCTGACTTGCCTGTCTCTGATAATTTCGGCAAGTTCCTCATCATCAGCTTCATCTTCATCAGACGGCACTTGGAAGGTGACCCGCTTCTTCTGAGGACTTGGTCGAGAGCCTCGTCCAGCAGTTGCCTTGGTCTTCAACAGAGTGGGACCAGTTGAAGAATGAAGTGGTGCTGAGGAACTAGTAGATGCTCCTGAGGCAATAGAACTGCCCTTCATCCTTTGGCACGTGGCGAGATGCGTAGGTGCTGAGGATTTTGTCGGAGTAGTTGAGGACTTTGGCGGAGGAGCTGAGGACTTAGGAGCAGCATGAGGAGTCGGCCGTGAGGGCTTTGAAGAGTCTGGCCGAGAGGGCATTGCTGAGGAACTTGGTCGTGAGGGATTTGTTGGTGAAGCACTTGGCTTGTGAGCAGGCTTCTTTGGCATGGCCTTCTTTGGCTTGCTTGCAGAGGCCTCAACAGTGGCAGCAGCAGTAGCAGAGTCTTCATTGAATTTCCTCACTGTTTCTCTTGCTTGTCTGGCCAACTTGGCCTGGCGCTTGGCCCATTCATCAGGATAATCCTCACCGCGCTTGAGGCTGGTGGGATCTGCTTCTTGGCCAGGTGCCAACGGAGGTCTTGGGCATGGAGGATTTAGAGCGAATTTCTTCATGTATTTTGGAGTAACATATCTGTACTCCCTCCACTCTCTTGCCCATCTCCTCTCTATTATTTGGTTGCACACTTTACACTCATTCTTGGTTTCCTTTCCATGAGTGGCCTCATCAGGAGTGCAATAGTCCTTGTATATGTCATCAGGGATCTCGAAAGCAATATTGACCTCAGGCCTCTTTCCTCCTTTCTGTGGATTCTTACCGTCAGTCATTTTCTTCAGTTGAGGAATTTGAACAATGGAATTATCTGAAGATGTATGCAACTTTTCTTTGAGGAACGCTACAAATGAGTTAAGTTGATGAGAACCTAGTGATTCAGCAGCTGACATGAGTACCTGTGAACAGAGTATAGTTGCGAGGAATTTGGAGAGATCATATGCGTTCTCAGAGGTTTTTCAAAACGAACAAGTTTGAGGAATTTGACCAGATGAGTCTTGAAGAATTTCACTAAGCGTTCTTTCTCTTAGGTTCCAAAGATGTATAGATTGAAAATCCACACATTTGAGGAATCTTGAAGAAAAACATAGCTTAGAGAAACGAATCAAGAACAGATGACATGTGAGGTGTTTTAGTGTGTGAAGATATGAAGAAAAACACCTTTGAGGATTTTGAAGAAAACATTTGAATCAAAGAGGGCAGTAAAAGTAACTTTTAATTACCCTGTACGAAGAACACGACGAACTGGGAAGTGGAGATGTGAAGTTCATCAGTGCAGATCTTCCACGCCCTAACTCGGCAGAGGAGGACAGCTACGGCGACGGCAGAGTGAAGAAATCCGCGACCGGGGCGAGTACGACGGCGACGAGGTCGAGGCAGTGAAGCTCTTCCTCACCGGAGATGATGAAGTAGCGGCGGCGCTAGGGTTTGAGAAGCTCGAGCTGGAGTGAGGTCGAGCGCAGTAAAAGAGAAGTGAAGAAGGGGAGGGGGTATTTATAACCACGGTGAAAAACTGTTCGCCCGAAGAATTTGGACGAACGTGCCCCTGACCCTTCTCATTCGCTTGACATGTGTCACCCACGTACTAAGAAGTGGAGATCGTGTAAGGTCGTGGGTGAATGGATAAGTGTTGTCGTGGGATGTGGAACGTTTTGAGCGGCAAAGCTGAAAATTTAGATAAGATAGGTTTTAAAGTTCCGTTCGCAATTTCTTCAGCTGACAAGGACACAATGAAGATTTTGAACGAGTTTCAAATAGAACACACATGAAGAATTTATGAATAGAATGGGTTGAGTTTAGCATAGAGGGGGTAGGGTCTGATCACATTCACTTAGCAGAAAAAACAACTTGAAGAGTTAGCCATAAGTGAATGTTGTAGAGGACATAAA